>NC_089283.1:8610870-8924318 GCF_963678975.1 Dysidea avara | reverse complement strand
AAAAGGGGCTGGGGATCTCAAAGAGCTGAGGCGAACTCCATTGGGGCCTTACCATGATAAGATATGCTTATGCTTGAACAATCACCCAGGTTACGTTTTATCAATCAGCCATCTATAAACTATTTTAAGGACATTTTGTTAAATCATCTGAATTTACTTTGATTTTGTTTTGTATGTGTGTTATACTCCTTGATGGAGTCCTACACAGTAATAAATAAATAAATTAATATAAAATTTTAAAGTAGTAAATGCTTTCTTAGCTGTGTTTGATATGTGCGATGACCATGACAATGTCTTATTCAACTTGATTCTCAGGTAGAAATGCTGGTTAGTTTCTTTAGGATAGAATTATTAAGTGTATGGTGGTGAACTATTGGTGTTAGGGGTGTTGATGGTATAAGATTCACTGTTACTGGAAGCCTATTGCAGTCTAGCATAAAGTTTGATTCTGATGTCTCATCATGTTAATAGAGTAGCTAGCTGTCCATTCATGCTGTCCTGTCGAGTATTGTCACTTGAAGCCCATATTTGAGCCATTGAGTTGACAAATTATAAAGTAGCTATAGGTTGCAGATTTTTGTGTGAACATGAAGACATGCAGACACCATATTTAATAGTTATACCATGGCCACGAGGGATTTGCCTGATATATATTCCCAAGCTCGAGGGCGTGGGCATATATATAAATATCAGGCAAATCCTAGTAACTGAACTATGCAATGCTGACTCACTCAATACAGCAATGCCCTTAACTAAACAAACATGCTAAACTCAAACCCACAACGCAAAGCTTTAAGCAACTCTATTCAAACCCACAATTAAGCAGCTCTATATAAATAATCAAAGGGAATTGATGCTTTGTAATTGTCTCAGCATCAAAGGCAGTTGTGGTCAGGGCTATATGATATCGCCCTAACCACAGGGAAATATCTAGATATCACCCTATGGTCAGGGCAATATGTGAAATATAACTCTGTGGTTTCCTTTGATCTGAGGTGTCAAAGTGGTATATTGCTATGTATAGCCCTCATAAATGAGCTTAAACATACTTTCAAGGGCCAGGGTTTCCACAATGGAAATAGGAAATTTTGAATTTTGTATCATTTTCCAACAACATAAAGTTTCTATTTACTTTAATAAACCTCTCAATTGTATGTGGTTGTATTTCCTCTCTGTGTGCACTCCAGTGCAGAGGAACAGGTAATCGGCTAGTCCGATCATGCATGTACTGGATCAATCAATCACACTCTTACTGCTAAAGTTGAAAACCATCCCATCCTTTATTATATACAATTATATATTAGCACTGATTGTATTTGTTTACTCTTTATAGTGTGAACAATCAAGACGAAAGAAACAATATGATATAATGTACATGGAAAAGATGTGTTTCTACCTCTTTCATGAATGCTATAGCATTTATGACATATGGTCACTAAACTTTGTGAGGCGTACTCTAAACAAGTGCAACGAATCTGTACAATCTGTTGCTTATGTGGGTCTAGTTTGACGTGAATGAGAGTACGCATCCGACCCTCATCTGTCAAAAAAACATATACATATACTATTGAAACAATGCAGAGAATTGCATCAAATCTAAATGGGTCAATTCTAATTATAAATGGCCAAATGCTTCCTCAGCTGTAATGGGAAACATTATCTTCTCACAGACAGATTTCAAGACTTATAATCATGTACAAAGGTCTGCACAATTTAGCTACACTGGAAATAACTTTGCATATTAATTACCATGCTACCGCCACCACTTGTCATTCAACTTGCTTACAACATCCACATCAATTCATTATATCCATTGCTAGAACTAACCACTATCACTACAGCTATTTCCAAAAATCAGTTTGAGACTGGAAGTTACTACTATATTATCACCACAATTGAGGCCACCACACTAGACTGCTTTTCTAATCTACTATGTAATTTTTAAGTACAGTGGTAGTAGACTAAATTTGTAATTGTTATTGGGCAAATCAGATAAGCTGGCTTTATAATAAAGAATAAAGAATGACAAGAGATTTGATATCTGAATAAGGGCAGATCAAGGGGTGCATGGTAGTAAGTGCACCCTTCCCCCAATCTTAACCTTACATACAATACTGACATACCTTAAATAATATCAACCAAAGCAACTCGATGATGGACTCAAAATGGGGGTACACAAAGGAATGTTCCCATTCCCCACCCATACCCATGCTGAAGATTTCATACAAGATTGAGATACTCTAATAGAACTTGCAAATGCTCTAATAGAACAGTCAGTATTAGTATCTTTAAAATTCTTCAAGTGTTTCCCTAGGAGGCTAATATTCCCATGGTTGAGACAATGAGCAAAGGTCATACTAGTACTAATAGAAATCACTATGTTTAATGAAAAAGTACGTGTACAATTTAGACATATGGTCATATGTACTTAAATGCCTGTAGTTTCTGGGAGCATTTCCCTCCAGATTACTGCTCATAAAAATGCGCTGTCTCTATGACAGTCTGTCATGCTGCTTACTCAGCAGTGTCTGAGCATATAGACTTAATTCATGCTCAAAGTGAAGCTCTCATCATCCAGCTACTATGGGATATATTCTCACTGCAAGCTTCTGCATGCCTTTGTTTGTCTGCTACAGCACATTAATACCATGCATAGTGTAGGGAAAACTTGAGTTACATTCTATTGTTAACCGCAGCACGAAGTGTTCAACTGGCCTGTCTGACTTGTGAGCATGGGGTCATGGGTTTGAATCCAGTTGTTGGCACTTTTTGATTTTCTTTTAGCCACACCTTTAAAAGGGCACACTGTATCAAACTCAACATAGTTACTTAGCACATCCAGGTTCAATCCACACCTACCTCAAAGCTTTTTATTGTTTATACATTATTTTTTTTGTAGCATCTTTTATCTTTCTCTGTGAGTGTGTGTGTGTGTGTGTGTGTGTGTGTGTGTGTGTGTGTGTGTGTGTGTGTGTGTGTGTGTGTGTGTGTGTGTGTGTGTGTGTGTGTGTGTGTGTGTGTGTGTGTGTGTGTGTGTGTGTGTGTGTGTGTGTGTGTGTGTGTGTGTGTGTGTGTGTGTGTGTGTGTGTGTGTGTGTGTGTGTGTGTGTGTGTGTGTGTGTGTGTGTGTGTGTGTGTGTGCAGAATGGCATATGTATTTAAAACTGATATTTCCATGTATACTGTAGGGCATGAATGGTAAATGCTTGGTTACCATTATATTATTTATATATATATATATATATATATTCATGAATCTGGAATATTTGGGCAGGTACCAATACTATAGTAGTCTATATACTTACTACTGATCCTGGCACAGTACACCCAAACCCTGAATCCACCCCTGCTGAAGACCCACTACTCAATTTCTTCTTTATGTGCATGTTAGTACATGGCATGCACAGACAAGATACATAGCTGAAGTCAGAAGACTGCATGAAGCATATACAGCATTTTGATTGTAAAGTTTAATAGCAGTTACCACCTATGTCACAGCAGGGGGTCCGACATCAAGTGAGGTCCAACACAAATCACCCAATATGGAATCTGGAATCTTGGTCAAGAACCTGGAATTTCTGATAAAATGCAATCTCGATGAATCTTCTTAAGTCTGAATATTTCTTGTACATTATATTGAATATGATATTATGTGCTGTGTTGCAATCAGTTTAGTCTCATGGGCACTGTGACCATGTCTTGACACATTTGTACAGGTCTTGATCAAACTTCAACCTCCATTTCTGGCCTCGCTAATGATCCAATTAGCCTGGAATCTGAGTGCATAAAAGTGTTAATATACATATGTGTAGCCAGCTATGTAAATTTTGAAAGTTTGAATCTGGAATCTTGGGAGATTCAGAATCTTGCATGCATTTTGTGGATGGTGTTGGACCCCTCTTTTCACCACAGTAACTGAGTTGTCATTAATAATTGTAGCTATTTGGCTACACTGCGAATTGTGGGAGAGTATCTGCACTTCACAAGTGCTTTCATTATCAAAATTATAACTTTGTGAATGTATTATGTGGATAAATTTGACAAATTTGAAGCATACCACCAAATTGAAATGATGCCAACAAGTGTTTCATCCCAAAGTGCTATATAGCACTTCTTGTTTAGATGGGATGTGACAATTATTCCAGCATAATTTTGGAAATAATGGGTATGTAAAAAGTAACTGTCAGAAATTCTAATAGAACTGTCATGAAGGGCTGAATCATCCTAATAAAGCAGTCAGATGGCTACCTGAAGAACGAAACTTATAACAACCAGCTAAATAAGAGAAAGGACAAAACATAATTATATAACTGCATGACTATGCAATATTTGTGGCATAATTTTGGAAGTGATTTTTATGTCACTGCTCTATAGTTATGAGCATAATTGCATGCCTACTTTTTGCATGTATATAAGCACACCATTTAAGATGTAAACTTGTTGTAATGGATTATACGTGAGCTCATAATGAAAATAATGATACAGTGCATTATACTTCTTGATAAGATATTATAATATTGCATTGCTCAGAGGCGGTGTTGCTTTGTAAAACTATACCTCTGCACATAAACTTAACATATCATAATAATGCAGTAATCAGTGTTACCACTGATATATTGTGCAGATTTGTACATCTCAAATTCACCATTGAAAACTTAAACAAGAACTAGGCCTGCATTAAATATGCCAGCATAATAAAAAGCATAATAAAAAGCATAATAGGCTAGAGTGCTATGCCAGCACAATACTAGCATATTAGGTGGATATTTCAAACTAATGAGCTTGATTCCTTTAAAATAGATGAATAGAGCAGTCAGTGGAAACCGCTAACTGCAACAGAGCACTAAAACACATTGCACATAACTCCTTAGATAGATGCTCTCTAATAGAACAATCGCTTAATAGTGATATACTCTAATAGAGCATTCACTGATTAAAGTGTTTCAAGAAAATTGTAAGAAATGTTGTTAACCTAGGAGCACAATGCAAACATAATGGGAACACTGAAGAACATAATAGGTGAAAATTTTGGAAATTTTCTGAAAGCATTTTGGACAAAAATTTGAGCATAATTATTTGACTCAGAACACAAATACAATTAACTATCACAAGGACCCAAACTGTGATCAATATTATATGCAGGAATATTTCATAGCTGAAGGTTAAAGTGTGAAATTGACAATTTCCATACCTGTCATGAGAAGGACAAAAGTTTAAACGTCATACACTGCACACAGGAAGTGACACAACTACAAAGGACAGGCTTTCTTAGCTTTCAGAATCAACTTGTCTTCACCAGCGAAAGCAAGCATTGGCTCATCAGCTGACTGATCACAAATTAACTTAACACTGAAATCAGTAGCAGGATAGTGAAGTACGATATTTCCATCATCCTCAGTCATCACAACTTCTTTACTACCAATGTATGTTGGCTGAGATGAAAAGGCGATAACTTTGCACACAGCCACATCCTTACACTTCTCGACAAGCTCCAATCCATTACAAGGATTATAGTAGTATACTGTCTGCTCATCAGTGGCAACTTTCAGGGGAGTATCTAGTCCTTGTAAATTCACTACCTTGCCAGATATCGAATGCCTGTATGAACACTTGTCTGTCTGTATCCACTTGTCTGGTACTAAAGTCTTGTTGGGACACTTTCCAGGACAGGCACACATGCTGGTGAAGTTAAACTGATAGAAAAGCTTCTTTGACTCATTAACGAACACCAGCTTCCCATGTGGTTCATTCTCATCACACAGTAGCATAATCTCTGATGTTCTATTATTCAAATAAAACGCAGCTTCAGAAAAATAGCGAGCAACCAGGATATTGCCAACATAAGCAAACTGAGTACTCCCAGCAACTCCAAGGTTGTACGATTCGTTTAAATGCCACTCATGCTGACAAAGCAAATCTCCTTTGCATGGATCACCGGGATTGGTACTTGCCATAGAAAAGCCAAAACAAGGATTATAGTAAAACGTGTAGTTATCCTTTACCCATTGAGACGTACCATTTGCCACAAACACTGGCTTGGTTGCAATACCATTCACCAGGGGGTACAAGTTAACAATTCCGGCTGTATTGGTGCCAGTAGCATTGCAGGCGCAATCGTTAATTTTTGCGCAGGTTGGACTGGTTGCTACGACTGTCCCAGCAAGCAGAATAATCGAACAGCATAACAGAAAGGTCATTGTACGAGTTGACTTTTCAAAGCCAGAGCCAGTGGGAGTGATCACGTGGGTGTCAACAGCCACAGAGGGATAGCTACATGGGCTCCAGCAACATTATCTTACATTTTTAAACTCTACGCTGATCATGACTCTTCCAGGATATCTTGCTAGTGTCTGCCCTCCTAGCACCATTTCCAACCAATCTTTCCTCCGCCATTTTAGCAGGCCTAACTTGGTGTTGGTTAGCTAGTAATAATTCCATCTGTTTGTTAATTCGAACTTACTAGTATCCACACCAATACCCAGCAACATTTTTTGGTTGCTAGAGCTCAGAAGAAAGATCGATATAGCTGTTTACAATATGATCATCTGTTAAACTTGTTTCCATTGAGAATGGTTGCTTAGGCCATTTTATTTTTATGCCAGATGCAATTGAAGTCACCCACACGGAATTTTGATATCAACAACCACATTAGTAGCTATTACATTTACTCAAGGACACACAAGATCTTCCACATGCAATAAACTTGTACATCATTATACATATGCTAATAACTAAATAGGAACTCCTATTTTCATCGCTTGCCTCATTTGTGGAATGCTGTTTCAGTCATTGACTTCAATCTTTCTATTGCAACCACCAAAGCCAAACTAAAGGAATTCATGTGGAAACATTTTATGGACCATTTTGACGATGAAAACCACTGTACTTATCATTATTTATGCCAATGTCTCGAACTTCCACCACCAACTCAGGGGCGGATCTAGGATTTATAAAAGGGGGGGGGGGGCTAACTCAAGGTACTAATCTCTTGGGTAGAGGTGTGCAAAGCACACTTTCCAGCATGCTTCGCATGCTGGAACTAGGGGGGTCTGGGGGCATGCCCCCCCCCAGGAAATTTTCGAAAAATAGATGCTAAAATACTGCAATTTGGAGACATTTTCACATAAAATTCATAATATTTTCTGCCTGTAGATATTTTATATACTACCTTTAGATCATAGGTATGGCTCTCTGAAGCATTTTGTTAATGGAAATGTTTGGGTAGGTACAGACAACCAAGTACATGATGCACTCCTCTCACAATTGTACAACACTGAATAGGTGCATGTTAGAATAATAATGCTGAAAGTGGAAAATTTTGAAATTTGAACAATACAAGATTGAACCTGAGAGCATTTTCAATGGAAATTGTGTACTTAAGTATTGCCATACATATTAACTACACAAGTAAATGAATGAAGCCCTTTAAACAGACCAATGCACTTCATTGTATGTATAGGTACAGACAGATTTGGAAAAACTCCATAACAGAACCAACTATATGCTTCCAGTGAATGTTCTATTAGAGTAGTTAGGTGACTGCTCTATTAGAGTATCTCGATCTTGTACACCTCCAATACTGATCCGCGTCCTTGTTGCATAAACTTTAGCATAAATCCACTGATAATACCTTGGAAAGATGTTTATAAGGTGGTTTTATGAGTATTTGTATTGTTAGTGATCATATAATTATGCTAAGACAAAATTTCATTATAATCCTCAGCATATTGATCAAGTAAAGCCTAAAAGTGAAGGCCCCCCCCCCCCCCCCCCTTGGATCCGCCCCTGCAACTAACTTTCAGACACTATAAGTTAACTATAGTTATTTTAATTTACTTACTGCACACGCATGTACTGGGCTGTAGGCACTGGTTGCCTGCAGACCTTTGCATGGCTTCTTGCCAATAAATAAATAAATTGCCCGAGTGGCTGATGCTTGTGAAGTATTCCAAAAAAACTATACGATTCTTGTTTGAGCAGGCTGCTCGCATTGCTGTCTACTGTTCATACAGGATTTTAAAATCTAGAGCCTCCCTGGACTGCAGATTGCCTAAACTGAACTTTTCTGCATTTTATTTAATAGTGTAAGTCTTGCCAGGGCTTCTGTATATACTGACCACCCTGTGCATGGCACCCCTATAAGTCTAGACCCCTGTACTTAAGTTGCACATTGTGTTTGGAGAAAGGGTTCAGTCTACTCTTACAAATGACAAGTTACTGTTTATTGTCATTGTTTATTATTTCATAAGTCATTGTATATTATTCAGATTATTTTCCAGTGTTGCCCTTTGAAGGTTACCTTTTGTCATGGTATAAATAGGGCAGTACTATAACACTAGTTCTCTCTCTGTGCAAAAAGACTCCATAAAGATTGCTGTTGAAACTCTGCTACAAGAAGTTTTATTGAGAACTGATTTCTACAAGACATTTTGTTGAGAGACTGAGTTGTTTATTGCTGGTAGCTAAATCTGTTATTTTGTATGCCACAAGATTATTAAATCATTCTTAAATTAAGTTATCTTGAAACCAGTCTTAATAAAATAAGACACCTCTCATGATTGTCACCATTAGAAGTTTGTTTACTGAGCTATTCTTTTTAACTGACTTCCAAGAGTAGCCACCAGTATATTATATGCCACTGCATTGGAAAATTCCGGTTGCATTCACTGGAAAATATAATTAACTATGTATAGCTAAGAATTCCTTTATCAGGATGTATATTGTTCCCAATATGGCTATCAGCTAGTTGAAACAGTCTGTCTAGCGCTGCAATCTTCTTTAAGTGTAAATCTTCTGCAAACAATAGTAAACATCCACTGGTTGGTTACTATGTATTTATTATTTATTTATTTATTTATTGTTACTGGGCAGACGGCAATTGCCGATGCGCCCAGGGGGCGATCAACACCCCAAAGAAATCACACATACACATAAGATATACAGCAAACAATTAGATAGACAATAAGTAATTAGTAAATGTATATAGCTATTGGCAAGTGTTTGGTACTTTATAAGTTGCCAAATTCTCCTCTTTTCAGCAGGACATGAAACTCCAATAATAAGGTATACCAATATATTTAATTCCATGATATCAGGAAAATCAAACCATGCAATGAAAATGTGAGGATTCTACAGTGCCATAAGATTTTCTCTCACAGTTTCAGTCTCTACCACTTGTAAGAAATCTGAAGTCCCACATCGTGTGCAAAATCGAAAAGAATTTCACATTCCTCCACCTATATTTGCAGATATAAGTTGCGATGTTACCTATAATGCAGTTATAGGTAACTGCATTATAACTGCATTATAGGTAATGCAGTTATAGTTTTATTTATCGCAACTATTTGCAGTTATAAGTTGCGATGTTACCTGTATGCTTTCCTGTATGCTTTCCTGTATGATGTCACAAGAGAATGGTCCAATTAACAATAACAAGCTGAAGGATGAAAAAGCATTCCGAACTACAGCTGACCATATTGCTGATTGAGAAAGACAAATTACAACTATATTGAAACATACAAAAACTCAAAAACAGTATAACGTATGTATGCATGTAGTAAATTGACATGCACAATATGCATTAATGTAGATGTACGCTGTGCAGTTTTGAGCCTATACCTGCTACAAAAAATGATATTGCTATTCACACAGTCTTCAATGACACACAGGAGCAACTACAGAGGACAGGCCTTCTTAGCTTTCAGGATCATCTTGTTGTCACCAGCATATGCTAGCGTTGGCTCATCAGCTGACTGATCACAGACCAACTTTACATTAAAATCAGTAGCAGGATAGTGAAGTACAATATCTCCATCATCCTCAGTCACTTTCACCTCTTTACTACCAATATAAGTTGGGAGAAATGTAGACGAGTCCATCTTACACACGGTCACATCTTTGCACTTCTCATCAAGGTTTCCCAGCTCCAATCCATTACAAGGATTATAGTAGTAGGTTGTGTGTTCACCAGTGGCAACTTTCAGGGGAGTGTCTAGTCCTTGTAAATTCACCACCTTGCCAGATATAGAATGTCTGTATGAACACTTATCCGTCTGTATCCACTCGTCTGGTACTAAAGTCTTGTTGGGACACTTTCCAGGACAGGCACACATACTAGAAAAGTTAAACTGGTAGAAAAGCTCCTTTGACTCATTAACATACACCAACTTCCCATGTGGTTCATTCTCATCACACAGAAGCATAATCTCTGAAGTCCTGTTGATTGATATTTTAGACTCATACCGAGCAACCAGGATATTGCCAACATAAGAAAACTGAGCAGAGCCAACTGCTCCAAGATTGTAGGTTTCGTTTATATGGTACTCGTGCTGGCAAATCAGGTCTCCTTTACAAGCGTCAGCAGTATTAGTGCCAGCCACAGTAAAACCTCCACAAGGATTATAGTAGAACGTGTAGCTGTCCTTTACCCATGGCGATGTACCATTCACCATGAACATTGGCTTCGTAGTGGTACCATTCACGAGCGGATACAAGTTGACAATTCCAGCTGGATTAGTACCAGTAGCATTGCACGCACAATCGTTAATCCTCGTACATGCTGGGGCAGCTAGGACAGTCCCAGCAAGTAGGAGAATCAAGCAGCACAGCGACAAAAAGGTCATCTTCTTCGACAGCACACAAGATGTGGGGGTTACTATATACTCACGTGAGATAAAACTTGTTATTCTCCACGGAGAGATTGCACGAATACCAATTGCGGGCGCCGCCAGAGCACATTTCTTAGATTACATAATTTACGTTACAACAAAAGCTACAATCAGAATCTACAAAACAAGCTATAGACTATCTATACAACAAAGTACAACTAGGCAAAGGGGAAATACCTTACAATCATTCTAGCCATAAACATACAGAAAGTCGTTTTCGAAGGGGTGGGCACTACCAAACTAATCAGAGCATGCATTTATAGACCTGCCAGCTTACTTAAAGGACATTCCAGTGAAGCTGAAATGGTTTTTTGAACCAAACTACAGATTTATATAATAAACTATTGTGTCTGTGGGTCATATTATAGACCACCTAATAACAATGTTGATTTCTGTCAAAATCTCCCAAAACCCAATATGAGTCACCTCAATCACTGTAAATACTATTAGCAAGAGATTTGATGTTCCAGTAACATACTGTAGAAACAATTCCTGGCAACTCAAAACTTGAAGATATGTACACTACCAACAGACCTGAATCTGATGCCTCCACCCACCAAACAACAATAGCAACGTACAAATTACAGTATAAAGAAAATCAGATGCATCATAGTGCCCGCCGAAACCATCCTTCAACTCAAAACAACTCTCTGGCTGTTATTTGCAATGAGTATATTGGTCCACTATAGTACATCAAGACACACGGTAGTGTGTCGTGCGGCCCAAGAAGCCGGCGCGCCACACCGTGAGTATATTGACAGGAAGAAAGAAAACGTCATTTTCACACTTTTGTATCTCGGTGATGGCTTATCCGATTGAAACCAAATTTGCTGCAGAGTTTCCCGCCAGCTAGGGGAGTCTACATTCCAAATTTGAAGGAAATCACTCAAGCCATTTCCGAGATATGAGCGGCCAAAGTTTCGTTTTTTTTACTTCGTTTTTTTTTTTTCTTCTTCTTCTTCGTCTTTTCACACACTTGCAAAAATTGCTATAAAACGCAAACGCGTGCTCCGATCGCCTTGAAATTTGGCACACAGAAAGGGAGTCCAAAGGCGCATCCTAGCATCAAATTTGGTGCAAATCCGATGAATGGTTCAGGAGTTATGACCGATTATTCGCGTAAAACAAGATCGATTTGTTGTCACACCTACAGGGTAAACCGCTTCATGGAATGAGCTGAAAATTGCTATGTAGATGGAGTAACCATCGTAGGAGTGCCTTTTGGTAGTTTGAAAGGAATCGAGATTAAGACCACGGAGATATGACACAAAACCCAACCTGTGTCACAATTACGCGATCGATTTTTAGTAATAAAAAAGTATTAGTTTTTACGCCTACTAGGCAAACCGCTAAGAGCAATGAGCTGAAAATCGGTGTATAGCTGGAATAATCTTCATAGAAAGTCCTTGCAGTAGTATATAAGAATTGGATTACAAACCACTGAGTTATGATTCGAAAGCCAACTCTGTGTAGCAAATGAGAGATCGAGATACTCTAATAGAACAGTCACCCTAATAGAGCATTCAGCTAATCTATTTACTCCATTATAGAATTCTATTACATTACAAGTTATTCTGTAGGGACTTCAGCTGCAAACAGTTTATCTTATAGACAGTTAAGTAAGAAGCAAGTCACCCTGTGGAGAATTAAGCTACAATTATATCACTGTAGAGATTCAGAACATTACAAGTCACACTAAAGAGAGTTCAGCTATAAACAAGTCATGCACCCTGTAGAGAGTTTACCTACAATTAAATCACTCTCTAGAGAATTCAGCTACACACAAATCACTGTGCAGAGAGTTCAGCTACAAACAAATTATCCTGTAGAGAGATCAGCTACAAACAAAACACTTTGCAGAGAGTTTAGCTACAAACAAATCAATCTTTAGAGTGATCAGCAACAAACAAATCAACTTGAAGAGAGATCAGCTAGAAACAAATCAACCTGCAGAGAGATCAGCTACAAACAAATCAGCTTGTAGAGAGATCAGTTACACACAAATCAACCTGTAGAGAGATAAGCTAGAAAAAAATCACCCTGTAGAGAGTTCAGCTAAAACAAATCAACCTGCAGAGAGATCAGCTACAAACATATCACCTTATAGACAGTTCAGCTACAAACAAATTACCCTGTAGAGAGATCGACTACAAACAAATCAACTTGCAGAGAGATCAGCTACACACAGATCAACTTGTAGAGAGATCAGCTAGAAACAAATCACCCTGTAGAGAGTTCAGCTAAAACAAATCAACCTGCAGAGAGATCAGCTACACACAAATCAACTTGTAGAGAGTTCAGCTACAAACAAATCAATGTACAGAGAGATCAACTACAAACAAATCACCCTGTAGAGAGATCATCTAGGAACTAGACACAATGTAAGGAGTTCAGCAACAAGAAAATCACCCTTTAGAGAGTTCAGCTACACACAAATCAACCTGCAGAGAGATCAAATCACCTTATAGAGAGTTCAGCTACAAACAAATTGCCCTGTAGAGAGATCAGTTACAAACAAATCAACCTGCAGAGAGATCAGCTACACACAAATCAACTTGTAGAGAGATCAGCTACAAACAAATCACACTGTGAAGATCAGCTAGAAACTAGACACAATGTAAGAAGTTCAGCTACAAGCAAATCACCCTGTAGAGATTTCAGCTGCAAACAAATCACCCTGTAGAGAGATCAGGTAGAAACTAGACACCATGTAAAGAGTTCAGCTATAGAAGAGGTCACCTTATAGAGAGTTCAGCTACAAAGAAACCATCATGTAGAGAGTTCAGCTGCAAACAAATTACTCTGTATAGAGTTCAGCTAGAAAAAGTCACCTTGTAGAGAGTTCAGCTACAAAGAAACTGCCATGTAGAGAGTTCAGCCTCAAACAAATTACCGTGTAGAGAATTCAACAACAAGCAAATCGCCCTGTAGAGGGATCAGCTAGAAGAAGTTACCTTGTAGAGAGTTCAGCTACAAAGAAAGCATCAGGTGGAGAGTTCAGCTACAAAGAAATCACCCTGTAGAGAGTTCAGCTAGAAGAAGTCACCTTGTAGAGAGTTCAGCTACAAAGAAACCATCATGTAGAGAGTTCAGCTACAAAGAAACCACCATGGATGTAGAGAGTTTAGCTGCAAACAAATCACCTGTAGAGAGTTCAGCTAGAAGAAGTCACTTTGTAGAGAGTTCAGCTACAAAGAAACCATCATGTAGAGAGTTCAGCTACAAAGAAAGCACCATGTAGAGAGTTTAGCTGCAAACAAATCACCTGTACAGAGTTCAGCTAGAAACAAATCACCCTGTAGAGAGATCAGTTAGAAGAGGTCACCTTGTAGAGAGATCAGTTAGAAGAGGTCACCTTGTAGAGAGTTCAGCTACAAAGAAATCACCACCTAAAGAGTTCAGCTGCAAACAAATCACCCTGTAGGGATCAGCTAAAAGAAGTCACCTTGTAGAGAGTTCAGCTACAAAGAAACCATCATGTGGAGAGTTCAGCTACAAAGAAATCACCCTGTAGAGAGTTCAGCTAGAAGAAGTCACCTTGTAGAGAGTTCAGCTACAAAGAAACCATCATGTAGAGAGTTCAGCTACAAAGAAACCATCCTGTATATAGTTCAGCTATATTTTAAGTCACCCAGTAGAGAGATCAGCTGCTAAAAAATATACTGTGGGGAATAATGGGCATGTAATAAATATATGTATATAATTTGTATAATTACTAATAAAATCAAAAATAATTGAAGTATTAAAAATCTTCTATAAGTTCTTTTCTTCTTCCTGTGGTAAATAAAAAAACACATGGGTTAAAAAAGCCCCAAAGCCAGCCATAGGCTGGCTTTGCAGTATACAAATACAAAAAGAAGTGATATCTAATCAAAAACAGCCAAGCTGTAAAAAAAGGTGCGGCCCCCAAAAAGGCCATGGTGAAAAAAGATGTGAAATCCAAGGTGGCGGCCAAGAAATGGCTGTGATGGTAGGTTAATGGTAAAAAATTTTAATAACGACAATTCAGGTGAATTTTGTGCCACTTGGTCTTGGCATCAAATTCACCTGAATTGTCATTATTAAAATTTTTACCATTAACCTACCATCACAGCCATTTCTTGGCCGCCACCTTGGATTTCACATCTTTTTTCACCATGGCCTTTTTGGGGGCCGCACCTTTTTTTACAGCTTGGCTGTTTTTGATTAGATAGATATTAGCATCTATGACTAGTAATGCACCTATCAAAGTTTTGCCCCACCTACCCCCATGCGGGCAAACGAGAGGCATAATGAGGGGATTAGACAAAAATTTCAGCCCCGGGGGTGGGGGCTTTGATCTATGCTTGTAATGAAAGATTGAGAAATCTGATGGATGGTAGCCTCATAGGAGGGGGATTAGACCTCCAAATTTTCCCCAGGGTGGGGGAATTAGACTTAGAATTCGGTCAAATCCCCTCCTTTCCCGCATTGGGGTAGGTGGGGCAAAACTTTGATAAGTGCATAAGTATCAAGTAAAAAGGAATTAGTATCTGTATTTCAGACAAACATGAAATTTGCCATTTTGTTCATCTTCATATTATCATGAACCATGATAGTGGGTCCATAACAGGGATCTCCCATGTTTTTTTGCAAAAGCTCTGAAAGAATGCACGCCTAAAAACCACCTTGCATTGGAAAGTATCCTTCAACTCAAAACAACCCTCTGGTGGTTATTTGCAATGAGTATTGGTCCACTAGTAAGTATCAAGTGAAAAGGAAACAGTATGTGTATTTGGGACACAACTGAAATTTGCCATTTTGTTCATAAATTATTATTCTTCATATTATTCATACTTTATTCATAATGTAATTTTTGTTTCTATTATTAGTGATTATTGTACAGAACTCAAAGTTGAGTGTAAAAGTACAAATTAATTATAAAGATTACTTATTATAAACTGTTCTTGAATTGAGACAATGGTTCTGACATTACCACGGCACTTGGTAACGTATTCCACATATATACAAATAGTTGATGGAAAAAATGAATGTTTATATGAGTCAACCCTGGTAGCTGGTTGAATGAATCTATGAAGATGGCCTCGGGAGATCAGTGTTGTTCAGTTGGAGTTAGTGGTAAATTGTGCTGGATATAAATTAGTCCATGGATGATCTTGTACATCATTATCAATTTCATCTGGTCTCTTCTTTCATGTAAAGTGGGCCAGTCTAGCTGTTGTAGGATGCTTGTAACACTCTGATATCTTGAATAACAGTTAACGGCAAACCTCAAGTTGTCTCTGGACAGTTTCACTTGACTCATGTACTGGCAGCAAACGTTATCCACTTTATCGTGCTAAAAACTATATAGCCATGCTTACTGAGTCCTTCCTCGTGTCCATGATCTATTTTTGATTTTGTTTTCGGATGGAAACAGCCCAAACCGGGCCGTTTCTTCTTGCCAAACCGCCATTATGCATGAGAAGCCATACAAGATCGCGCTCAATCAGAGTTACGTTTTTGGTGTGCACTGCTTGTGGCTAATAGAATTTGTCTTTCTTAAACTCAGTATAGGCCAGGAAGCTTAATCTGTCCTGAAGACTTTGTTGCAAGGTGGTTTTTTCGCTCGCTGATTATTGTACGTGGGGAGGTTATCCAGATTAAATACTCTAATAAAGCAGTCACGTAAATACTCTAATAATGCAGTCAAGTGTATAACAGCAATCCTTGCATTGAATTTGACAGATATTAAAGGCACCAGCAATGTGAATTCTACCTCATATTAGGAGACTCTCATTCTGTATTTCATGTGTGTTCTGAAAATTAATGTTGACGGTGTTACTATGCAGAATGCAAAATTACACTATTCACAACAGTCTTCATTTTCAACCATAATCCAGTAATGGATTAATAATAAAAAGTACACAAACTAGATGAATGAAGATTGGAAATTTTAAAATAGGAATAGGGATTGCTGAAAAAAGCCACCAAACAAGAAGGGATCGCTGGGGTGGTAATGTAAACCACAAATCCCTATTTTGACTAGTTTCAAAATGACAGAGCATATAAATCAAAATAGGGATTTGTGGTTTACACTACCACCCCAGTGATCCCTTCTTGTTTTGTGGCTTTTTTCAGCGATCCCTATTCCTATTTTTAAATTTCCAATTTTTTAATTATTCATATAATTATTTTGTTTCACTCATGTGCAGCTAAAGTTATCCATTTTGTCACACTAAAAACTACATAGCCATGCTTACTGAGTCTTTCCGCATGTCCATGACCTATTAATAAGCCCCTATTCCACAGATCGCGAACCACCCTACCAGACCTACCAAGTCACATGCATTAGGTGTGTGACACACTCATTTTAGGCAAATCTCCAGCTCACATGCATGCTCACCTAAATCTCCAGCATTTCCAATTAACTGATAAGTCAAACCCCACAATCGAATCTTGTAGCTTATAAATGGACACATCATAGATATGCTAACCACTTGGCACACCTTTTCCATAATGGCATAAAGTTGGTAGGCATGTGATCACACACTACGCAGTTATTTGAACTTTGTCCTCCGGCATTGGAATGGTGTGTGATGATAGATCAGATAGGATGTGAATTGTTCCCCGAAGTTGTTACAGTGGATGTGGAAGAAAGTGTGATAGCCAGATGATCATCATATGGTGTTAAGTAACTAGCTACTAAACTAGAGTGTAAATCTCAGCAGAGTTGAAAGCAAGGTTGTTCTGGTCAGAAGCAGCCAATATTATGCCATACGTAGCCAGCTACAGTGAATATGAGAAGAGTATTATATTGAATGAAGTGTCCTGCATACATTTGAAGGTTCCCTGATAAGTTAGTTTTCTGTTTTGTGACAGAAGTAGATCACAAGACTAAGGAAAATTTATTTATTTATTGTTATTAATGTTTTACAGCACAAGTGCTGAAGGTCTGTAGGACACCTGGTCCTACAGCCTGCTCAAAGACTTTAGCTACATAAGGTGTGTTTGAAAAATTGGAGAAAGAAGAAAAAATCCATGACTGGACCTGGGTAGCCTCGAACCTGCAGCCATCCGATTTATGCTTGAACACTTACAGGAGTTTACCAGGTGGACAGGATGTTTTCTCCTTGTTATTGTCATGTAATTATACCCATAGGAATTCTAGAGAGTAACTCATTATCTCTAAGTACCCCAAGTAGAACCAAATGACGCTAGTTTTTTTATTAATGTTTTACAGCACAAGTGCTGAAGGTCTGTAGGACACCTTCTCCTACAGCCTACTCAAAGACTTTAGCTACATAAGGTGTGTTTGAAAAGTTGGAGAAAGGAGAAAAAATCCATGACTGGACCTAGGTAGCGTCAAACCTGCAGCCATCTGATTTACGCTCGAACGCTTACAGGAGTCGTAATTATTTATTATCAAACTGTGTAGGTAGCACTGCTGATACACCCAGGAAAAAAAGAAATAATTTACAATTAGATTAGTTAATTAGATGCTAGATTGAAATATAGTTAATGAATTGGATGCTACAGTGGTTGGAGGTAATGTGTTCCATTCCTTAATTGTTCTGGGAAGAAACTGTTCTTGTAGCTCAGTCACCATATCTCTAATATTTGCATCTGCATCAAATGTTAAAACCTGCAGTGGATCTCTCTCCTCAGATTCCATTTCACAAAACATACAATTCTTGATGTTGAATGCTTGGCACTTTGTAGGCATTCTTCCAGACTCTTCAATGTGATCAGTTTTCCTTTTCTTTGTTCTTGTTAGCCTAGAGCCACTGTACTTTAAATGACAGGATTTGTGCCACAAAGCATGGTGGCTGATTAAATCTTCAACATCCAAGTCATTCCCAAAACAAATATTAGTTGAAAGTGCATTAATGCTGTGAAACTCTTTCACATTTGTTAAAAAGATGAATAACTGCCACCTCCAAGACTGTCTAATGGGCATTTTAATTTTAAAGACTCAGATTTGTCCTGCTGATAAATAATGCATTTATTCCAATTAATGTCCATGTTTCAAAAGCAGCTGTCTGAAATATACTAGCTTAATAATCATACAAAAACTGATTTACAAACCTTAATTAAGTCCCTGGTCCTATACTATTCATTCACGAAACCTTATCAAAACTGTTTAAACAATTGACCACATGGTCATGCATGGTCTTTCACCCAAACTAATTAGTGAATAATAATTTTTTTGTGCAACATTGAAAGTGAAAACTGAAGAAGCTTATTATTGTAATCAAAAACAATGGTCTTACTGAGTTATAAAGTTTTAATAAATGGAAGGTGTGGCTAATAGTGGTGGGTGTGGCTATTTACATTAGCATAGGAACAGGTATAACAGCATATGCAACTAGCTACACCTCAAAAAAAAGTTATTAAACAGCAGTTGATAAGTAATACACCCTGTATTGCATGGAATTTTTATATCATCTAATTAAGTACTTTACGGCAGCCGTAAAAACCACAAAATAAATTTTTGGCCTGGGTACCCCTTCTAAAATTAGTTAATATGTTCCAGGAAGCCTCAGAAAACAATTGGCGCTTTTATCTGCTTTGTAAACGTTATCTCAAAAATTGATGCTAAGCTACCCTACGAATTAGCCTGACAAGTGTTACATATTAGCTGCATGTAACATGGGGCATTTGGGCTTTGCTTGATATGTATGCCCGACTGCCTGGGGACCGCAGGTCCAAGGGAAGAGGACATACATACCCTCAGGCAGTCGGGCATACATATCAGGCAAAGTCCTCATGCATGTATCCCATTCTATTATATGGAAATAAGCTTGTACCTGAAGTATTCATAACTGTATGTCTCTGATCCCTTGATCAATACATGGCATGCACTGAGAAGATTGATTTAGATATTTGTGCAAAAAAGTACCTTTAGCTTTCTGGGGGTGTGACCCCCAGACTCCCTGCTTCATAAACCTACTACCTGGTGTGCACCCTTGTCAAACTCTGAGCCTGCCCCCTGTGAAAGATTTAGGGAGTATAGGGTGAGTATCTCCATTCCCTGTTTCCTTATACTTGTGCCATAGGCACATGAAAGAATTATTCTATAGCTAGTTTTATGAACGATGATTGATTGATTTGACCTCACTGTAATCGGCACATCTGCTTTTTCTTACCCCATACACATATCTATGTGACTTATTTAAATGCACCTAACTATTATAAACAACAAAATTCATAGACAGTGGCTGCATAAGTTAACCATCAGATATGTAGGTTATCGTATGCACTGAACTAGGGCAGCTAGCTAATAAATTCTTACTAACTTTGTAACAAACACATGCTAAAGTATCTAAGCAACTTTAAAACTTGCAATCATAACCAGGGTTGTACACAGGATGTTGATTAAAAGTCTGCATGTTGCTATCATGTGAGAAACCATTGCAAACCTGAATTCCTAATTTAATTTAATGTTCTGGGTAGCTACTGTGTAGATTCCAAAAGGATTTCCTAAAAGCCTCTAGAAATCCTTCTGGGTTTGCCCCTGATTGTACTATTTAGTGAACTAAAATTTCAAGAGGCAAACATTTTCTTGAAGGTATGCCTTGAAAGGTCATGCTTTGCAATTTACAGAGCGGGGCAAGCCTAGATAACACCATTAACAAATCACTGGATACCACAATAGCTGTTAGATAAAATTAATATCCATTTGGGTTATCCCTTGTTACAATTTTAGTGAGGCATAATGTACATACATCAAAAGTTCCATGTATGAAAAAAACACACACACATACATGGATATGTAAGGCCCCATAAATTCCTGTTCTGCTTGTCTTCTTCCATCTAGTGTTTAATAAGTATACAGTAGCTATGTATATATATTATATAACATGCACATTTATAGCATGCTCTAAAGTGAGCCTTTACTGGTATATAAAAAACAGATGTACTGTTACCAAGGTCTGTTATATTGAAATCCAGTATATTCATAATACAATTAATACATACAACAAAAAATAATGTTTGAAGTATAGCTATATTATTATATGTACGTATGTCAATAACAATGTTTGACTGAAATCTGGCTGATAGTCGATTCCTCAGTGATTTTGAGAAGGCAGAACTTGAGTCACTATTTCTTGTAACCGATCCCCCTCGAGTATATACCAATGCATTGCACACCCTGCATGCATCTCAATTAATTATAAAGTGATGTTTTTTAACTGTGACACATGTACACAGCTGTATCCAAGCTATTATTTGTAGTGATGTGGTTACAGGTGCATTCATTATTCAACACTGTGTACATAAATGTATAGTGTAAAGTACAGGGTAGTACCATGGTGTGGCACAGGTGTCACTGCATCCATTATTATCATCACAACCGATCTATATACACATGTACGTCTGTATACATATCTTCTAATAGGAATAGTTTTCAATAGAACATGATGTACAAGAGTGTACAGAGTGATGATCTCATATACAACACAGCAAAACCCATACAAGTGAAAAAGGGCAAATAGAATTACTACAATTGAGGTGCTCTGTTAGCTACCCACACTCCTATGAATGCAAGCCACTTGACACAAGTTTAAGGTCAGTCACCAGGACCTAGTCCTAGTGATCAATCATCTCCAATTATTCTATTGATGGCATTAGCACAAGTCTTTTATGCATTCGATTTTCTGAATTGATAACAAGCATTTTCTCTGAGTGATCAGCTGCCTTTTGCTAACATATATATATGGTACATCACAATGGTCTGCATTAGCAAGTTGGAGGGTGGAGATGCATGCTGTCAACTTTTAGCTGGCCGCATTACTGAATAGACATAGAGAATGGCAAACTCAGACAAATCACGTTTAACACAGAAAAGTAACAATGCATGCTACTAGAATTGTACTATGCACAACTATTATAAATATGCATAAATGAAGCAAGCTAGTACATCATAATTAAGTAAAACAATGAAATTTCCTCTAAACGTCTTCTAAATTTTGTTTAATTTTGATACATGGAAGCAACTATTGAGGACAGGCCTCCTTAGCTTTTAGAATCATCTTGCTGTCACCGACATAAGCAAGTATTGGCTCATCAGCATACTGGTCACAGACCAACTTTACATTGAAATCAGTGGCAGGATAGTGAAGTACAATACCTCCATCATCCTCAGTTACCTTCACTTCTTTGCTACCGATGTATGTTGGGAGGAATGTAGAGAAGTCTATTTTGCACAAGGCAACATCCTTACACCTCTCATCAAGGTTTCCCAGCTGCAATCCATTGCAAGGATTATAGTAGTATGTTGTGTGTTCATTAGTAGCAACTTTTAGGGGAGTGTCTAGTCCTTGTAAATTCACCACCTTGCCAGATACAGTATGTCTGTATGAACATTTGTCTGTCTGTATCCACGCGTCTGGTACTAAAGTCTTGTTGGGACACTTTCCAGGACAGGCACACATACTGGAAAAGTTAAACTGGTAGAAAAGCTCCTTTGACTCATTAACGAACACCAACTTCCCATGCGGTTCTTTCTCATCACACAGAAGCATAATCTCTGATGTCCTGTTGATTGATATTTTAGACTCATACCGAGCAACCAGGATATTGCCAACATAAGAAAACTGAGTAGAGCCAACTGCTCCAAGGTTGTAGGTTTCGTTTATATGGTACTCGTGCTGGCAAATCAGGTCGCCTTTACACGCGTCAGCAGTATTAACGCTTGCCATAGTAAAGCCTCCACAAGGATTATAGTAGAACGTGTAGCTATCCTTTACCCATGGTGATGTACCATTCACCATGAACATTGGCTTCGTAGTGGTACCATTTACGAGCGGGTATAAGTTGACAATTCCAGCTGGATTAGTGCCAGTGGCATTGCACGCACAATCGTTTATCCTCGTGCATGCTGGGGCAGCTAGGACGGTACCAGCAAGCAGTATAATCAAGCAACACACCGACACAAAGGTCATCTTTCCCGGCAGTATAAAAATACGACTCGATACTGTACGTGAGGTAGCTATATATAGTCTACTCACGTGCTCTGCGCGTAATTATAGTTTAGTGCCGCCCGCTCCTAAAAACGGACGCTGCATGCACATGCCCGTAATGCTTTCATTTCTCGTTTCATGTCATCGCCCGCATACTTTTGATAGCTACACTCGCACGGAATTTTCAATATTGTAATTTTGAGATACTCTAGCTAATAGAGCACTCTAATAGAGCAATCAGTTATACTCTACTAGAACAATTAAATAGCTAACATTAAATACTTTATTAGAAGGGAAAAAATAATAGTGAATAGTAGTGAACATCACTAGTGAGTATTGTGATAGTCAGATAGTGACATTCACTATGAATTGTTTACAGTGTAGCTATATGTGAACGGATTTGCGAAAAGGTACCTTTTCACACACAAAATTTGACTCAGTTTTTGAACTTTGAAGTTTCATAACTTTGTTTATCATGGCAAATAATTGTCTGCAATTTTCCATAAGTGTAGCTGCAGTATCTAGATGGCTGCATTTTCATACCAAGAGCAAGTTAATCAGTATAAGGAGTAACGTCATTTTGTTTGCTGGATTGTAAAACGGTGTGGAAACAAGGTACGTTCTTGCAAATCCAGATAATTAGATTTCATTTTATAATAGCAGGTGTAAGGTTACTTCACACGTCCCTTATAGTCAGTCTACAGCTATAATTTTATAGCTCTATAGTGCATGCATACTGTAAATGCATGGTAATAGGAACAACAGACATCATTGTGACTACCATGTAAGTTGGAGGTTCTACTGTTGGATCATCAAGTGCAAAATGATTTGCTACTGTAGTTTTGTCAATTTACAGAGAATTATACATATGCAGTGATAAAGGGGCTTCATCTCGAATTTCTGTTAAAAAGCACAAATATAAGACTTCCACAATTCTGCATTGTTTATCCTATGGTGTGGCTCTCTTTTGGATTGCCCACACATACAGTGTATATCTGGTCAAGGGTTTTATATGAACTGTTTATCCTAGTGGAGACCACTCCCACTATAGACATAGTGATTATAGAGAGATTTGCTAAGGTTTAGTCAAAAATCTGCTCTGTTATGTGTATGCGCACATGTGTGTACATGTGTGTGTATGCGTGTGCGCGCATGCACTCGTCAGTCATTTTAAAGACCATGTTTGTTGGCACCTACTAGCAGTGACCCTTCACTGTAAATTCAGAAGCATAAAGTTCATACTGATGTTGGTTTTCATGTGGGTCCAATTGTGGTTTTCTTCATTTGGCCTTGCAATCCGAAGAAAGCTCTCGTTCTGCACAAAAAGTGACAATCTTTGTTAGTTCTACTACTTAACTTTTCTCTAACTATGTATGGTATGGAAACACTTTAGAAATGCTTATAACTTCCAGCAAATCAAAAAGCAACTAAAAAATTATTTTTGGAATCATTTTGTCAACAATTTTGAAGTAAACAACAATTGTACTCTCCATTACTTGTGTCCCTGTTAACTCTACTGCCCTGTAATTTTTAATCATTTATGTATAGCTAAGTAAGTGTCTTTGTATGTTGTCTATGTACATGTGTAGAGTAGTTAAGTAATTAACCAGTATTATAAGTCCAGGCAACTGATGTACATACACCCTGGTACTATTATTGCCCATGATATATTTTAGCTAGCCAATGAACAATATTTATTACACTGGGGTATATTGCTTGTGTGTTTTAACATTGTAAATAATAATGAATAATAATCACCTGCCCACATCAAATTTTCAAACATTTAAGTGAGAAATCGGTAATCAAGTTTCATTGCAATCTCAAGACTGCTTAATGATTTATCCCAGGTATACACTTCAACTACAACAAAACGTTACACCACAAAATTATTTAGCTACTACACAAATCCAAACACGCAAATCTAAGTTTTATAGTGACAGAGTGATTAATGATAATTACAGTGGAACCTCAGTTATTCGGACCCCACTTATCCGGATTCTCGGTTAACCAAATTACGGAAATGACTGCTCTATTAGAGTTGTGACTGTTCTATTAGGGTAGTTGAAAATGCCTTAGTAAATGAATTTAAAACACTGGTGGGCAGACACTGCAATATTTCATTTTGTATAGTAATTAGTTTAGCTAATTTTTATAGGCATAATAGATATACAGGCACAAGGCCTTTATCCTTATAATTACAATTACACTGAGATACCTTAACAAAGCAGTAAAATATTCTAATAGAGCAGTCACCATATTTCAGTTTAGTGACCTCTTTAAAAGCAAGCACAGAAAATTGCAAGAGAGAAACCGCATACAGATTCTGAAGGTTGCACTTGTTAGACTAGCTTGTTTCTCTAACTCTATCAAATTAATGCAATTCCCCTTGCCTACTATGGAATCATCTTCTGTACATGTAGAATAAGGGTCATTCCATGCCGAATCAACAAAAGAAATCCGGACCATTCGATTTTCATGAAATTTGGCACAAACGCTGACCCTATCAAGAAACTTTTTCACACCAAAATTTGGCTCATTTCATTGGTCTCCCTTTAAGTTATGACCACTCAAAGTTTCTGCTCAAAATTTTATTTGCTTACACATCTTCAATAAAATAGCACGTAGAAACTTTTGGGTTAGATTTTTGAAATCCGTATTAAATTCTCTTTCGGGTGATATATAATGTTTTATAATTGCTCAAAGGAAAAGGTCAAACCACAAAAATGTAGCTTTTTCCTTTAATCTTAATTTTCAAATATATATATTCTTTAATTAAATTTATTTTTGGTTACATGTTGCTCTAATACCTATCATTCATCACTGTGAGTTCAAAGTTGGAACCAATAGTAGATCATGAGTTATAATTGTTAATGTGTAGCCTTGTAATTACTGCTGTTTGTATGGTATGTTTACAGTGTAATTTCCAATACCAATTGCAAGTAACCTTATTATTAGTATGTCACAAATCATTTTATGCATTAAAATGGTTAGGGTTTGTATTGACAAGGGCTCATTACAGTGAAACCATACTAACAGAGCCACTTTTAAAGCTAAGAAAGTTTGAGCAATAATAAGGCTGCCTAATAAAGGAATCACTGCTTACGTTTTTGCTGTAAGTTCGGTGTCCTATAAAATAGAGGTGGCCAGTACTGGCCACTATAACAAGGTGGTTTTATTATAGAGGTAGCTATATTTATAAGGGATTTACTGTACAACTAATGATATTCCAATGCAATCTATTCTTTCAATTTTACTTACTTTATAACAATAATATTCGGCCACAGATTATGATGATAGTTTCCAATCTTATACGTGTGTATAATGGATGCAAATGACACAGTTATTCATACATATGTACATGTAAAGTGGAATCGAAATGCCATGTCTTAGTGATATCCAAAGCTTCTTGGTCTTAATACCTAGATAGCTGCTTCATATAGTTGCATTAGAGTAGAAATATCCTATTTTAAGTTGGCCCTTATAAAAAGGTGGCGTTTAAGGTAGCCGCTAAGATATGTTACATTATATATCACTTTTGAATCATACATTGAAAGGGCAAGCCTACTACTGACCACTTAAAGGCCACCTTTATATGTCTGTACCTATAAACAATGCCTTTGCTGGAAAAGTGTACACTTCTAAAACCACTATGCATTGTCTTATTCGTCAACAATTTGATGGAATAGAGTGGAAAGTGGCCACCTGTATAGAAAGGCCACCACTCCATAAGGGCCAATTTTAAATTGTTGCTATACACTTATGCAAATGTATTAAGCAGCTATCTGCACAGTAAAGCCCAGAAAGTTTGGCCCTATAAGGTAACTGGCTTAAACTCCATACATCAACTGTATCATGATGAAACTACATAGATATAGCAATGTTAATAGCTCAAAATTTGATTCTATAATTGAGAATCATAGAAATGTTCCATAGAAATTACATTTTACAAAGGTTCACTACAGCAATTGCACACTGATACATATTTATAGCTTTTAGTGAAATACATCAATAATCAATTAAAGAAAGGGTCAAGGCAACTAACTTCAAAGTTAAATCAGAGTGATATAGTAAAAGTTGAGACTAAAAGTGGTGCATATTGCATGACAGTCTCTACAATCATTCACATGTAACTTTGATATGCAATGAAATCTGATGCATTGATATCAGTACACAATTGAATTTTTGAAGGTGTAAGTTGAAAAGACTGTTAATACTGTATCAGTCATTCATTACTACTTGTTAGAAAAGTTATAGTAGATTACAATATTGAAACATTCATGCCTGTGTTAAGAACAAAGAATGCAGCTACATATCATTATGTATTATTTGTAAGTTTTTCAAATTACAGTGGAACTTGTCTTAGCAGCCATCTGTAGCAAAAGGCCACCTTTCTATTAAGGGCCAACTTTAAATTGTTCTAGTAAGACATGTATACACATCAAACTATATTAATAGCCACCTGCATATTAAGGCCAAAAAAATTGGCTTAGACAGTTTCCACTATAGCTACATTAATTGTGTGTATCAAAATACGTACTTGCATATCAACAATCAGCATTAAATGCTAACAGTAGCAGTTACTGTAGCTAGTCAAAATGTCATCAAGTCCAATATTTCACTACTATATAATAGACTTGGCGTCATAATCAGAAACAATATATGCAAGCTTGATAAGGGGTAAATTACTTGAGTATATGTATTTAAGTATAAGCTTTTACTGGGTTTTCTTATAAAACATGAACAAATTAACTTTACTTACAAACCAACAATGTATAAAATTATTGTGACATAGTATTATATTACTTGCAATTGGTATTGCATCTTTGCATACTTGAACCATACAAACAACAGTAATTACAAGGCTACACAGTAACACTTATAACTCATGATCTACTATTGATCCAACTTTAAACTCACAGTAATGAATGATAGGTATTAGAGCAACATGTAACCAAAAATAAATTTAATTAAAGAATATATATTTTTGAAAATTAAGATCAAAGGAAAAGCTACATTTTTGTGGTTTGACCTTTTCCTTTGAGCAATTATATAACATTATATATCACCTGAAAGAGAATTTAATAAAGATTTCAAAAATCTAACCCAAAGTTTCTAGGTGAATTCAAGCAAAATTATGGCCATTTTATTGAAGATGTGTAAGCAAAATAAAATTTTGAGCAGAAACTTTGAGTGGTCATAACTTAAATGGAGACCAACGAAATGAGTCAAATTTTGGTGTGAGAAAGTTTCTTGAAGTGTGCCAAATTTCACGAAAATCAAAAGGAGTCCAGATTTTTTTTGTTGATTTGGTATGGAATGACCCATAATGACATGTCAGTTCTCAACAAATAGGATATATAGCTATAGCTTTGGAAAGTATATAGCTGTTAAAGAGAACACTAGTAGAAAACAGAAGTATAAACATTTAGCATGATCAGTACAAGTTTGTACAGACCACCTATAGTCAGATTGCTACACAATGCAATATCAAAAATGACTAGAGTGTAGCCACCAAATTTAGAAACTAGATCACACAAGGCCAAAGCATATTGCCATCTGCCACAGTATTTGCATGCAATATCACTATTCATAATCAGACATATCTTTGCTTGGTTACAATGTACAATACCATGCACAGATCTATTGCAAAGTACAGTAGTTGAACTGGATATTATTGATGATATGTAATAGCAAAGTAATAGCCAAAGTGATAGGACATTGGCCTGGTCATTAAAAAACTCCGGGTTTGATGCCCAGGATGTGACTCACTACTACTATTGTTTCCTTGAGCGAGAAACTTCACTCCCATTAATTGCTCCACCCAATTCTTTGGAAGCTGACAACCCAGGTGCATGAATACATAGGCAGAGGGAGGGTTTAGGTAGTTTGGATAAGTGCCTCCATTGCCGAGAGTTTTCCTTAAATACTTGGGTCATAGGCACTTGAAAGAATGGAACAGTTTTTTGGCATACTTTATGTATATACAACATTAATAATCTGCAAATAAAAACCCACATTCTGTTGGGCGTCTGGATTCAGTGGAATGGAACGGTGGACTGGAATGGTGGAATGGACTGGAATGGAATGGTGGAATGGAATGGATTGGTGGACTGGAATGGAATGGTGGAATGGAACGGTACTTTGGTAATTTCAATTGGTGGTCACCTCTTTATAAAGACCACCTTCTAACAAAGACCACCTCTTTATAAAGACCGTTTTACTTTAATGTTTAAAATGCTGCCATCTTGTTGTTTTAGAGTGTATCCCCATAGAATGGTCTTATTGATCAGTTGTGTGCCACATGCCTAGAAAAATCAGAGTGATATCTGATTTGTAATATAGCAATATACCCCATGCAAAAACAGTTTGGCTGTATAAAGTGACGTCCCCATCAAACTAAAAGTAACTGACAACTAAAGGAGCTATTATTTGGATGAGGCCAAGAAAAACTGACAAAAAACTTGCTATAATTTATAAAAATTTGGTCCATCATCGTTCACTCATACAGTCTTGCTGCATTCCTAATTAATTCCCTGTAACTCTAATTGGCTAGTAATTTATCATTATTAGCACTTTACAGTGACCAGCACTGAAGGTCTGACAGCAACATGTGCTGCAGCCTTAGGTCACCTAACCTAATTCAAGGACTTAGAACTAGCTGCCTTTTTTCTCCTCTACAACACCGGACTATTGAGAGAGGTACCAATTTACTAGCCAATTAGATTTACAGGGAATTAATACAGTCAGACTGCACAAGTCAATGATAAAGGACCAAGATTATTGTAAATTATACTTAGTTGCCAGTATATATTGACATTCATTTATAGATATTAGCTCCTTTAGTTGCCAGTTGCTTTTAATTTCGTGGACAAATATTTTTTTGTATAGCCAAGCTGTTTTTGTGTGGGGTATATAGCTATTACAGTGTATTGTATCATAAATCAGATATCACTGGCATACCAATAAGACTGTCTTATAGGGCTCTAAAACAACAATTCAGATATTAAAGTTAAATGGTCTTTGTAAAGAGGTGGTCTTTGTTAGAAGGTGGTCTTTTAAAAGAGGTGACCACTAATTGAAATTACCTAAGTACCGTTCCATTCCATTCCACTATTCCATTCCATTCCAGTCCATTCCACCATTCCAGTCCACCATTCCATTCCACTGAATCCAGACACCAGCACAAAGGAGCTACATGAAGAAGTTGTATGTTTTAGGGAAACTGGAGCCCTTCCTAGGAACTAGCCATTCCATGCTTATTGAGAATAGCTACTCTTAGGGTAATTATATAGCTGCAATAGTTACCTCAAAAAATGTTGGAGCAGTATCAAACAGCTAAAATATCAGAAGTTGCTAACTCATGTATATAGCTATACTATGCATGAATGCATGGGACTATCAAAATTTTTAGGTGATTGTAGAAGCACTTTTCATGCAGTGTAGCTACTACATATATACTGATAACAAAACATAATATAATCACCTAATATGGCCATATTATATGTATACTCATGAAGACAGAAGAAGTGTGATTGATTGATTGATTGATTGATTGATTGATTGATTGATTGATTGATTGATTGATTGATTGATTGATTGATTGACCTCACTGTAATTGATACAGCTGCTCATTTTAGCGAAATAATTTTAAACACAGATATACTAACAATTAGACAATTCGTAAACATAAGTTTTATCATAGTTATAGACAGTGGCTGCTTAAGTTAACCACTCAGATATGTAGGCACTTTAGCATACCGAATAGATATTTTTTCACTAGTTAGCTATCCTAATTTATATCTAGTGTATAAGTTCAATTATGCAGTCTTCATGACATTTCAAGCTTGCAATTGTAACCAGCTCAGGGTCATAGCATGCATACGCAAGAATTTTGAAAAGGGTAATATTTATGTTGTCTATACCATGTGAGAAGCCATTGCTTAACTAAGATAAAAAATGCATTCTGTCATGATAGATTCCTTAGTTTGAAAGTCTGAATTCTTGATCTTTTAATGTTTCAAGTAGCTATGCTGTGTAAAATCTAAAGAGATTTCCTTGAAACTACTCCCATGATTGCAACATGTAGTCAAAATATGATCTCAAGAGGCAACATGTATACACCTGAAGTACTCTGAAAGCTCATGCTTTGTAATTAACACAGAGCAGTCAGCCCACATGATCATCGAATATCATGATATAGCTGTTAAATATATTATTCCTTGTTACAATTTTGTGTTGAGTCCATGCATGAAGAGAAATGCATGTATGCATCATTGTCATGCATATGTAAGGTGCCATGATGCCATCAGACTCCCATGAAATCCTTTTCTACTTGTTTTCTCCCCAGGGCTACCAAATAAAGGATGGGGCGAAACCGGGGCACTTTTCCCTGGGTTCCTAATGATACTCTAAAATCTTTATACTTACTTCTAGCATCAATTTTATTAAACCATTCAAAAAATCATACAGTCACCCTTGCTTTATTTTATAGCCATATACTACAATATTTATGCTGTGCACCCCAACTCCTCCCAGCTGTATGCCATGCAGCTCTACAATTGCCACTTCTACTTATTTCCAATTTCATAACTGATCATTTACACAGACTGAAATGGTTGTAACCTGTTTGTATGTATGATATAATATTCACTCTATAAGTGGTGTGATGGACAACTAAAATCAACCTCTAGATTGCACCACTGCATTTAGACAATGGCATGTTAAGAATGCTTTGATATTTGCAAAGTATGCAGGATTTTTATTCTAGTAAGACACTTGTAAACAGATGGAACCTAGTAAGACACCTAGCCACAAACTTCAACAAACAAATTGCATACTTTGTGGGTTCATAACAAAATTCCAGTCACCACAGGCCATTGTCTAAATTACTAAGACATGCATTGCTAGGATTCTTCAGTGGATAAAACCCCTCAGGAATGATGTAATCACCTCGGCTCCACCTCGGTGATTATTACATCATTCCTTCGGGTTGTTTATCCACTGAAGACTCCTAGCACTGCATGTCTTACCTATACTAGTTATGACAATTCAGGTGAATTTGCATTGTCTCCTCCACTAGGATTCGGCACCAAATTCACCTGAATTGTTATTAAAATTTTTGCCATTAACCTACCATCATAGCCATTTCTTGGCCGCCACCTTGGATTTCACATCTTTTTTCACCCTGGCCTTTTTGGGGCCACACTCTTTTTTTATAGCTTGGCTGTTTTGGTTTAGATATCACTTCTTTTTGTATTGCAAGCCACAAAGCCGGCCATAAACTGGCTTTGGTGCTTCCTTTTAACTTAGTTTTTTTTCTTTACTGCAGGAATTGTGGAACAAAAGAAGTAATTGTGTGTATAGCTTTTTGTCTGATTAAATGTTGTATATTTAACACTGAATGATTATCACATACTGTAGTTAATAAGTAAAGGTGACTTCTTACGTAACTGAACTGTAGTTGAAACTCTCATTGCTTGTGAGAAAAGCGTGAAATACCTGAGTTACAGCTTTAGGTAATAGTAATGCTTTGAAGTAAAGTGTCTCATAACTACCACCACCACTCTATAGAGTGTTGCAAACCCATACAAGTGAAAAAAGGGCAAATAGAATCACTACAACTGGGGTGCTGCCAGCTACCCACACTCCTATGAAGTGTAGGTCACTTAGCACATGCTCAAGGTCAGTCACCAGTGACCATTAGCTGATCATGTCTACCAAATCTGAAACTTACATAATAGCTGTTCCATGCATACAATTAATATGTGTTATATTATTTATAATTTTTTTCTATATTATATTTTCTTAAGGTGATTAGCAGGGGCGTAGCCAGGATTTTTTGAAGGGGGGTTCCAGCACCAGCACCAGCATTGAGTTACTAGAAGCAGGGGTCTGGGGGCGCAGCCCCCAGCCGCTGAGAGACTTTCAACATTTTAATAAATTAAAACTCAGCAAATTGCTATATTTTATGCAAAAGTACATTAATTATGATGCATTAAGTGCCCCTGGGATGAAGGTAGTACTAGATAAAGTCACCTAGTGGAAACAGACAGCATAACACATAGAGATAAAGCTTCCATTGTGGGAAGCCTCTGTCATCTATCATCCTCTCTTGGTTATTAATGGTTTATTTAGGTAGTACATGTGATCTGTTAAATAAATACAGCAATTCAATGCATTACAAAATACACTTATTTGCTTGTTTTTCTACACTTCATACCTTGTAGTGGGGAATTTTCAAGGGATGAAACTTTTCCAAAACTGTGTAGAAGTACGATTTCACGTTGTTTTTTTTAAATTCACGAAAGTCTAGAAAACGATTTTGATAAGGTAATAGCAAAATTATTTAATTTAATAAGAAAGTGCTAAAAAATCTTAAATGATACAAAATACATACATGTCCAATACATAGTGTACATACATGTACAATTATGCAGTGATCACACAGTTTAGAGCCTAAAAACATTTTTACACTTCATACAGTCTTCTAAACAAAAGCAATTGAGCTTTCCAAATTGTTAACACACGGAAGCAACTACTGAGGACAGGCCTCTTTAGCTTTCAGGATCATCTTGCTATCACCAGCATAAGCAAGCATTGGCTCATCAGCAGACTGATCACAGATCAACTTAACATTGAAATCAGTAGCAGGATAGTGAAGTACAACATCTCCATCATCCTCAGTCACCTTCACTTCTTTGCTACCAATATAAGTTGGGAGAAATGTAGACAAGTCCATTTTGCACACGGCCACATCCTTGCACTTCTCATCAAGGTTTCCCAGCTGCAGTCCATTACAAGGATTATAGTAGTATGTTGTGTGGTCGTCAGCAGCAACTTTGAGGGGAGTGTCTAGTCCTTGTAAATTAATCACCTTGCCAGATAGAGCATGTCTGTATGAACACTTATCTGTCTGTATCCATTCATCTGGTACCAGACTCGCATTGGGACACTTTCCAGGACAGGCACACATACTGGAAAAGTTTAACTGGTAGTAAAGTTCCTTTGTCTCATTAACGAACACCAACTTCCCATGTGGTTCATTCTGATCGCAGAGAAGCATGATATCTGCTGTCCTTTTATCCGTTCCTTTAGAGTCATAATGAGCAACCAAGATGTTACCAACATAATGAAATGTAACAGATCCCGCTACTCCAAGGTTGTATGTGAAGTTATGCTTCCACTCGTGCTGACAAAGCAAATCGCCCTTGCACGGATCATCAGTATTAGTGCCAGTCATAGCAAAGCCTCCACAAGGATTAAAGTAGAACGTGTAGCTATCCTTTACCCATTGAGACGTGCCGTTCACCATCCACATTGGTTTCGTAGTGGTTTTATTCACGAGCGGATACAAGTTGACTAGTCCAGCTGGTGTGGTACCAGTAGCATTGCACGCGCAATCGTTGATCCTCGCGCATGCTGGAGCAGCTAGGGTGGTCCCAGCAAGCAGAAGAATTGAGCAGCACACCAACAAAAAGGTCATCTTTTCTGGGCTCAGCAAAAAGAACTGAAAGAACAATAGGTACGTAGGGGTATATATACGTAGGGGTAGCTAGCTACTGCTTCTCTCGTGAGTCGCGAGCTTTTTTAATATCGTGATTGTTTTATTGTTAGGAAATTTAGTGCATATAAGCTAGCTCCAGCCGACCTTTTCGTTCTTATATACATATACGTATATCGTGCATGAGCATAAAATTTGAAAATAGTGACAGTTTTATATTGATAGTAACGTAGTAACGCTGACTCAGGAGGTCACATAGCGAGTCAGCATGTGACTGCATGCATGTTTACACAACAGCGTCACATGACGAAGTGTTATGTAGCTTGGAATGACAGCAATGCCGGACCAAATGTGTAGGGAGACGTGTGGTAAACTCCACCAACTAATCACTGGATACCACAAAAACATTTAAATTACACTATAACTATGCACTATGAACTAGCAGTAGCACTCTGATATTAACCAACTGTAGAAAGAGCTAAGAAGAGTATACGTAGCTAACAAGGAGATTGCCAACTTGCAGTAAGCTCTCAAAGCACTAACGCTTCTCAAGCTCCATATAGAGAGATACGTAGCTATAATGTACTTCTGTTAGCTACAATTAACCATTAATATGGTCAGCCTTATTGCTGTGCAGATTTGCACATGCCAATCCTATAAGTATGATTCAGTGTGAAAGAACAGCTTGTTGGCTAGCTGCAACTAGCCAACAAGCTGTTCTTTCACACTGAATCATACATAGAGAGCAACCAAATGTAATTAACGTTAACAGGTATTAACAGAATCTGATTTGTGAAACTCTATGTTGTTGGAAAGCTCATCTTTGTAACCAGCTAGTGAGTGATGTCAAAGTCAGTGGTGTATCTAGACTCTCTAGTTTGGTAGGGCCAAGAGCAAAAAAAAAAAAAAAAGAACAACTGCCTGCTCACAGTGGCAGCCTTCCACCAACACTATAATATCACTGATAAAGTACATTAAAATCCTTATTTATAGCCGCATAGTTTGCTACACTGCTTCTCCGAATATGTGACTGCTTTATTAAAGTGATTGACTGCTCTATTAGAGTATCTCACAGACAAATGCCTCTGGTATATAGCACCAAAATTCTTTGGTAGGGTGCAGACCCAGCTAGGCCCACCCCTAGATATGTCACTGGTTAGAGCTACCGAATCTCATCTTGAGGGCTACAAGTGTAGCGCCTGAAATAAGCTGCATGCTTACACAACCAATCTGCCATCCGCATGTCAACCTACTGCCTCATATATGTATATGATACTTACATTACACATATAAGTGATGATGCTGTGCATGCATGGACGATCACTCTATCAACATGTGGGGACATGACAACGAATTTCATGCAGAAGCACAATGGGCTATCAGTAACTGTGATCTTATACCAACAACAAAATTATACATTTATATATAAATAATTTTATTGTTATTATTATTAGCACTTTACAGTGACCAGCACTGAAGGTCTGACAGCAACATGTGCTGCAGCCTTAGGATTACCTAACCTAATTTCAGGGACTTAGACCTAGTAACTTGACTTACTGACTGATAAGGTGTAACAGAAAAGGGGCCAAAGTAAAGGGGTCAAAAGGGGCCAATAGTTTTGTGATGTACATATGATTGTACTTGCTGGATCCCAGATTGTGTGGGTTCTCAAACACTTCCCTAGACTGTAAGCTGTCCGTGGATCTGGTCTTTGATTTTTTCTGCATTCAAGAAAAAATTACAGACCAGATGGTGACTTGATCCACAGACAGCTTGCAGTCTAGGGAAGGGTCTGAGGAACCACACAGCCTGGGATCGCTGTCATCACACACTACGAACACATGCACACAGCTACACATTTGCCTGTATTACATTTTGTTTCACTGAAAACACGTTACAAAATTGATCGAGGTAATTCCACTCACTACATGCACCACAACTACAGTATTACTGATGACTGTGATGAGAACAATCATACTATTGAGGCTGAAATTTTTGAAACTAATTATACAAAAAGATATCATGTTTTGCAGTGCGGATTATGTATGACATACAATTTGTTGTGACATAAAATTCCCCAGACATTTTACAGAACAATTTTAGCCGGTAATGGTATTCTAGACATTTGACAGAACAGTTCTAGCCAGTCCTACCATATGCACACAAACTTTGTGTATTAGTATACATAGCTTCAAAATTATAAGTGCATTTGTACTGTTTCATCAATACACATAATTAATATAAACAAAATGACCAAAATACTGCTATAATTAATTATAATATAAAAAGTGTACATGCATGTAGTGAGGCGTACTGTACAACACATGTGTTCAAATCATATCAGTGGCATCAAGTTCAACAATGTATGTTACAACACAGTTTGCATAGTTGCTAATTAATCTTATTACCCCTACATTCAAGAATTTTCATGAAAATCATCTAGACTTAATTCAATTGAAATGAGCTGCATGTGTGTGAGTGCATGCGTGTCAGTTCATTCATGCTGGTGAGTTACCGTAACTTGCTTTTTTTTCATTGTTCGTATGCAAGAAAATTTCTTCCACAAAAATTTTTACATAAGATCAAACTACTCTAATAGAGCAGTCATTCATGTAAATCATACGAAAATATTTTACAGGAAACTTTTTATATTTTTTTGCACGAAAATAAAGTGAATTACATTATGTGCACAGCATATATACCATATATATGTGTGTGTGTGTATGTCTGTATTATGTAACCTGTATTAGTAGCCAGTATAAGGACTACATAGAAACATTGCATAGCCATATACACAGGCATAAAACATGACATGCAAATTTTGACATCTGCTTAATTATTTAATGTGCTTACATATCCAGTTTTCACAGTCCTTACATACCTTAATTATACACTTGAAAATAATAAAACATGCAGTTTACCTTCCCAATTACAGTGTGGTACGTATGACTAGCAATGGCGGATCCAGGATGGGGCATTTGGGGCAAATGCCCCCCCTCCTCCTTGTGGAGTAGCCATATATAGCTAGCTACTTCTTTTGATTAAAATATTTACTTCATGTCAGGCCATAATCAACTTATAAATCATGATGCACAATTCACTAGCATCAAACAGTACGATAGTACTGTTTAAGTAGGAATCGGGGTGGATTTGGCGCGCGCCTCAAATTTCGATCCCTCAAAAATCATCCTAGAAATACCTCACACAGCAAATAAACCTTTTACTAAAGAGTCTTCAAGTTTCTAACTTTATTTCTAGCATTATATATCAGGAAACGACTAGAAAAGTGATGGAATTTTATTTCTAAAAAATCGCTAAAACAGAAATTTTCGTCTGCCTGCCAGCCTGCCTGCCTGCCAGCTTGTCTGCCTGCCTGACCACATTCGCAAGGCTACAGGCCAAACGAAGCAGCGAAGGATCACCATTCTTTGCCACAATATTTAACTCGCTGCTGGGATGTGCCTTTTCGGGTTCCGACGAGTGTCTGCCTTCTGCGCTTTGCCTTTCCTTTTATCTTCAATTACGGATCGTCTTCTTCTTTTCCAGTCACGGAGGCGTTAATAATTCGTATCGACACTTAGTCTGGCGTAGCCAGACCTTTTAAAAAATAAAAGGTCTGGTCTGCGTAGCATCGGGCACTCGTGCACAATTACGAGAATCCTGTAAAACCAATCAGATTGCAGCATTGATAATTAACGCATAATTCGCACGAAATTGTTTCATGAGTCCAACAATTCTGAACATGACTACCTCCTGTGGTAATATCGATACGTGCTCTAAAGCAGCAGCCAATTTTTTGGGGTACGCCAGCTTGAAACAAGAGCAGGCAACAGTTATTAATCAGTTTCTCTTTGGGAAAGATGTATTTGCTGTTCTGCCTACTGGATTTGGAAAAACACTGTGCTATGCGTGTTTGCCACTTGTTTTTGATGCTGTCCTTGGCACTGATCGCTCTATAGTAGTGGTGATTAGCCCTCTGGTATCCATTATGAAAGATCAGGTTAGACAATTGCATGGCAGGAAATGTGATAATACGTTTTAATTACTAGACCGACACTTTTAACAAGAGAGGCTTAGCTGCAGCTTTTGTCAGTGGAGACCAAAACAATGAAGTTGTACTTAAAGGAGTAAAAGCTGGAGCTTATAAACTAGTTTTCTTCACTCCAGAGATGTTGCTGTTAAATAAGCACTGGCGTTGTTTGCTCAAGTCGGATGTTTATGCTTCAAATATATGTGCCTTAGTTATCGATGAGGCACATACTGTCAAGAAATGGTAAGAGACTTTTGTGTTGCACAGACAATCCCACCACCATAATAAATTATTTCTACTGTCCCGATCCCTCAAGTAATCCTGCTAGTTATGTGTCGAATAGTGCCTTTTGTATGCAATGGTGAAGTGATATAAATAGGCTGTAGGACCAGGTGTCGTACAGACCTTCAGCACTTGTGCTGTAAAGCCTTAATAAATAAAATAAAGATGGTGGATATTTACATAGTGTAAAATACACTAAACAATACATAAGGTAAATTTTGAAGCATAATTACATTGTGTTTTGTCTTTATTGCACATAGGGGAGATAGTTTTAGGAAAGTAATGCAAAGGATTGTTGAAGTACGGAGCTTGATACCACCATCAGTGCACATGATGTGCTTAACAGCAACAGCAACGAAGTCACTTCGAGAAGAGGTTATTGCTATTTTAGGAATGAAAAGTCCTGAAGTCATTGCAGTGTCACCATCCAAACTGAACATAACTTTTATGATCAAAAAGTTTGACAATATACAAGAAGCATTCTCACCTTTGGTCAGTGGATTGTTGAAGCAGAGAGGAGAGTTTCCACGTACCATCATTTATTGCCAACGTTTACCTGAGTGTGGCCGTATTTATCGACATTTGCGATATTGCCTTGGCAAGCAGTTTACTGAACCAGTGGATGCTCCAGATTTGCCTGAATTCAGGCTTGTGGATATGTTCCATAGTTCAGTGGATGTTGAAATAAAGGAGTACATTTTAAAGTCATTCACAAAGCCCTCACATTTGAGAGTTGTTATTGCTACTGTGGCATTCGGGATGGGTATTGATTGTAATGATGTTCACCAAGTGTTTCACGTTGGCCCACCTGAAGATATAGAATGCTACATTCAGGAAACTGGTCGGGCAGGCCGAGATGGTGACAAGTCACTTGCACTTTTAATGCTCATCAAAGAGATTAGAATGATCCACATTGATCCAAGCATGCGAAATTACATTAAAAGCAGTACTTGCAGAAGGGACTGTCTTTTTCAAAATTTTGAAGGATACAACCCCATTAAAAGTACTCCTTGTCTGTGCTGTGATGTATGCAGTTTAGGCCAATGTGAAGAACTCCAACAATTTAGTATTTAAATATATACTCTGATGTGAATTTAGTCAACTCTTATTAAATAATATAAATTTCTGTAATAGTTTTGTAGTTCGTTTTTGTTTTACGTTTACTTAAACTGTTTTAATGATTTTCAAGGATAGTGGAACTAACCCCTCACACAGCGTATATTAAAGCCAGCATAATAAATACCCACAAACATCAAATTTTGAAAAATGTATTAAAATTTGAAGCAAATAGCCTGACATAGTCAACCCTTCTAAAAAAATGGTCAGCTATGCCACACTAGACAACAGCCAGAGTAAAAGGTTAAGCACTAAAACAGTTGTTATATTAAATGAGGTTGGTTATTTTTCTTATAGTAATGACTTGTAAGATGATCTGTAACCCAAGAAAGTATCTCCGAGACTGGCTTCATATGTACAACACTGACAGGTTTGTCAAATGAAGGATGTTTCCGTCCCTGTATAACTTCAAATACTTTGTGCTCCTGTAACTCTTTGATTATTAATTCAAGTTCCTTCTTGTGCTCAGGCACACCATGAGCCCCACTCAACGAACTAACTTTATTACTCTCATCAAACCTTGACAGTATTTCATTCATCACACCCAGTGCTTTGCTACGTCTGACAATACCTTCAGCGCTTTTGTTTGAGCCCAGCCCTTGTATGGTTCCCTTTAAAACTTTATTCAGGTGCTCCAGGTGTTGATCAGAAGGTATATTCCTTCCTTTTACACCAGCAGTGTTGATAAATCTGCACCATATCAACTGCTGGGCCATTCTAGGTGGCAAATCAAAGTAATACTGACAAAGTAAGTTCAGGCTTTCATTTGCATAGTTACGACGTCCAGCATTGATGAAAAGTGGCAGGAGGTAACGGTAGTATAAGAGCACTCTACTGCCATCACCCTCCTTTATTGCATCTCTAAATAGCATGTACATACAGCCTATGCTCATCAGGTAGTTTGTGTAATCATGTACACGATCGCCACTTGAAGAAACTGCTGAGTTAAAGAAATGGTTGATGTATTTCTCCACAACACTTTTGCTCAACTGCTCCAACAAAGATTTTCGTTCAGTATCAATTTGTGTCCATGTATTTTCTGGGAAAGGAATGATGTCTTCGGATGGTTGACTATCCAGTGTTGCCATTCCAAATGTTTTCAATGCAGCACTCAATATGTGTCCTGTAATTGTTATGTTCAAAAAATCATTACAGGCGTTGAAGCAGTGTTTTGGCAATTTCCCAACATTCTGCTGGTTGATTAGGTTTCGCATTTGATAAAGAGTGCAGTGCTCTCCAGCAGAATCAGTATCATAAAAATATTTCCAAATAACCTGAGAAAACAAAAAAGGTAAAAAATAATAGTTATACATGACCAATAATAACCTCAACCAGGATGACTTCCGTGTGCCAGTCCTCTATTACAGGAATGAGTCCATCAAATCTCTTGGATGAAGTCACAGAGTTGGACTTTGCCTCTTGGGCACCTCTCACACGAGCAGCCGTCAATTGGTCACCACCAAACAACAGCGAGTGGAGCCTAGAAACTGGCTGTGAAACACTCTTTCCATTCCCAACATCCACTTCACGTTCATGTTCCACCACTGGCACAAACTGGTGAACATGGGACAATATCTTGATCATCTCATCCCCTTTGTTTTCATTGAAAAGCAGTACACCTAATGGGGTCTACAACAAAACCTTCTAATTTGTTTAACAAAAAAAAGTGCACAATATGCTTACCACTTCAGACTTTTTACTCATGTCTTCATAGTATGGATGGTCAATGTGCCAGGAAACAACATCAGAAAAGGCGAAACGAAAATAAGGCATGTGTGACACTATGATCCGAGACACCAGAACAGCAAGATGATTAGTCAGCTGGTCATCACATTCTTTGGTTGGCAAGAGAAACTGTGCCATTTTGTCTGCACTATTCAAACAAGTGTCAGCCTTTTCACTAGAATAGTCACTAAAGTCAGTTCGATCACGCACAGCCATATAATGAAAATAGTGGACAGACTGATCTTTAGGGCTATCACTGCGACTGTACCGAGCCTTAACTGAGAAGTCAATGTTATCTCCCACCAACTTGTAAGTTGTAATAACAGGAGATTCAAAACTGGTTGGTATAATATTTTCAGCTGGTGGTTGTTGAGACAAAACCGCTGGAATCTGTAAATGTTGAGGTGATTCAGCTGGCAGTTGATGAGACGGAACTGCTGGAATATGTAAACGTTGAGGTGATTCAAATGGCAGTTGATGAGACGGAACCGCTGGAATCTGTAAACGTTGAGGTGATTCAAATGGCAGTTGATGAGACGGAACTGCTGGAATATGTAAACGTTGAGGTGATTCAAATGGCAGTTGATGAGACGGAACCGCTGGAATCTGTAAACGTTGAGGTGATTCAGCTGGCAGTTGATGAGACAGAATCACTGGAATCTGTAAATGTTGAGGTGATTCAGCTACAGGGCAGGCAATTGCAGTTACCCAATCTTCAAGATTACTTTGTCTGTTCGATGGTGTTAATGGAGAAAAACATGGGGCAACAAGGCTGGGAGATTCTGAGCATGGTGAGCTTTCAGTCGACCACTCAGAACTTTCTGAATCTGGGTATTCAGACTCTTCTTCATTTTCAGAATCAGTCAACTCACCTTCTGACATCAATGGTGAAACTGGTGGAGAGCTAAAGGATGACTCTGAATGAGTTGACGATTCATTAGAATTATCTGAGTCGGGATATTCCATCTCGATACATGGAACATGGGATAGCCCATCCTGTACTTGGTTATCAACCTATAGTAAACTATTAATGTTAGAACTTCAGCAAACACCACCATTAATACCTGTCCAGGAACATCAGAAACATTCAACTCGCCAAGAAGTAAGTCTCTCCACTGAATAACCTTGCTATCAAACTTTAGTCCCACTTTTGAAATGATAGAATTTAGGGTTTGGTGAGATATGCAGACATTGATCTTCTGCAAGCGCTGAAACACCTAATACATGTACAAAAATATACAAGAAGGTAAGATCATATTTAATGACATACCTGTTTACTTGAACGACCAGCATAAAGAATTAAAGCAACAATCTTTTGCACCAAGGACATCTTGTTATAGTGGTACTTTAAAAGCATGGCTATACACATCCCAATGGTAGATTCTCGGTTAGAGCGATTTTTTTTGGTTTGTGTGCAAGCATTCAAAAAATAAAGCAAGGTGGGTGCATGGGTTCGGACTTCTGTAAGCAAACTGTCCCAGCAAAAATCTTCCAATATTTCAGGAGCTTCTTGTTTAAGAACAGAATTGGTTTTTTCAGCACACATCTTGTGCATCTCAGAACGAATGTTTCTAGACAAGATAGTCATAATGTAACATCGTATAGTGTGATCATTCAAGCATTCCCGGGCTATTGTCAGTTTACTTGGCCTAGCAACGGCCTTGCCCATGGCTTTCCTGGAGGGTGTTAAGATATGATTCCGAAACTTATTACGACGATACCTTATTTGAACCTGAAACATCATACAAAGAGGGCTTACAATTAGATAATATCAGCTTATTTTCTAACCTTGACTACTGGTGACTGCCCTTCTTGCCAATCTGATAATCTGGGTCGTTTAGGTGTAGGTGGAGCATCACAGGTACCAGGAACGGTAGCAAGGGGAGCATTATGTGGAACATACGCATCTGCTGCTTTAGCAATGCCAGTTGTAAGAGTCTGCCACAACTTGGATGCTCTTTCAAACGTGTTGAAGCACTTTCGGCACATTTTCCCGACGTTTACAGCCATCGACTGGGCAGTTACTGAAGCTGAGCGGGTGTTTAGCTCTTCCCTCATTAGCAAACTCCAAACAGGTAAAATGTGCCGTGATGATGGTGTCCGAATCAACCGGTTTCCTTTTTGATTCGTTATATTGCTGCCACATCCTAAACAGAAAATGATTGTATTAGAAGCCATAATTGATACATTATTGATAACGCGAAACACATAGAATACGATACAAGACATGATGTAATACCGTAAATCAGGTGCACGAGTGCCCGATGCTACGCAGACCAGACCTTTTATTTTATAATAAAAGGTCTGGCTACGCCAGACTAATCGACACTTTCCTTAGAGCAGCCGTATTCGGACGCCACAAAACTAATAACGGATTCCGTACTGTAAGGGCAAGTAGATTCCTGTATAGCAACACTTGCAAAGCGATCAAACAGCCTAGTGAAGTAAGAACACACTGCCACGCCCTTATCAATCAGAGCGCGCGCTCGTACTTAACGATCAGATGACCACGCCCATTATTAATGGTCTAGCTGTAACTAATTGTAGAAAACAGGAGATAGAAACCCTGCATGCCTTTCAATTTAGTAATTGAGCAGCTTGCATAAAGCAAGCAGCAAGATCGAGATACTCTAATAGAGCAGTCAGTGCCAAAGATCAATAATAGCTATATACCTATACCAAAAAAAGTTAACAAACTAGTGAATTTAAAAATTGTTAATTTAGAAATGGAAGTAGGGATCAAGCGATAAAAACTACTGAAACAAGTGATTTGAATGATGGCAACTATTACAACATAGCTTTGTGGGGAAATCCCTACTTTGGCATTGAACATATAATTATGGTGACGTGGTGAGATGCCAATGTAAGGATTTCCCCACAAAGCTATGTTGTAATAGTTGCCATCATTCAAATCACTTGTTTCAGTAGTTTTTATCGCTTGATCCCTACTTCCATTTCTAAATTAACACTTTTTAAATTCACTATTTATTACTACAAATTCACCCAAAACCAAACGAATCAGTAAAACTAGCTGTGAAATTGTCAGCCAGCACCTTCGTGTGTACTAAGCATCTCTAAAAATAATTATCGTGTTGTTGCTTTTAAAGATTTTTAAGACTTCACAACCGTCTGCAAAGGCCAAAATGGCAAAAATCAACAGTGAGACACTACTAAGAGGTGATTATTAAACATTTTGCTGCTTCAAAAATGCAGCAAACTAACAAGAAGATCTGGCTCTCCCCAACAGTCTGTTTGTGCCCCTCCCCTTGCCAACTCCTGGATCCGCCCCTGACTAGACAGGGGTCAATGTCTTATTACAGGTTGCATGAGTTGGTGTGTGCGTGCGTGCGTGTGTGTGCGTGCATGCGTGCGTGTGTGAGAGAGAGAGTGCATATGCAGTGTGTGTGCATGTGTGTATGTGACTTCATTATTGTATATTTCCTCATTATCACTTGTTATAAAATGAAACCACATGCGGGGAGTTGAGAATTTAAAGAATTGAAATCCTTACTAACTGGGCTTAGCCTGTTTGCCATGCATGCTTCTATACCCCCAATAAGAGACTATGGAAACTGAAGTATTAAAGTACAGCAATGCTTGCCACTAATCAAATCCTCTGAAACAAGCTATATAGGTTATAGCAATTCATTTCCCCACTAATACCAGTCTATCCCCCTACATTTGCCCATATAAACAGTCAGAAAAACAATGATAGGTGCATATATAACCAGGTACACAGTAATCATCACATGTGGCAATTTTGTAATTTTAACTTTGCTGGGCTGTAACTTTTCAACGGTTTTATAAAATCAGTAAACATTTACGGTGAAGATACGTTAGGCTATGGGGGTTAATTTGCACTAAAGCGGTGGGTTCTGGCTTTGCTGGTTTTTTCGAAAACACAGTTTAATTGAAGCAGTGTAGCACGATTTTGCTGCAAAAATTATAACTTATACCACCAAAGCTCACTCCAAGTTGTTTCTTTTAATCATTAGTGCTATTGTAATACTTCTACCTTTTTTTTTAATAGTACATAATAATATAATGGGAAAAAACACAAAACACAGCTACAATACAAACTACTCTACAACTAAACTACAAATACAATTACAACAGGGGTTTGGGGAAAGGAAAATCAGAGTCCTCACACTGCAAAGTCCAGTACCGTAAAATCATATGGCCAGTTTTAATAATTAGCAGCTACCAATTTCCGAAACCAAGCTTAATTTGTGGCTCAACCAACGCAACTGAATGATTGCGCATTGAAATTAACTGAGCAAGAAATGCAGCGCTGCAGAGTATCTGTGGCTGTTTTAAAGACTAACCTTTCTTTGTAGTATGTTTTGTACCAAAGTAAGATAGTTTTCTTAGGATTGGTGATCTTCGTAGCTTGCAGCAGAAATATACAAAATTGCCCCACACTCGTTTTTGATGCCTCCAGGTACTTTGTGCCATATCTCCCTAACAGATATACCGAATCACTTACAATTTGGTAAGTGTAGAGTGCATAAACACATGGTATTTACAACCAAGTTTGGTAGCAATTGATTGTGTTTATCACGTCAAGTTATCAGTGCGAAAGCAAATTATCTACGAAATTGCCCCACCTTACCTTATATATGTCAGTGTAACTTGTGTTTCTTTACTTATCATACAACAAAAATTATAGACAGGTTTTGTTTCCAATATTCAATAATATTATTATAGCTTAAAATAGTTATTATAATCAAATTCACATGCTAAAGTACCAATATTAATACATATACTGTATGTCATTGGGAAATGAATACCATTATACCAGTACCATATTTATGTTATGTACATTATTGTTTGTCACAACAATTATGGTAGCATCCCTAGTAATAGGTTTAGTCAAAAAATGTAACTTTGGTACTGTTATTCTTAATAGAAAAAATTAAGACAACAAATGAAAAAAATATACAACTGCATGATATATTTGTCCTGGTTTGAGAAAGTTCAACACCGTTCTTCTAACTGCTGGGAGGTTTAGGAGGAGCCTGACTGTTGATCATCTCAAACCAATGACGATACTGCCCATCACCATCCTTTCGCCAAATTTGGGCAAAGCTAAAAATAGATGAACAGCAAACAAATCATGAGCATCTCATTGCTACCACATAAATGCATGCATGGACACTTATGAGCTATCTGATATGCATCAAGACATACAGTAGTGTACATGTGCTGAGTGGCCAAGAAAGCCAACACACCAAACCCATTGGTACAGTGACATAGCCAAGGGTGGGCCTGGGTGGACATGTGCCCACCCAAATTTCCCTGGGACAATGCCACCCACTCTCTGATGCAATAAACCAGTAGTGCATACTGTACCTTGGCAGCACCATATTTTCATTGTAAATCAATGGCTGATATTGAGACTACTTCTATAATTACATCACGTGATGCGTGTAGTTTCAGTGCTTTCTATTTAAACACGTGATCTAAATTTTAGGCAGGGAAAGAGCAACATATGGAAGTCTATTTTTTACATCTGAAATACTGTTGTGAGTAGCAGCACGGATTGTGTCGTTGACAAGGTTAAGTGACTTAAAGTGATAAACGAAAATCCCAAATTCTCTCAGTGGTGTTAAACAATTAATGCCAGTCGGTTGAAGATGAAAGATTCATTGGTAACTAAATATACAACTAACTATATACCACTTTAGCGTGGGCATTCAGAGGCGCCGCTCAGGGTTTAATTGGCATATTCACCGGGCAATATCATAGGAATGCGGTTTGCTCATGGCTTTGATGCCCGACCGTTCAAAGATACGATATGCTTTGACTCATTATTATTGAGCAACACGGAGCATTTAATTATGGGTTTGGTTTACAAGCTAGGCTAGGCTCAGTGTAGTTGCTAAGTTCATTTGACAGTAACTAAACTATATTCTAAGAGGAACGATCTGTAAAATGAGTACTTGGGCGATGACAAGCAGACCACAAAACAAGAAGAATAATTATGGCAACTAGATGAGTAGCTTATAGTCCTAAGTACTTAACTTAATGTATTAACTTACTTACAACCACAATAGCAAAGGTTTAATGTAGCATTAAAAACTTTATACCACAAAAATCAATCCCACAATCAAACGTTCCTGGCATGTGTTGAAGCATAATGACGTAGGAATAACGTTCTGAGAGCTATTTGCCCACACAACTGAAACCACAATTGATCATATTATGCTAGTGTATAAAACAAATGAGGTGAGTGCTCTGTAGTTCTTTCACCTATCAGTTATACCACGGCTGCTTGGGATTTTGCTATTATACACCTGCAGCCCTTGGGCTTTGGGTGTATATATCAGCAAAGTCCCTTGCAGCTGTGGTATAACTGAGTCAGGCTGGAGTAGAAAGAGTTGTGTACAAGCAGGGGGGTAGGACAAGACCAAGTGAATGCATAATAATATTGTGAAACTACGTATACTGAAGTGTTTCACGTGAGCTGAATAGACCCTGTACAAAAAGTAGACGAAGAGGCTCAAGAGGGCTCGATACATATTAGTTCTATTTAGTTTGTTATTCGCAATGGTGTAATTTGTGATTGGAAAATCGCTGCCATTATGGAATAATTAGACTTAAAATGATGGTGATGTGTAGCAGCCACGACTTTCACATCAGCAGTGACAGTGGTCATTTATGATTACAATATAATCATTGGTTGTACAATCTATTACTTTCAAAAGGTAGAATGACTACGTTTAATAAAAATAATTCTTTTAACGCATTGTAGTGCATGTGGTCTTGTCCTACCCCGCCTGGCGTACAAGTGCAGACTGATGAGTTAAAAGAGAACAAGACAAGAAGGTGTAATAAGTTAGTTTTCATTTCTAGCTTCTATGTCATTCATGCAGTAGCATTAGACTAGTGAAATAAGCTGCAGGAACAGCAGTGTAGCATGTTATTAGCTAGCTAGATACATTTATGCACTTTTGAAACAGTTTTTAAACCAAATGTACGTAGAGTGGACTCACATTTTGTACTAATTAGTTGCATGGGGATGAGTGTGCCCACCCATACCTGAAGGCCTGGCTACGCCACTGCATTGGTATATACATACATAGCTCCTTGTTCCCCTTCTTCAAATGGAATCATTTTATGCCCTCCATCTTTAGCACCCCACAAACCAAATTTGAGCAAAATCACTAAATGCATTCACACAATACAAGCCCTTAAAGTTTTTGTCCTTCATTCAAGGGCCTAAATTTTCTCCCTTTTACATACAATACTTCACAAAAACTGTTATAATATGCAAATGCACAACTAAATTACCTTGTCGTTTGGCAAACAGTAAGAGCATATATAATTATTAAGGTGAATTCATGTGCGAACTTGAAGATAATTTGCATACAATAACCAATTTCTGTCATGTCTACAAGTAAACCACTTATGGGAATAATTGAAAATGGTCTTTATATGTGACCCGCTGAGCAAAAACGGCTGTTTTCGCAAAATTCTATTTTGCTACAAAAACGTATTGAATTACATGTAGAAATACGTATGTTACATAAAAATTTTATGAACGATTAATCACTTCAGTATGCACTAAAACATAGCCCAAATCAATAAAGCCTATAAACCACGAGATTCACCTGTTCATTGGTGTATGGTGCATGAGTTATGGGCACTTATTTATGATGCAGTAGAAATGAAGTTTACCGTAGTCATTAATTGTTGAAATGGCCTTCTTCTTTGTCCACATGGAGACATACACGGAAAACACTGTATATGCCTTTATCAATGTGCCAGTTCATGGTGAACAGATTGAACCAAGCCCCATCTTCATAGCTTGTTTCAGTCGTGAGGCTGTATTTTATTTGCCGTATTGTTGCAGTATAAATTGAGTTTATTCCTGTTCCAACTCTCTAGCGCTATAACTCCTAGACTATTCATCACAAAAGGCTGAAACTTTGGCTGTCCGCTCTTTTGTTACTATAGATCACAGAGAAGCAATAAAATGAAATTTGAGGAATGTGCAAAAAGGCCGGTTTTTGCTCAGCGGGTCACGTATAGGTTACTCAATTGTTTTGTTGATTTAAAAAGAAATCACAGTATACAGTGTTACAACGACATAGCATTAAATTGTATAGCAAATTACTCTAATAGAACATTCACCCCCAGCACATGTTGCTGTCAGACCTTCAGTGCTGGTCACTGTAAAGTGCTTATAATAAAAATAATATAATTTTATGCTTAAGTGGGAAATAACTATTATGTTTGACAAAAATCCGGTGAATATTATATGCAAGTATAAAGAATTTTAAGTTCGATTAGGGATTATAGGAAAAAGTAGGCAAAGAGAGGTTGCCTACACCTGCAGATATACTAGTGGACATTTAATCCCTGAAGTAGGGATTAATGTCCACTACAATTATAGTATATCTGCAGATGTAGGTAACCTCCCTTGTTTCTCTACTTTTTTCTATTATCCCTAATCAAACGTAAAATTCCTAATTTTTCCTTATAGCTACTTGTTTGTTTACTTCTTTGTAACATTATTATGACTGGTAAACCCACATACACTGCATCAAAAGAAAGAATGCACCAGAGTTAATATTTTGTCTGAATGGGCACTACCAATACTGATGAAGTAGCCATTATGCTTCGCTTTCAGCCATGTTCAACCCATTACACAGTGCTATAAAATGAAGAACAGTAGAAAAAGTGTCTTTGCAATCAATCAAGTCACCACAGAAAATACGGACAATTTCTGTTTACTGTGTAGGAAAGCCATCACGCCACTACAAATTGACAGTTTGGGCTGTCAGCAAAAAGAAATGGGACACCAAGGGGGGACAAAGGTAAGTCCATGATACATGCATTGTACATACTGTGGTATGCCAAAAGGCACCTGTCAGGCTAAAGTGATGTCAAACAGTGAAAAAACCTAGCCTGTAGCCTTAGCTGCTATCGAGTTATGCTTGCCTGAAGGTATCAGGCAGGCAGACAACCATGCAGGAAGTTAATCAGTAGAAACTAGAAAATTCTATTAAATAAAATTAATTTTAGAAATTTGTAGCAATTTATTGGAAGCATTTAGGATCATACTGAAGGCATTTTTGGTCTAACTTATACTACCAAGGCACCAGGAAGGCATTGTAAAGCTGGTTTTTGGGTGATATTTTTGGCCAGAAAAATCCAAACCTCCATGATCCCTACTATACAATACTACCGTACTTATATTTAAAAAGGGACATGGCCTCAATGAAATGGCAACTCATTTGTGGCCATAGTGTTTTTTTTCTGAGCTAGATTTTGAGAAGATATTTGCATTAATTAAATGTTTTGGAAAATACAAGGCTTGGGCTCAAAGTTTGTAGTGGTATTGTATCCACGAAAGAAAATTTATTTCAATCTTTCAATTTATTAAAAAGGCAGGTTGGTTGGGTCCATGAAACAACTCATTAAGTTGGCCTTCCTTATGTCAAACAACAGTACATCTTTCAATTCACAGAAGACCATTGTTATCCTTATAGTACAAAGTTATACATTCTTTCATACTTTAAAAATAACTTGGTGCTCAAAGGCATAATTATTAATTAATATTATTAAAGAGTTATATAGAAATTTTGAAACATAATTATTTAACACAACAATCCAATATACACGACTGTAATATTTGCTATTGTTCCTGAAGAGAAAAGTATAAATCCCAAAAGTTGTCCAATGTGTCCATACACAAACTGGTTTGGGGCTTAAAGAAGTAATATACATATAAAAACAGTCAAGCTATGGTATCTGAAAAAAGCTTCCTTCATAAAAGCCAGAGGTTATTTAAAAATTTTGCAATCAAAGTTGGCAACCAAGCAATGATGTTACTGTCAATCAACAGTATTTATGCCATGTCATTATTTAATTTTAATATCAGCAATCACAACCATTTCTGGGTGGCCCTTTCAACTTTTAACCCATGCAGATGGCTGTTTTGGTATAACTATAGAATACTAGTTTCTAAATTATAAAGCACACAGTGCTGTTCACCTGACAGGGCAATGCCGGGCCGGACCACTTTTCAGCTACTTGAATTTGTAAAATAGATCGAGATACTCTAATAGAGCAGTCATCATAATATACTCTAATAGGACAGTCATCGCAATACTAATAGAGCATATAGAATATAGCTGCCAGCTGTTCTTCTTGGTCTAAGCCATTACAACTATGCTAATTGTCCTCAAATCACTGAAAAGCTCCAGTGAGCTATCTGCATGGCACTACGTACATTGGCTAAATGCATGTCATGCATGTATTTGCAATTGCAATTGCAATCCCAATGGCTTCTGTATCTCAGCTTTTTCACTGAAATTTTGAAAGTAAAAAATTGAATTAATTGGTACTGTAGTACAAAATTACCAGAATAATATATCCTTGATGTTAACAATTAAGGAGAAAGAGGCTTTGCATGTTAAATATCTTCCAGATGCCATTTCAGAGCATCTATTTTCAAAAATTTCCCTGGGGGAGCATGCATACCCCAAGACCCCCCTAGTTTGGTATGCTGTGTGTGCTTAGCACATGCAGTTGAGTATCACATGAAAACAGATAATCTAAAAATTACATCACATCAATAAAAAGTAGTGTGCATGACTATGACCTGATGGCCGGACCACTCAAAATCTCTGGGTTCCAGCCCTGGTTCACCAAAATTAATATCACAAACAAGTTTTCTTTGGTTATAAAGCAATACATGTAGCTTCTTACTTGGTTACATCAACCTTTTTGTTGTCCTTGTCAAACATATCAGCTTCGCCAAACTTAAAGATATATTCACCCACTGGTCTTGCTTCTGCTTTAGTAATCTTTATATCAGCAACTCCAGCTTTATGCATTCCTTCACACATCTTTTTCACACCTGTTAAATCAGCAAAAATATATACCTAATGGGATAGCTTTCACAGAACAAATTATATTATTTTCCAAAATACACAAATTGTTTAATTGCAAATTTTTAATTGTTCACTAAATACATACAGTATATCTTGTGTACAGACACCTACCAATATATCATGTGTCACAAAGTATCTCTTAACAAGTATATAACATGTAACTGAACTTGGGAATCAGGATACCTATTCAATCAGGACACCTTTGGTCAGTTCCAAGGTGTTCCTAATACACAGGTTTCACTGTTACAGTACTGAACTGCTTATTACTAAAATCATGGGACCTGGTAGATTGAAATGTGCACATAATTGTATGTAGTGGTACTGTACTCTGTAATGATAATCATAAATTTGCAGCAATCAGGTTTGCTAGCATACCTGAGTGCATTGATTGAGTCAGGGCCAAGGGTGGATGGCATGTTTGCGGCTAATGCGATCTCTTTGACAGGATTCAGTATGTAGCACCCCTTCCACCATGAGCAGAGATCATGTGATCACTGTTAGCACATGCAATGGTATTGAATACTATCAATTGTGGGTTCCAATTCTACAACTGGGATAGATACCAATCATACCCCAGGCTTCCATGTCTGTTAACATGTATAGCTAGGATAGACAGATATGTACATACACATTTTGATGAAAACAATTTCAATATATATAGGTCGTTCCTGTTCCTGTCGAATCCTGTGTTCTGTTCCCCATCCCATTCCCGTTTTCCTCAAATTCTACTTACCTTGCATATAGTTGCACTTGTTGTGGGTGACTCACTCGTGTGATCACAGTTAGCATTCAATAATAGGGACACTAAATGTTATACTAACTATCTGCATGGATTCCTGTGATGCTTTGGATATGACAAAATTGAAAGAGATAAACTTCTGGTGTGCATTTTCAGCTAAGAAATATTTTACTAGGATGACTTTCACTTTGTACATAGCTAAATGAACACCAACGATTGCATGCCTGATGCTGATCTAATAATACATGTCATGACTAAAATGATGTTATGCCAAATAAGGACAGTATGACAGGGATTCATACCACAAGTGTGTGTGTCGTCAGCTAAATGCATTAGCATATATGATATGGTTGATAAGGCTATTAATATGCCTCAATTTGCATTCACACCACCTATTCAATAGGTGAATTGAATGTTTTTGAATACTCCAAATTAATTCCAGAGAAAACAGTCAAGTACTGCAGCGTGATGTGCACAGGTGCATTTATGCAGGCACAAAAAAGTCAAAAATACTAAGTAAACCAAAACAACACTAGGACTGTTTAATAGATTGTTATATATAGTAATCTGTAACTATCTTGTTTGTGTCTGACTGTTTGCATCCATTGTTTACATCATAATGCTGTTTTGTAGTTATGTTGCTGTTCTCAAATGTATTATCTAACCCTCTAGGGACCTGCATGGAAGCTACAACAAGCCTGTGAAGCAAAGAGTCAGAAACTTGAACTGATTGTGTAACTGTGATAAATGCAGAAAACCGCATGATAGGAAACAGAAAGGAAGGAACTGTAATGACACATTTTCTTGCACACATTGAGACAGTGGCCTCATGCACACATGCAAACATGATTTATATTAAATTAAACATCTTTTTGCATGCTATGACTGTATGTTTTAAGCCAATTTTGCTCATTAATGTTATAATAATAGCTTGCCATTACTATTATGTGAGCAAAAATTTTAAGATTACATGAATAGTTTGCAAGTTACGGTATGGCAGTTAAAAATCAGCAGATTGAAACCACTATAAATTCTACAACTTCTACTTCCCTTTTCGCTTCCGCTAGCTGTTCTCGCATTGATTCCAGTTCCTTGCTCGCTTCCCTTTTCGCTTCCACTGGCTGTTCTCGCAGTTCCTCGCTTGCTTCCCTTTTCAGCTATACTACCCATCAAGTTAAACCCTTAAACGTGTGAAGCCTTGGTGAGGAAAGGCCATGGTGATGGTGTTAATAAATAGACATCCTGCAAGTGTGGGTGGGATGATAATTAACCAGATATCCAGGACATTTGAAGTGGTTGCTTTAAATGTTGTAACAGGGCTGGTAATCTGGGTCACATTTTGTTCGGACTGGCCTGTTTTGTAGAATAATTGGGATTAAATAACAAGTGAATTAACTAGTTTGATGATATGGAAGTATAATGCATAGTATCTTTTTTCATGAGCTGTTCCCACTTAATGGGATTATATACATCTGTAGACAAACATGGAGCTCAACATCAAGCCAAAACGCATTCATCAGTAACAATCTGTAGGTATATATATCTAATCCAAAACAGCCAAGCTGTAAAAAAAGTGTGCGGCCCTCAGAAAGGCTATGGTGAAAAAAGATGTGAAATCCAAGGTGGCGGCCAAGAAATGGCTGTGATGGTAGGTTAATGGTAAAAATTTTAATAATGACAATTTAGGTAAATTTTGTGAAGCGGCACAAAAATTCACCTGAATTGTCGTTATTAAAATTTTTACCATTAACCTACCATCACAGCCATTTCTTGGCCGCCACCTTGGATTTCACATCTTTTTTCACCATAGCCTTTCTGAGGGCCGCACACTTTTTTTACAGCTTGGCTGTTTTGGATTAGATTTCATTTCTTTTTGTATTTGTATACCCCAAAGCCAGCCTATGGCCAGCTTTGGGACTTTTTAAACCTATTTTACTACAGGAAGAAGAAAAGATGAAGTAGATGTATGTACTTTAAATATTTTATCAGTAGATGTACAATTATATATATAATACATATGTGACCGGATTTGCGAAAAGGGGCCTTCCACACATCCAATTTGCCAACTTTGACAATTGATAACTTCAGATTGGAAAGAGCTATTGCCTTGAAATTTGGGCAGTGGTAATTTCTTTGCAGCTGAACTCTCTACATGATGGTTTCTTTGTAGCTGAACTCTCTACAAGGTAGCTGATCTCTTTACAGGGAGATTTGTTTGTAGCTGAACTCTCTACAAGGTAACTTCTTCTAGCTGATCTCTCTACAGGGTGATTTGTTCATAGCTGAATTCTGTACAGGTGATTTGTTTGCAGCTGAGCTCTTTACAAAATGGTTTCTTTGTAGCTGAACTCTCTACAAAGTAACTTCTTCTAACTGATCTTTCTACAGGGTGATTTGTTTGTAGCTGAACTATCTACAAGGTAATTTCTTCTAGCTGATCTCTCTACAGGGTGATTTGTTTGCAGCTGAATTCTGCACAGGTGATTTGTTTGCAGCTGAGCTCTTTACAGAATGGTTTCTTTGTAGCTGAACTCTCTACAAGGTAACTTTTCTAGCTGATGTCTCTACAAGGTGGCTAGTTTGTAGCTGAACTCTCTACATGGTGGTTTCTTTGTAACTGAACTTTCTACAAGTTGACTTCTTCTAGCTGATCTTTCAATAGGGTGATTTGTTTGTAACTTCACTCTCTACAAGGTAACTTCTTCTAGCTGATCTCTCTACAGGGAGATTTGTTTGTAGCTGAACTCTCTACAGGTGATTTGTTTGTAGCTGAATTCTGTACAGGTGATTTGTTTGCAGCTGAGCTCTTTACAGAATGGTTTCTTTGTAGCTGAACTCTCTCTAAAAGGTAACTTCTTCTAACTGATCTTTCTACAGGGTGATTTGTTTGTAGCTGAACTATCTATAAGGTAATATCTTCTAGCTGATCTCTGTATAGGGTGATTTGTTTGAAGCTGAATTCTGTACAGGTCATTTGTTTGCAGCTGAGCTCTTTACAGAATGGTTTCTTTGTAGCTGAACTCTCTACAAGGTAATTTCTTCTAGCTGATCTCTCTACAGGGAGATTTGTTTGTAGCTGAACTCTCTACAAGGTAACTTTTCTAGCTGATGTCTCTACAAGGTGGCTAGTTTGTAGCTGAACTCTCTACATGGTGGTTTCTTTGTAACTGAACTTTCTACAAGGTGACTTCTTCTATCTGATCTTTCAATAGGATGATTTGTTTGTAGCTTCACTCTCTACAAGGTAACTTCTTCTAGCTGATCTCTCTACAGGGAGATATGTTTGAAGCTGAACTTTCTAAATGATGGTTTCTTTGTAGCTGAACTCTCTACAAGGTAATGTCTTCCAGCTGATCTCTCTACAGGGAGATTTGTTTGTAGCTGAACTATCTACAAGGTAACTTCTTCTAGCTGATCTCTCTACAGGGAGATTTGTTTGTAGCTGAACTCTCTACAGGTGATTTGTTTGAAGCTGAACTTTCTAAATGATGGTTTCTTTGTAGCTGAACTCTCTACAAGGTAATTTCTTCTAGCTGATCTCTCTACAGGGAGATTTGTTTGTAGCTGAACTATCTACAAGGTAACTTCTTCTAGATGATCTCTCTACAGGATGATTTGTATGTAGCTGAACTATCTACAAGGTAACTTCTTCTAGCTGATTTCTCTACAGGGTGATTTGTTTGTAGCTGAACGATCTACAAGGTAACTTCTTCTAGCTGATCTCTCTACAGGGTGGTTTCTTTGTAGCTGAACTCTCTACATGGTGGTTTCTTTGTAGCTGAACTCTCTACAAAGTAATTTCTTCTAGCTGATCTCTCTACAGGGTGTTTTGTTTGTAGCTGAATTCTGTACAGGTGATTTGTTTGTAGCTGAACTCTCTAAAAGGTAACTTCTTCTAACTGATCTTTCTACAGGGCAATTTGTTCGTGGCAGAATTTTATACATGGTGATTTCTTTGCAGCTGAACTCTCTACATAGTGGTTTCTTTATAGCTGAACTCTCTACAAGGTAACTTCTTCTAGCTGATCTCTCTACAGGGTGATTTGTTTGTGGCTGAACGATCTACAAGGTAACTTCTTCTAGCTGATCTCTCTACAGGGTGATTTGTTTGTAGCTGAATTCTGTACAGGTGATTTGTTTGCAGCTGAGCTCTTTACAGAATGGTTTCTTTGTAGCTGAACTCTCTAAAAGGTAACTTCTTCTAACTGATCTTTCTACAGGGCAATTTGTGGCAGAATTTTATACAGGGTGATTTCTTTGCAGCTGAACTCTCTACTTGGTGGTTTCTTTGTAGCTAAACTAAGTACAAGGTAATTTCTTCTAGCTGACCTCTCTACAGGGTGACTTGTTTGTAGCTGAATTCTGTACAGGTGATTTGTTTGCAGCTGAGCACTTTACAAAATGGTTTCTTTGTAGCTGAACTCTCTACAAGGTAACTTCTTCTAGCTGATGTCTCTACAAGGTGACTAGTTTGTAGCTGAACTCTCTACATGGTGGTTTCTTTGTAACTGAACTTTCTACAAGGTGACTTCTTCTAGCTGATCTTTCTACAGGGTGATTTGTTTGTAGCTGAACTCTCTACAAGGTAACTTCTTCTAGCTGATCTCTCTACAGGGAGATTTGTTTGTAGCTGAACTCTCCACACGTGATTTGTTTGAAGCTGAACTCTCTAAATGATGGTTTCTTTGTAGCTGAACTCTCTACAAGTAAACTTCTTCTAGCTGATCTCTCTACAGGGTGATTTGCTTGTAGCTGAACTATCTACAAGATAACTTCTTCTAGCTGATCTCTCTACATGGTGATTTGTTTGTAGCTGAATTCTGTATAGGTGATTTGTTTGCAGCTGAGCTCTTTAAATAATGGTTTCTTTGTAGCTGAACTCTCTCAAGGTAACTTCTTCTAGCTGATGTCTTTACAGGGTCACTAGTTTGTAGCTGAATTCTCTACATGGTGGTTTCTTTGTAACTGAACTCTCTGCAAGGTAACTTTTTCTATCTCATCTTTCTACAGGATGATTTATTTGTAGCTGAATTCTGTACAGGTGATTTGTTTGCAGCTGAGCTCTTTAAAGAATGGTTTCTTTGTAGCTGAACTCTCTACAAGGTAACTTCTTCTAGCTGATGTCTCTACAAAGTCACTAATTTGTAGCTGAGCTCTCTACATGGTGGTTTCTTTGTAACTGAACTCTCTACAAGGTGACCTCTTCTAGCTGATCTTTCTACAGGGTGATTTGTTTGAAGCTGAACTCTCTACAAGGTAACTTCTTCTAGCTGATCTCTCTACAGGGAGATTTGTTTGTAGCTGAACTCTCTACATGATGGTTTCTTTGTAGCTGAACTCTCTGCAAGGTAACTTCTTCTATTGATCTCTCCACAGGGCGATTTGTTTGTAGCTGAACTCTCTATATGGTGGTTTCTTTGTAGCTGAATTCTACAAGGTGATTTTTTCTAGCTGAACTATCCCTTTCCATAGTTGCATGAACTCCCTACAAGGTAACTTCTTCTAGCTGATCTCTCTACAGGGTGACTTGTGTGTAGCTGATCTCTATACAGGTTTCTTGTTTCTAGCTGATCTCTTGAATTATCTTCAGGGTGACTGCTCTATTAGGATGACTGCTCTATTAGAGTATCTCGATCTCGCACTTGCTGCACCAAGTTGGATTTCGTGTTATAACTCCGTGGCTTTAAGTCTGATTCTTCTACACCATTGATGAGCCTTTCTAAGATGATTACTCCATCTGTACAACGATTTTCAAAGCATTACCCCAAGCGGTTTATCTGGTAGGCGTGGCAAGTAGTCGTTTTTTATTAGCTAATCTCGATTGCGTAATTGTTACACACTGTTGGTTTTTTCGTTGTATCTTCCTGTTTTTTAGCTCGATTTCTTTCAAACCACAAAAGGTTTGAGGTTCAATAGTTAACCTATTCACCCACCGATTTTCAGCTTCTTCCCATACGCGGTTTACCCTGTAGGCGTGACAACATATTGGTGTTATTTTTCGTGAATAATCGCTCATAACTCTTTGCCTGTTTATCGTATTCCGGCCAAAGTTGGTACCGAGATGCGCCTTTATACCCCCCTTCTGTGTGCCAAATTTCAAGGCAATCGGATATGGCGTTCGCGTTTTATAGCAGTTTTTGTAAGTGTGCGACAAGAAAAAGAAAAATAAGAAGAAAAAAACGAAGAAACTGAGCCAATTTTTGAAGTCGCATATCTCGGGAACGCGCTAAGCGATTTCGCTCAAATTTGGAATGTGGAGTGCTGCAGTTGGAGGGAATGTCCACAGCAAAAATCGTCTTGTTTCATCAAGGAAGCACAGAGCTACGGAGGTGCGAAAATTGCGTTTTCTTTTTTCCTGTCAATATACTCACGGGTGTTACGCGCCGGCTTCTTGGGCCGCACGACACACTACCGTGTGTCTTGATATGCACAAAGCCATGCTGTTTGCTGTCTGCAGGCTTTCATGAAGACATATCTACTAATTGATCATCATAGTAAGAACCATAGCCAAGCAGGCCAGTTTTTCTGATGAACTATATATATTCCCACTTGTCAGGAATTTATGATACTGTCTGTGCCATGCTAAATGTATCAGTAAGATATACTGTATGTTGAAGCATAGATTACAGAGCGCCAGATGCCCTCTATATCTTATGGTTGAATTTGCAGGAATGCATGAAGCTACGCCCACTATAAGGAAACATGTTTTGCTGTCTGTAGACTTACATGGAGCCACCTTCAGAAATTGATCATTAATTACTTGTTGTTTTTTTTATCACGTATAGCTACCTGCATGCTTACACACAAAATATAGCTAAAGTACATGCCTATGTTTTAATGAAACCAGGTCACATCTGGGTAAATCCAGAATTGCTATCTGGGTCAGTGGGTCATCCAGATCAGCAGTAGTGTCCCAGTTTTAATGCTGGTTGATTTCCAACAGTTCATAAACAATGTATTGATAAGGCCAAACAAAACTGATGCCTTCTAATGTGTTAAATTCAAACCAAAAGGTTTCTGTGCATGATGTAATTTCTACTGCTTCTGTTTAACTTCGGGTGTGCCTCGGTAGTGTTATCCATAACCTCAGGTTTTCAAATCCATGAAGATGCCAAATCATGGAAATTACAGCAACATAGTACAGTAGCATAGTGAAACTACATATGTTTTTCACTTTTAAAACTGAAGGATTCAAACTTCAGCAAAGCCATTGCTTGTGACAGTTGTTGGTAAGTAAGGCTTCACAGATGTATGAGAATGGCAGTAATTAACTGGGTTAACTAGAACATGCTATAGTTATGGCAAAAGTAAGTTTCTCGCTGAAGCATTAGTTAGCTACAATGGTAGTTTACAAGGAATAAGTAGAACCTGCATATGTACTTGAGTTCTTGCCATAAAACAAAAATGCATGACTCAACTGAGAACATTCACAGTAGGTTTAAGCATCTAAACAAGCAAGATGTTCAGAAATTTCTTGATCAGCCACTTGGATGAATCTTAATAAGTTCTGTATGCCACTATGTGTGATCTACAGAATTACTTGCACATGTAGCTGCAATAGATTGACATCTATCATCAGTATATCGCAGCATGTGTATATATATATAATATTATGGTGGTAACTTACACATGGTTGAGATACTGAAGTTCAGTGCACAATTAAGCAGTGAAAACTGCGATTTTTCATAAGTGTTTGAATGCATTAATTTTTAATTACTCCTATGACCTATATAGTTATGATATTATAGACATTTTAAATTGAAACTGTCAACAACATATTAGAGCAATGCTACAACAGAGCAGCTTACCGTACTTCACTTTATTTTTGTGCAAAAAAATTTCATGATAAAAAATTTTTGTGTAAAAATATTTTCGTATGATTTATGTGAATGACTGCTCTATTAGAGTAGTTTGATCTTGCATAACAATTTTTGTGCAAGAAATTTTTGTACAAGTTTTGCATATGAAAATTATTTTACAATGAAAAAAAGCAAATCATGGTACTATTCAAGGGTGTCTGTACATTATATTAATGTACTGTATAATATTATACACATGTTCATACAGACATGCAATATCACATAATTGGGCATGGCTCATGGCTTGTACCTAGACTATAACTCAGACTAGAACTAATACAATAATAATGAATTATGGGGTCCATGCATGTAATTATAAACCTGCAGACAGCAAAGTACATGGATTCTATATACCTATACAGTGCATGTGCATGACCTGCCATTGATAGATGAGCAAGCTACCACATAATACCCACAGACAATAACGCACAGCTTAGATAAATAGGACCTGGTGTGGCTCATAAAACAAGCTAGGCAGCAGCAAGATGTGGCTATTGACAAACTAACTCACACATGATCAAATCTGGGTCAGACCCAGATATTCTATAAATCAGGTCAGACCCGAATGACCTGTGATCAGGTTGATCTGGGTGATCTAACCCAGTTTAAACCTCGGTATTGGTACAACCCTATCTGTACATATGTACTATTAATAATTGTGCTTAAATGCAATAGATCTCACCATCTCTTCCTTTAATTGGTCCACTGCCAGGAGGAACAAATGTGCAGTCTTCAGTGAAGGTTTCCACAAGCATTTGATAATCCTGATTTTTATATGCCAAGTTAAACCCAGTGAATGTTTTCTTCTGCACTGCATCAATGGCATCCAGTTCAGCTGCATGTGAGGCAGAAAATCTATATGAATACAAGTCTGGACACGTAGCTACAACCACACTGAAGCAAATGACAAACGTGGGTGTTTGCACTGGATGGCTTAACATTTTTTTTGTCAGAAGAGAAGGATGATACCTTGCAAGGTGGCGGTTAAGGTGCTCCCACACTGCACAACATACTAATACACACACCGGCATTATAGCACTGAAAACTGTGACAAGACAGAACACACGCAGGAGTAGCTAACTGCAAGGTATATACTTAAAACTAATTGACAAGGAGCCTCACATCGCATGTACAAATAGCCACTGAAATAGCAGATCTAGCTAGCTACTTCATTGCAGTTTCATCAAGAGATCCTAGATGATCTGCGGTGCCATCCGGTGCAGGATTGCGCTGGAAATCACAAGAACAAGTGTGGTCGGCTATTAGAACAGTTCACACCGGCAGTAGTTACATGACACAGTGACTCAAGTAGTTACATGACACAGTGACTCAACTGCTACCATCATACCCCCGTAATTAACAATGCGTACCTTGAGGTATTGCCATCTTTTTCTTTGAACGATCCACTAGTGACTGGGACTCCGAATCCGGTATTGGTCTTATTAATAAGTAATGATCACGTGCACGCGCATGTGCTACTACTTAATTACAGAGGTTTGCGGAATGTTTGCAATAAAACCGTAAAGTGCCAACCGAAAAACGTGATACTCCGCCAGTATTCGCTTAAGTTTACTGCTGAGGACGAATTTCCTGACTTTGACATTGGTTAAGTTAAGTACGTAGGTAGTAATAAGTATATAGTTAGGTAATAAGTAGTAGTAGCTATGGTGTAGTTTTCAGTATGTACGTGTGTTTCTAGTCCATACTATAATTATAGATATGAAAACGTGATCCATTAACTTTGAAATGCGTCGCCACAACTTTGATAGGTCACGTTTCTGGTGACTTCCTGTATTGCAAAGATTCCACAGTCCTCTGTAAGGTACTTTTATTACTGATGATAAGATAATGATATAGTGACGATATGATTACAGGGAAAAAAAGGCATAAGCCTGTGAGTCCTGCTCATGTACAAAAAGAAAATAATCATTAGATATAATAATTATCAAATAAAATCTTAAAGCCATTTACAGAGTTAGTTGACACTACTTCGTTAGGTAGACTATTCCAAGCATTTATTAGTGATTTTATAGAGAAGAAATTACTTCGAACAGATCTTTGTGCATGTGGCTTGAACAATTTGAGACTGTGTCCTCTTGTTACGCTAGACAATTGTGGGTGAAAAAACATTTCAGACTGTAAGCTGACATTGCCATGTAAAATATTGTACACCATCAACATATCTGCACGATGTCTTCGGTAAGATAGTGAAGGAAGATTTAGAGCACTTAGACGGTCATCATATTCTAAATTAAAAAGTTCTGGAATACATTTTGTAGCTCTTCTTTGTACCTTTTCCAACATCTGACAGTCACCAATATAATTAGGTCCCCAGACAACATTGGCATACTCCATCACTGGTACTCGGGAGTTTACTACTGACTCTTGGAGGACGGCACTGTTGTGAGACTTGTACTTATATATAAATAGCCCAAGTTAAGATGCACTAAGTAACTAAATGAATGCATGGCATTGCCGCGGTGGGCAAGCCTGTTGCAATTTGATCATATAGATTAGTTATATTAGGGAATAAATAATCTGGGGCCCTTTTTATATCACAGATATGCTTAAGATTGGACACGCACCATGCACACACAATGTACACACTAATGTATAACTAAAAGTGTAATGATCAGGTAATACTATAGGCAACTGCCTTTCTGTACCTGTTTAATAAATAAATAAATAAATAATCTATAATTTGGTCTACCTGCTTGCTTGCCATGACAGATTGACCAGTCCAGCGTTTATTATGTAAAGAGCACTATGTTAATAATTTTATTAACCATACATTTGTGTGATGATGATAACATTATAATTTTGACAATTATATGTACAATATACAGGACTCAGAGTTGAGCATAACGTACATGTACAGATACATAAATATATAGATGATTTTCTAAAAGTGTTTTAATATGATCAAAGTCTGGTGAGGTAACTATTTCTTCATGGAGAGAGAGTTCCAAAGTCAGATGGTGGATGGGAAAAAGGAGTGCAGGTATGCATTTGTTCTGGCTGCCAGCTGTATATATCTCATGATGTGACCTTGAAGATGACTGCATGAGTAAGATGGTCGTGTGGTAATGATATAAGATTATTGATGATTTGTAAAACACATTTAGCTTGGCTTGGTTTCTCCTGAGCAGTGGAGTTTGCCAGTTCAGGTGGTTTAACACTGTTGTGATACTATAGCTGTTCTGTTAAAGTTGTTATGTACAAATCTTGCAGAGCATTGTTGGACCATTTCAATTGTGTTTACATCTCCAACTAGATGGGGAGACCAGACAGTTGAAGCATTCTCTAGTATGGGGTGAATGTAGGTTGTGTAACAAGCTGACTTGACAGATGGTTGGCAATGATTAATGTAAGAAAACTCTGGTGGAATTGGCTTTGTTAGATATTTGTTGATGTGTTCAGACCATGAGAGATAGGTTGTAATAGTAACTCCAAGGTATATTTGGCACTATTGGTTTGTTGAATAACTGAGTCATCGATTGAGTATCTTACAAGGGGTCATATCGCATGGCCTTCTCCCATGGCGGTTATCAATTAGAAATTTTGACCAGGCGCTTATAATTTCTAATCGATAAGCGCTGTGGGAGAAAAAGCACATGAGAGACTGTGCATGTGGTAGTAATAATCATATCACATGTGTCGGATTAATAATCTGATCACGTATGGGATTTTAATAATTCCCAGTAGGATTCAGTAAATTAATGATCTAGGCTGAAGTAGTTAATGAAAAGATCTGATTATAATTATAGTGACAATCTTCAGTATACACACAGTAGCCTCACAAATGTTACACATGTAGCTACCAGCTATTATGTTTGATATGCAGGAATAAAAAGTGTAAGTGAAACTCAATTGTAGCACTTCATGGTTAGTTATCACTTACTTATAGTTTCTAAGCCATGTAATATTGCTTGGTTAGCATGCAGATGCATGGCTTTTGGTTATAATGTTTGCTATACACTTTGATAGACTTCCATTCCTAGTATGAACATACCGTACAAGCAATCAACAAAGCGACAGCAAGTCATCACATCCAAGATGTATGTAGCTGTGAGTAGAGCTGGAGATGCCAGTGCAGTTACCCAAACAACAGGGAAAAGCAGTCGGGCCATGCAAGACTAATTGCATTTGGTAACAATGCTAAGAAACAGAGAAGACTTGTGACACATAAGAGTAGCAGATTGATGCCGAAGGATGAGTGGAGAAACATGGCCATTAATATCCAGTGTATTTTGCATGATTGCTACACTGTACTGCTATAGTCAATGTAGCAGTCAGCATAGCGAATATTCAGAGAGGGAGTTCCACAGTATGATACTGATAGTCAAAGTGAAGCAAAGTACAGAAATAGAAGGTTCACATACATATCTGGTTTCAAACAGAATCACTCCAATCAGTCTATATCATCTTTGTGGTCATACCTTGTTCGATTAAGGAGCTTTCCCTCATTTTAATAGCTGTCCATGACTGTTACCAGACATTATTATCTAATCCAAAACAGCCAAGCTGTAAAAAAAGAGTGCGGCCCTGAGAAAGGCTATGGTGAAAAAAGATGTGAAATCCAAGGTGGCGGCCAAGAAATGGCTGTGATGGTAGGTTAATGGTAAAAATTTTAATAACATCAATTCAGGTGAATTTGGTGCCGCTTGGTCTTGGCACAAAATTCACCTGAATTGTCGTTATTAAAATTTTTACCATTAACCTACCATCACAGCCATTTCTTGGCCGCCACCTTGGATTTCACATTTTTTTTCACCATAGCCTTTCTCAGGGCCGCACTCTTTTTTTACAGCTTGGCTGTTTTGGATTAGATTTCACTTCTTTTTGTATTTGTATACCCCAAAGCCGGCCTATGGCCGGCTTTAGGGATTTTAACCTGTCATTTTTTCTTTACTACAGGAAGAAGAAAAGATGAAGTAGGGTGATTTCTTTGTAGCTGACCTCTCTGCAAGGTGATCCTTCTAGCTGATCTCTCTACCGGATGACTTGTTTGTAGCTGAACTCTCTACAGGGTGATTTGTTTGTAGCTGAACTCTCTACAAGGTAACTTCTTCTAGCTGATCTTTCTACAGGGTAATTTGTTTGTAGCTGAATTCTCTACAGGGTGATTTGTTTGCAGCTAAACTGCTGAATGTAACTTCTTCTAGCTGAACTCTCTACGGGTGGCTTGTTTCTAGCTGATCTCTCTACAGGATGACTTGTTTCTAGCTGAACTCTCTACAGGATGATTTGCTTCTAGCTGAACTCTCTACAAGGTAACTTCTTCTAGCTGATCTTTCTACAGGCTGATTTGTTGTTATTTGAATTCTGTACAGGGCAATTTGTTTGCAGCTGAACTCTGTACATGGTAGTTTCTTTGTAGCTGAAATCTTTACAATATAACTTCTTCTAGCTGAACTCTCTACAGGGTGACTTGTTTCTAGCTGATCTCTCTACAGTGTAACTTGTTTCTAGCTGAACTCTCTACAGGGTGATTTGTTTGTAGCTGAATTCTCTACAAGGTAACTGATCTTTCTACAGGGTGATTTGTTTGTAGCTGAATTTTCTACAGGGCAATTTGTTTGCAGCTGAACTCTCTACATGGTAGTTTCTTTGTAGCTGAACTCTCTACAATGTAACTTCTTCTAGCTTAACTCTCTACAGGGTGACTTGTTTCTAGCTGAACTCTCTACAGGGTGATTTGTTTCTAGCTGAACGCTCTACAAGTTAACTTCTTCTAGCTGATCTTTCTACAGGGTGATTTGTTTGTAGCTGAATTCTGTACAGGGCAATTTGTTTGCAGCTGAACTCTGTACATGGTAGTTTCTTTGTAGCTGAACTCTCTACAATGTTAGCTGAACTCTCTACAGGGTGACTTGTTTCTAGCTGAACTCTCTAAAGGGTGATTTGTTTGTAGCTGAATTCTCTACAGGGCAATTTGTTTGCAGCTGAACTCTCTACATGGTAGTTTCTTTGTAGCTGAACTCTCTACAATGTATCTTCTTCTAGCTGATCTCTCTATAGGGCAATTTGTTTGCAGCTGAACTCTGTACATGGTAGTTTCTTTGTAGCTGAAATCTTTACAATGTAACTTCTTCTAGCTGAACTCTCTACAGGGTGACTTGTTTCTAGCTGATCTCTCTACAGTGTAACTTGTTTCTAGCTGAACTCTCTACAGGGTGATTTGTTTCTAGCTGAACTCTCTACAAGGTAACTTCTTCTAGCTGATCTTTCTACAGGGTGATTTGTTTGTAGCTGAATTTTCTACAGGGCAATTTGTTTGCAGCTGAACTCTCTACATGGTAGTTTCTTTGTAGCTGAACTCTCTACAATGTAACTTCTTCTAGCTTAACTCTCTACAGGGTGACTTGTTTCTAGCTGAACTCTCTACAGGGTGATTTGTTTGTAGCTGAATTCTCTACAAGGTAACTTCTTCTAGCTGATCTTTCTACAGGGTGATTTCTTTGTAGCTGAATTCTGTACAGGGCAATTTGTTTGCAGCTGAACTCTCTACATGGTAGTTTCTTTGTAGCTGAACTCTCTACAATGTAACTTCGTCTAGCTGAACTCTCTACAGGTGACTTGTTTCTAACTGATCTCTCTACAGGGTGACTTGTTTCTAGCTGAACTCTCTACATGGTGATTTGTTTGTAGCTGAACTCTCTACAATGTTACTTCTTCTAGCTGAACTTTCTACAGGATGACTTGTTTCGAGCTGATCTCTCTACAGGGTGATCTGTTCGTAGCTGAAGTCTGTACAGAGTGGTTTGTTTACAACTGAACTCTCTTACATGGTGGTTTCTTTGTAGCCGAACTCTCTACAAAGTGACTTCTTCTAACTGATCTATCTACAGGATGACTTGTTTCTAACTGAACTCTTTACAGTGTGATCTGTTCATAGCGGAACTTTCTACTGGGTGATTTGTTTGCAGCTAAACTCTTTGCATGATTGTTTCTTTGTAACTGAACTCTCTACAAGGTAACTTCTTCTAGCTGATCTCTCTACAGGGCAATTTGTTTGTAGCTGAATTCTCTACAGGGTGATTTATTTGAGCTGAACTCTCTACATGATGGCTTCTTTGTAGATGAACTCTCTATTAGGTACCTTCTTCTAGCTGATCTGACTACAGGGTGACTTGTTTGTAGCTGAATTCCCTACAGAATAACTTACAATGTAATATAACTGAGTAAATTATACATGCAACTGAATGCTTTATTAGGGTGACTGTTCTATTAGAGTATCTCGATCTCGCATTTCTGCACGTAGTTGCCTTTCGAATCATAACTCAGTAATTTGTAATCCGATTCTTCTGTACTACTGCAAGAACTTTCTATGATGATTATTCCAGCTACATACAGATTTTCAGCTCGCTGCTCTAAGCGGTTTGTCTGGTAGACACGAAAACTAATAATTTATTTATTCATAAAATTCGATCGCGTAATTTTGACGCAGGTTGGGTTTTGTGTCATATCTCCATGGTCTTTATCTCGATTCCTTTCAAACCACAAAAAGGCACTCCTACGATGGTTGCTCCATATACATATCAATTTTCAACTGATTCCTCCAAGGAGTTTACCCTGTAGGCGTGACAGACCTTCGACCTTATTTTACGCAAATAATCGGTCATAACTCCGTGAATGTTCATCGGATTCCTACCAAAGTTGGTACGGAGATCCGCCTTAATGAGCCCTTTAAGTGTGCCAAATTTCAGCCCAATCCGAGTACGCATTCGTGTTTTATGGCGAATTTTGCGAAGTGTGCGAAATGAAGAAGATGAAGAAGAAGAAAAAAACGAAGAAATTAAAACGAAATTTTGTTCGCTCGTATCTCGGAAATGGCTGGAGCGATTTTCTTCAAATTTGGTATGCAGACTCCCCTAACTGGGCGGCATGTCTCTAGCAAATTTGGTTCCAATCGGATAAGGGATCACAGAGCTACATAGGTGTGAAAATTGCGTTTTCTTTCTTCCTGTTAATATACTCACGGTGTGGCGCGCCGGCTTCTTGGGCCGCACGACACACTATCGTGTGTCTTGATTATTATTATTATTATTATTATTATTATTACCAGACATCATTATTTCCATGACTGTTACCAGAGTTGCCACCAGTGTCACAGGATGTGTGAGCAAAAATGTCCATCAATTGTTTGTCCTACATATACAGATAAACACTAACTATGGAAAGTGTACCTTAAAATAATTAATAATTATTGTGGAACTACATTGTGGAAGGCTTTAATTGTCAACAGCCTTACATGGCACAGGAACGTTTACTTAATTTTGAAATGTTTATCTAAAAACATTTTAGTAATGTTAATCTAATCCAAAACAGCCAAGCTGTAAAAAAAGAGTGCGGCCCTGAGAAAGGCTATGGTGAAAAAAGATGTGAAATCCAAGGTGGCGGCCAAGAAATGGCTGTGATGGTAGGTTAATGGTAAAAAATTTAATAACAACAATTCAGTGAATTTGGTGCCACTTGGTCTTGGCACAAAATTCACTTGAATTGTCGTTATTAAAATTTTTACCATTAACCTACCATCACAGCCATTTCTTGGCCGCCACCTTGGATTTCACATCTTTTTTCACCATAGCCTTTCTCAGGGCCGCACTCTTTTTTTACAGCTTGGCTGTTTTGGATTAGATTTCACTTCTTTTTGCATTTGTATACCCCAAAGCCGGCCTATGGCCGGCTTTAGGGCTTTTTAACCTGTCATTTTTTTCTTTACTACAGGAAGAAGAAAAGATGAAGCAGGGTGATTTCTTTGTAGCTGACCTCTCTGCAAGGTGAACCATCTAGCTGATCCCTCTACCGGATGACTTGTTTGTAGCTGAACTCTCTACAGGGTGATTTGTTTGTAGCTGAACTCTCTACAAGGTAACTTCTTCTAGCTGATCTTTCTACAGGGTGATTTGTTTGTAGCTGAATTCTCTACAGGGCGATTTGTTTGCAGCTAAACTGCTGAACTCTCTACAACGTAACTTCTTCTAGCTGACCTTTCTATAGGGTGATTTGTTTGTAGCTGAATTCTCTACATGGTAGTTTCTTTGTAGCTGAACTCTCTACAATGTAACTTCTTCTAGCTGAACTCTCTACAGGATGACTTGTTTCTAGCTGATCACTCTACAGGGTGACTTGTTTGTAGCTGAACTCTCTACAGGGTGATTTGTTTGTAGCTGAACTCTCTACAAGGTAACTTCTTCTAGCTGAACTCTCTACATGGTGACTTGTTTGTAGCTGAACTCTCTACAATGTAACTTCTTCTAGCTGAACTCTCTACGGGTGGCTTGTTTCTAGCTGATCTCTCCACAGGGTGACTTGTTTCTAGCTGAACTCTCAACAGGGTGATTTGTTTGTAGCTGAACTCTCTACAAGGTAACTTCTTCTAGCTGACCTTTCTACAGGGTGATTTGTTTGTAGCTGAATTCTCTACATGGTAGTTTCTTTGTAGCTGAACTCTCTACAATGTAACTTTTTCTAGCTGAACTCTCTACAGGATGACTTGTTTCTAGCTGATCTCTCTACAGGATGACTTGTTTGTAGCTGAACTCTCTACTGGGTGATTTGTTTGTAGCTGAACTCTCTATAAGGTAACTTCTTCTAGCTGAACTCTCTACAGGATGACTTGTTTCTAGCTGATCTCTCTACAGGGTGACTTGTTTGTAGCTGAACTCTCTACAGGGTGATTTGTTTGTAGCTGAACTCTCTACAAGGTAACTTCTTCTAGCTGACCTTTCTACAGGGTGATTTGTTTGTAGCTGAATTCTCTACAGGGCAATTTGTTTGCAGCTGAACTCTCTACATGGTAGCTTCTTTGTAGCTGAACTCTCTACAATGTAACTTCTTCTAGCTGAACTCTCGACGGGTGGCTTGTTTCTAGCTGATCTCTCTACAGGGTGATTTGTTTGTAGCTGAACTCTCTACGGGGTGATTTGTTTGTAGCTGAACTCTCTACAAGGTTACTTCTTCTAGCTGACCTTTCTACAGGGTAATATTATTGTTTGTAGCTGAATTCTCTACAGGGCGATTTGTTTGCAGCTGAACTCTCTATATGGTAGTTTCTTTGTAGCTGAACTCTCTACAGGGTGATTTGTTTGTAGCTGAACTCTCTACAAGGTAACGTCTTCTAGCTGATCTTTCTACAGGGTGATTTGTTTGTAGCTGAATTCTCTACAGGGTGATTTATTTGCAGCTGGACTATCTACATGGTAGTTTCTTTGTAGCTGAACTCTCTACAACGTAACTTCTTCTAGCTGAACTCTCTACAGGATGACTTGTTTCTAGCTGATCTCTCTACAGGGTGACTTGTTTGTAGCTGAACTTTCTACAGGGTGATTTGTTTGTAGCTGAATTCTCTACAAGGTAACTTCTTCTAGCTGATCTTTCTACAGGGTGATTTCTTTGTAGCTGAATTCTGTACAGGGCAATTTGTTTGCAGCTGAACTCTCTACATGGTAGTTTCTTTGTAGCTGAACTCTCTACAATGTAACTTCGTCTAGCTGAACTCTCTACAGGTGACTTGTTTCTAACTGATCTCTCTACAGGGTGACTTGTTTCTAGCTGAACTCTCTACATGGTGATTTGTTTGTAGCTGAACTCTCTACAATGTTACTTCTTCTAGCTGAACTTTCTACAGGATGACTTGTTTCGAGCTGATCTCTCTACAGGGTGATCTGTTCGTAGCTGAAGTCTGTACAGAGTGGTTTGTTTACAACTGAACTCTCTTACATGGTGGTTTCTTTGTAGCCGAACTCTCTACAAAGTGACTTCTTCTAACTGATCTATCTACAGGATGACTTGTTTCTAACTGAACTCTTTACAGTGTGATCTGTTCATAGCGGAACTTTCTACTGGGTGATTTGTTTGCAGCTAAACTCTTTGCATGATTGTTTCTTTGTAACTGAACTCTCTACAAGGTAACTTCTTCTAGCTGATCTCTCTACAGGGCAATTTGTTTGTAGCTGAATTCTCTACAGGGTGATTTATTTGAGCTGAACTCTCTACATGATGGCTTCTTTGTAGATGAACTCTCTATTAGGTACCTTCTTCTAGCTGATCTGACTACAGGGTGACTTGTTTGTAGCTGAATTCCCTACAGAATAACTTACAATGTAATATAACTGAGTAAATTATACATGCAACTGAATGCTTTATTAGGGTGACTGTTCTATTAGAGTATCTCGATCTCGCATTTCTGCACGTAGTTGCCTTTCGAATCATAACTCAGTAATTTGTAATCCGATTCTTCTGTACTACTGCAAGAACTTTCTATGATGATTATTCCAGCTACATACAGATTTTCAGCTCGCTGCTCTAAGCGGTTTGTCTGGTAGACACGAAAACTAATAATTTATTTATTCATAAAATTCGATCGCGTAATTTTGACGCAGGTTGGGTTTTGTGTCATATCTCCATGGTCTTTATCTCGATTCCTTTCAAACCACAAAAAGGCACTCCTACGATGGTTGCTCCATATACATATCAATTTTCAACTGATTCCTCCAAGGAGTTTACCCTGTAGGCGTGACAGACCTTCGACCTTATTTTACGCAAATAATCGGTCATAACTCCGTGAATGTTCATCGGATTCCTACCAAAGTTGGTACGGAGATCCGCCTTAATGAGCCCTTTAAGTGTGCCAAATTTCAGCCCAATCCGAGTACGCATTCGTGTTTTATGGCGAATTTTGCGAAGTGTGCGAAATGAAGAAGATGAAGAAGAAGAAAAAAACGAAGAAATTAAAACGAAATTTTGTTCGCTCGTATCTCGGAAATGGCTGGAGCGATTTTCTTCAAATTTGGTATGCAGACTCCCCTAACTGGGCGGCATGTCTCTAGCAAATTTGGTTCCAATCGGATAAGGGATCACAGAGCTACATAGGTGTGAAAATTGCGTTTTCTTTCTTCCTGTTAATATACTCACGGTGTGGCGCGCCGGCTTCTTGGGCCGCACGACACACTATCGTGTGTCTTGATTATTATTATTATTATTATTATTATTATTACCAGACATCATTATTTCCATGACTGTTACCAGAGTTGCCACCAGTGTCACAGGATGTGTGAGCAAAAATGTCCATCAATTGTTTGTCCTACATATACAGATAAACACTAACTATGGAAAGTGTACCTTAAAATAATTAATAATTATTGTGGAACTACATTGTGGAAGGCTTTAATTGTCAACAGCCTTACATGGCACAGGAACGTTTACTTAATTTTGAAATGTTTATCTAAAAACATTTTAGTAATGTTAATCTAATCCAAAACAGCCAAGCTGTAAAAAAAGAGTGCGGCCCTGAGAAAGGCTATGGTGAAAAAAGATGTGAAATCCAAGGTGGCGGCCAAGAAATGGCTGTGATGGTAGGTTAATGGTAAAAAATTTAATAACAACAATTCAGTGAATTTGGTGCCACTTGGTCTTGGCACAAAATTCACTTGAATTGTCGTTATTAAAATTTTTACCATTAACCTACCATCACAGCCATTTCTTGGCCGCCACCTTGGATTTCACATCTTTTTTCACCATAGCCTTTCTCAGGGCCGCACTCTTTTTTTACAGCTTGGCTGTTTTGGATTAGATTTCACTTCTTTTTGCATTTGTATACCCCAAAGCCGGCCTATGGCCGGCTTTAGGGCTTTTTAACCTGTCATTTTTTTCTTTACTACAGGAAGAAGAAAAGATGAAGCAGGGTGATTTCTTTGTAGCTGACCTCTCTGCAAGGTGAACCATCTAGCTGATCCCTCTACCGGATGACTTGTTTGTAGCTGAACTCTCTACAGGGTGATTTGTTTGTAGCTGAACTCTCTACAAGGTAACTTCTTCTAGCTGATCTTTCTACAGGGTGATTTGTTTGTAGCTGAATTCTCTACAGGGCGATTTGTTTGCAGCTAAACTGCTGAACTCTCTACAACGTAACTTCTTCTAGCTGACCTTTCTATAGGGTGATTTGTTTGTAGCTGAATTCTCTACATGGTAGTTTCTTTGTAGCTGAACTCTCTACAATGTAACTTCTTCTAGCTGAACTCTCTACAGGATGACTTGTTTCTAGCTGATCACTCTACAGGGTGACTTGTTTGTAGCTGAACTCTCTACAGGGTGATTTGTTTGTAGCTGAACTCTCTACAAGGTAACTTCTTCTAGCTGAACTCTCTACATGGTGACTTGTTTGTAGCTGAACTCTCTACAATGTAACTTCTTCTAGCTGAACTCTCTACGGGTGGCTTGTTTCTAGCTGATCTCTCCACAGGGTGACTTGTTTCTAGCTGAACTCTCAACAGGGTGATTTGTTTGTAGCTGAACTCTCTACAAGGTAACTTCTTCTAGCTGACCTTTCTACAGGGTGATTTGTTTGTAGCTGAATTCTCTACATGGTAGTTTCTTTGTAGCTGAACTCTCTACAATGTAACTTTTTCTAGCTGAACTCTCTACAGGATGACTTGTTTCTAGCTGATCTCTCTACAGGATGACTTGTTTGTAGCTGAACTCTCTACTGGGTGATTTGTTTGTAGCTGAACTCTCTATAAGGTAACTTCTTCTAGCTGAACTCTCTACAGGATGACTTGTTTCTAGCTGATCTCTCTACAGGGTGACTTGTTTGTAGCTGAACTCTCTACAGGGTGATTTGTTTGTAGCTGAACTCTCTACAAGGTAACTTCTTCTAGCTGACCTTTCTACAGGGTGATTTGTTTGTAGCTGAATTCTCTACAGGGCAATTTGTTTGCAGCTGAACTCTCTACATGGTAGCTTCTTTGTAGCTGAACTCTCTACAATGTAACTTCTTCTAGCTGAACTCTCGACGGGTGGCTTGTTTCTAGCTGATCTCTCTACAGGGTGATTTGTTTGTAGCTGAACTCTCTACGGGGTGATTTGTTTGTAGCTGAACTCTCTACAAGGTTACTTCTTCTAGCTGACCTTTCTACAGGGTAATATTATTGTTTGTAGCTGAATTCTCTACAGGGCGATTTGTTTGCAGCTGAACTCTCTATATGGTAGTTTCTTTGTAGCTGAACTCTCTACAGGGTGATTTGTTTGTAGCTGAACTCTCTACAAGGTAACGTCTTCTAGCTGATCTTTCTACAGGGTGATTTGTTTGTAGCTGAATTCTCTACAGGGTGATTTATTTGCAGCTGGACTATCTACATGGTAGTTTCTTTGTAGCTGAACTCTCTACAACGTAACTTCTTCTAGCTGAACTCTCTACAGGATGACTTGTTTCTAGCTGATCTCTCTACAGGGTGACTTGTTTGTAGCTGAACTTTCTACAGGGTGATTTGTTTGTAGCTGAATTCTCTACAGGGCGATTTGTTTGCAGCTGAACTCTCTACATGGTAGTTTCTTTGTAGCTGAACTCTCTACAATGCAACTTCTTCTAGCTGAACTCTCTACAGGATGACTTGTTTCTAGCTGATCTCTCTACAGGGTGACTTGTTTCTAGCTGAACTCTCTACAGGGTGATTTGTTTGTAGCTGAACTCTCTACAAGGTAACTTCTTCTAGCTGATCTTTCTACAGGGTGATTTGTTTGTAGCTGAATTCTCTACAGGCGATTTGTTTGCAGCAGAACTCTCTACATGGTAGTTTCTTTGTAGCCGAACTCTCTACAGTGTAACTTATTCTAGCTGAACTCTCTACGGGTGGCTTGTTTCTAGCTGATCTCTCTACAGAGTGCCTTGTTTCTAGCTGAACTCTCTACAGTGTGATTTGTTTGTAGCTGAATTCTCTACAGGGCGATTTGTTTGCAGCTGAACTCTCTACATGGTAGTTTCTTTGTAGCTGAACTCTCTACAATGTAACTTCTTCTAGCTGAACTCTCTACATGATGACTTGTTTGTAGCTGAACTCTCTACAGGGTGATTTGTTTGTAGCTGAATTCTCTACAAGATAACTTCTTCTAGCTGATCTACTTTTCTACAGGGTGATTTGTTTGTAGCTGAATTCTCTACAGGGCGATTTGTTTGCAGCTGAACTCTCTATATGGTAGTTTCTTTGTAGCTGAACTCTCTACAGGGTGATTTGTTTGTAGCTGAACTCTCTACAAGGTAACTTCTTCTAGCTGATCTTTCTACAGGGTGATTTGTTTGCAGCTGAATTCTCTACAGGGCGATTTATTTGCAGCTGAACTCTCTACATGGTAGTTTCTTTGTAGCTGAACTCTGTACAACGTAACTTCTTCTAGCTGAACTCTCTACAGGATGACTTGTTTCTAGCTGATCTCTCTACAGGGTGACTTGTTTGTAGCTGAACTTTCTACAGGGTGATTTGTTTGTAGCTGAACTCTCTACAAGGTAACTTCTTCTAGCTGATCTTTCTACAGGGTGATTTGTTTGTAGTTGAATTCTCTACAGGTGATTTGTTTGCAGTTGAACTCTTTCACATGGTGGTTTCTTTGTAGCTGAACTCTCTACAAAGTGACTTCTTCTAGCTGATCTATCTACAGGATGACTTGTTTCTAACTGAACCCTCTACAGTGTGATCTGTTAATAGCAGAACTTTCTACTGGGTGATTTGTTTGCAGCTAAACTCTTTGCATGATTGTTTCTTTGTAACTGAACTCTCTACAAGGTGACTTCTTCTAGCTGATCTCTCTACAGGATGACTTGTTTCTAACTGAACTCTCTACAGTGTGATCTGTTCATAGCGGAACTTTTTACTAGGTGATTTGTTTGCAGCTAAACTCTTTGCATGATTGTTTCTTTGTAACTGAACTCTCTACAAGGTAACTTCTTCTAGCTGATCTCTCTACAGGGCAATTTGTTTGTAGCTGAATTCTCTACAAGGTGATTTATTTGAGCTGAACTCTCTACATGATGGCTTATTTGTAGCTGAACTCTCTATTAGGTACCTTCTTCTAGCTGATCTGACTACAGGGTGACTTGTTTGTAGCTGAATTCCCTACAGAATAACTTACAATGTAATATAACTGAGTAAATTATAAATGCAGCTGAATGCTTTATTAGGGTGACTGTTCTATTAGAGTATCTCGATCTCGCATTTGCTGCACCTAGTTGCCTTTCGAATCATAACTCAGTGATTTGTAATCCAATTCTTCTGTACTACTGCAAGGACTTTCTATGATGATTATTCCAGCTACATACTGATTTTCAGCTCGTTGCTCTAAGCGGTTTGCCTGGTAGATACGAAAACTAATAGTTTTTTTATTCATAAAAATCGATCGCGTAATTTTGACACAGGTTGCCATGGGTTTCGTGTCATATCTCCATGGTATTTATCCCGATTCCTTTCAAACCACAAAAAGGCACTCCTACGATGGTTGCTCCATCTACATATCAATTTTCAACTGATTCCTCCAAGGAGTTTACCCTGTAGGCGTGACAGACCTTCGACCTTATTTTACGCAAATAATCGGTCATAACTCCGTGAATGTTCATCGGATTCCTGCCAAAGTTGGTACGGAGATCCGCCTTAATGCGCCCTTTAAGTGTGCCAAATTTCAGCCAATTCCGAGCACGCATTCGTGTTTTATGGCGAATTTTGCGAAGTGTGCGAAATGAAGAAGATGAAGAAGAAGAAGAAGAAAACGAAGAAATTAAAACGAAATTTTGTTCGCTCGTATCTCGGAAATGGCTGGAGCGATTTTCTTCAAATTTGGTGTGTAGACTCCCCTAACTGGGCGGCACGTCTCCAGCAAATTTGGTTCCAATCGGATAACGGATCACAGAGCTACATAGGTGTGAAAATTACGTTTTCTTTCTTCCTGTTAATATACTCACGGTGTGGCGCGCCGGCTTCTTGGGCCGCACGACACACTATCGTGTGTCTTGATAAGTAATTATTGTATGTGTGTGTTGTCATGTGCACTACAGTATGTTGTGTATAGGCGTAGCTGAAGAACAGTTTTATATATGAAGTCCTTCTAGACTTTTGCTTCCTACTGTAGCTTGATGGTAGCTGAATTAATAACAGGACTTTAAAGACAATAATAACAGCACTGCCAATTTACAATTATTATAATTTAACTGTCCAATATCTAGTTCAATACTGTTCAGTATCTGCTGAGAGGTTGAGGAGGAGTCTGACTGTTGAGCATGTGAAAGAAATAACGATACTGTCCATCATTATCCTTACACCAAATTTGGAAAAAAATATATATAGAGAGAGAAACAATAAGTCAACATCTTGGTAATAAACAGACATTCATATTCCGTAAAAAATTAGCAAACGAGATATAAGTTACATCCAGTACCTATGCAAAGTGCTCCTATTCATATAAGGAACATTTTAGGAATCGTAGAAATGAAAAGCAATGAAAGAAGGGAGGTCATCTATACTATACCTGCAGCTGTACTAGTGCACATTTAATTCTTACTTATGCAGAGTATAGCCATGATCGAAGTAGGGGTTAAATGTCCACTAGTAAAGCTGCAGGTGTATAGATGAGCACTGAAGTCATGATGCGTTGCCACAAATTAACACCTACGTATGTGGTAGTGGAGAAAGAAATAGGAGACAAGATGAATCCATGATGCATGCATTGTAACAGTAATGTTGAACAGTAGAAAAGTTAAGCCCATAACCTTAAATATAGTTGAGTTATGCTTGGCTGTAAACATCAGTTAGTTAGCCAGGTTATAATTCTATAATTCAAAACTTTGTGGAAGGGTTTGCAGTTGGGGGTCACTATGGAGGCATTGGGCTTGAGTATGCCTAATTAATGCTGCCAATTGCAAGCTGGCATGAAGGAAAAGTGGGGCTAGTTTTTGGGTAATATTTTTGGGCAGAAAAGCCCAGATTTCTTGCACTATACAGTACTACCATATTGTATGAATATTGATTTATCTACACTGAAGAGTGGCTAATGGAAAAAGCCATCACTGGACTATTACAAAATGCATTGGGACTGACAAAACTATGATACGTATATACAGATCTCAAAACTGGTTGATAATAGAAAATGTGGATAAGATTACCTCACCTTACCTTTTACATTGCAGAAGAGCTTGCTACAAAAAAAAATAATTGCATGGGCTAGGCAACTTAGGCCATATAAACTTCCACACACCCATCACCATTATTTTTTTCTAACTGTATCAAAGACTTTTTGTACCACTGGTGGCCAAGTGCAGCCATCCAGCACCTTTCAAAGTTGGTAACTAGTTAGTAAGACAAGTCTATACAAGAAAACTACATCAGGGTCATTATCTACTGTAGCTACCGTAATTCAGATCTAATCAAAAACAGCCAAGCTGTAAAAAAAGGAGTGCGGCCCTTGAAAAGGCTATGGTGAAAAAAGATGTGAAATCCAAGGTGGCGGCCAAGAAATGGCTGTGATGGTAGGTTAATGGTAAAAATTTTAATAACAACAATTCAGGTGAATTTGGTGCTGCTTGGTCAATTGGCACAAAATTCACCTGAATTGTCGTTATTAAAATTTTTACCATTAACCTACCATCACAGCCATTTCTTCGCCGCCACCTTGGATTTCACATCTTTTTTCACCATGGCCTTTTTGGGGGCCGCACCTTTTTTTACAGCTTGGCTGTTTTTGATTAGATTTTATTTACATGTCTTTGATCCTTAGCGTAACTATTTATCACTAAGTGATGACACTACCATTAGTTCAACACTCAAACGGCGTAGCAAGAAAACTGCATTTGTTAACTCACAGCATATGTCTGTGCTGCTTTTTCAAGCTATAAGTGGTAGCAAGTAACATTTAATTGAAACATCCTGTCAGTGACACTCACCACAGAATTAAACTTTTATACCTGCATATATATACACTGTATGTTGTGTTTTTATATGATTTTACTCACTGAATAATAAAGCAGTGACAGTATAAAAAGTTTTATAAGCATGTCATTACTTGTGGGACATAGCTACTCCAAATGTACATCCCATCTACATTTATTGGCTACAATTGCAACCACATGCATTACAACGTACTGATGAAATTTAAGTACTGATGTGCACAATTAATGCTACACAAGTATTTGTTTTTTAATCCAAGCCAAACAGCCATGCTGTAACAAAAATAGTTGTGGTATTCAAATAATATAAGCCAGTGTTAAATCAACTAATTACAGTAATGCTATCAGAGAACATAATATTACAGTATTAGTCAATAAACATCTGAAAATAAAGGATTATACTGTTGTCAGTACTTTACAACAATAGTAACAAGGACATCTGATTTATAATACTTCACATAATTCCAATGCCACATGCATTCTGGTATAATTATAGATCAGCTAATTTTGTCTATACTTAGATGCACCCTTCTTTTACAGCCAAGTTGTAGCACAGGGTTAAAGTTGAAACATTCTTATCAACTTTCTTTTCTGTTTCCAACCTTGTACTTTCAGTTAATCTTGATCAAAATGACCCGACTGTCAGACATGGAGAATTACATCAAAATAAATGATTTTTTTTTCTGCTCAGTTGTCAGGAAATCTCATCTTGATAAGTGCATGCAGCAACTGGAGTATGTTCAAAGTGTGCAACCAAGTATAGGGTAGTTTAGGGTAGTTTTAATTTGATTTTATTATCAAATTGGAAAGGATGGCACCAAATTTTGGCCAAAAGGCTAGACCTGCACAAGGGTGCTTCCCCAAAATATTGCACACATATGTGTACATTTAAGTTACTACAGCATACAAAATTAGTTACTCAGAGAACATGTACAAAAAGTAAGAAAACGTGACACAATACATGAACACACACACACACACAAGACAAAGTAACAGAAAGATTACACAGAACAATATTTAAATTTTTAAGAATGCTGTTAATATTATTTTAAAGTTATTTATACACAGTTTCAGAGATACAGACTTTTCAGACTTATGGACTACCCCTGGTTCCAAGGGGTTCGGATAACTGAGGTTCCACTGTACATTCTATACTGGATGATTATTCTAATGATTACAAGTCTCATCTCACCTCATTGTCATATGTTGTTACCTACGATGTACATGATTAACTTTTCATTGTATATGTTGTGAGTGCATTTTGAGATTTTATTGTACAGTTTAGTAAGGTATACTGCATTGATGGTCTGCTGACTTTCTGTGTCATTGACCAGACTGTATAATTAGTAATAATTATCTAGTGCAGTTACTTAAATAAATATAACTCACATTTCATTTACTTAGCTAAAGCTATGGTTATTTTAACAGTTATATAATATAGTCTGGTGATGGATCATTGAACAGTTTGAACATGGACATAATAAAATGAAGGTGCAGGTGTTGCTGCCTCTTGTTGGAATTAGTGAAATGATATTCCAGAAGTTTAGCCTTTATTATCAGGTGACCTAGCTTAATTTGCAATAGCTTATTTCTTGCCTAGGCATGTAATACAAGTTGCATATAATTTAAGAAGATTTTGGATTAACATGCCTTGAAGCTGAAATTGTGTATTGAACTCACCGTTTTAAGTAAGAACTATAACTATGTACAGGGAGAAATGAATTATCCAGGGGGTTCTTAGGTCTCCAGAAACTGTTCAAGTATATTCAGGCAGGTTTTTGTATTAATTTACTAGGGTATCAAAGGTTGGGATTGAAATACTCTAATAGAGCAGTCGACTACACTAATAGAACAGTCACATATATTGTATGTGAAATAAAATAGTATTTCAGAGTCTGAAAATTTTCTTAGGAGGAGGGGAGCATGCCCCCATTCCAGACACACAGAATGGCATGATTGGCATTTATGTCTGTTGTATGTGCTTCACATATAGCTCCACCAGTCCTCTTACCTGATACTATACCAGCAGAAGCCTGAGCAAGTAAAAGCAGCCTATATATATCAATTAATCAATTTCTAACATGTTTAAAATGTCATGTTTAAAGAATTTTTGGTGACAATTGTTACCAAAAATTTCCAAATTATTTCTTCCAGGGGGAGAATGCCCCTATAGTGTGCATGCAACAGAAAATTTGGAAATCTGTCACCTGGGAACTGCTCCAATGTATAAATTACAGTGCAATGCCTTTGGGTGGCAAAACATTGTGTGGGACAGTCTAGATGCACAGCTTCCATAGTGACAATATTTATATAATTACTTAAAAAGTATTTGTACTGAGTAGTATTATTATTTAGCTACATGCAGTCAGTGACATGAATACACCATTAATATTTTATACATAGATAGCTACCATGTTCTTTGCTACCATGTTCTTTGCTAAATCTGTACTGAATTTTAAATGCCACTAGCTAACTATAGCTAGTTACAAACCACTCAAATTTGAAACTTCTATATAGCAGTGGCGGATCTGGGAAGGCTGGTGGGGGACAGGGGGCACGTGCCCCCCCCCCCCCCCCCCATCCAAAAAAATTGCATACAAGATCAAGATACTCTAATAGAGCAGTCAATCACTCTGATAAAGCAGTCACAGTGTTCATGAGGTAGTGTAGCTTAACTATGAATTAGGATCTGAATAAGTATATACATTTGGTTAAGGACAGCCATTATTGCTTGCGGCCTTTTTTTTGGTCTTCAACCTTTTTCAGCAAAGTGCACCCCCCCTTTCGAAACTCTGGATCCGCCCCTGTATAGGGATCAAAGATGCATTTGAAAATTACTGTATTGAAATGCGCATTTGCACCCAGTTCAGTGTAACCTGCAGGAGTGCCATATATATAATCGAAACAGAAATTGCACCATGATGGCATCAATGCTTGAAAACTCGTTATAAGTCTTTCAGTGCCGTGAGAACCTTGCCACATGCGACCACACAGACAGATTGAGACCATGCAGTCTAGGCCCTATAAATCTACATGTTAGCAATGCATTAAATTACTAGTAAAGTAGCTAGCTGCGTTAGTTCTGCCATGCATTCCCGTACCTCTGGGGTGCTGTAGCAAGGGGGTGACACACAGGCACTCACTGTAGGTAGATCTGTGACAGCGGTCAAAGTCTAAGTCAAAGGTTAAGGCCACCAAAATCGTGCCAATTCAACGGTCAAGGGTAAAAGATTCCAATCCACATTCGAAAAGTGCTGAAATATCGTTGCTAAGTCACCGGTCAAAGGTCGAAAAAGGCTCTTAGTCACAGGTCAAAGCGAAATTTCGGCGGTCAAAGTCTTGACCGCGGTCGCAGATCTACCTACAGCGCGTACCTACGTGACACTCCATTGTGTAGCACGAAACAATCTCTCATGCCAGACGTTTTGTGTGTGTGTGTGTGTGGGGGGGGGGGGGGTATTTTCACATAAACCATCATGTCATACGCTGGCCCTTTGATTAGAAACCGAAGGGGCGGTCGCGCTAGGTCTTATGCGCAGTGACGTGTATATGTAATTCATGCAGGGGAAATCCCGAGATGAAGCCATGCATTTTGAGGCCAGAGTACACAAGGCGTTGTGGTTATCGAGGTGGTTTCAGTGGTAAATTGTTCCATCTGTAGAAGACTACGTACGCTTAGTGAACGAGTAAATTAAAGGTTTAAAAAGTACTACTATCTACCAAGGCCAGTATCTACGTACTTTGACATCTCGTTTGACATCCAAGGGGACATCGATCCCGCGCCTACAATGAGGTATGAGCTTCAATAATGTCGCGTTCCCACATTGTGGAACCAACCTACATGCATTTGGATACTTGAAATCTGGGTCCGTAATAGTCGAGGTAATAGAGTCATCAGAGAGAGAATCATCATTATCAAAGAGTTCATAATATAAAGAGATTTTATATTATGAACTCTTATCATTATTAATTTGCCTAAAATGAACTTTTCTGCATGCCATTAAAATTATTTTTGCTAAATAGTACAAGTCTTGCCAGGGGCTCCTCAGTGTACTGTCCACCCAGTGCATGGTACCCCTGAGTCTAGACCCCTGTAATTATGTTGCAGAGACAATTACGTATATATTTTTTCAAATCCCAGTGAAAATGTCAGGCAACCTAAAGCATCACCTGACATTAATATGTTGTTGTTTTACACAATTCATCATAATAGGGAAATCCTTACAATTCACTGACAGAATAGAGTGACTCAACCTAAAATAATAATACAATCCGACATTGTCAAAATTGTGTTTGTTATTATTGACAATGCTTCACTATAAAAAACTCTACAACTTTCTTCTATTTTAATCTGACATTTTATCAGGCAGGTTCCATTATGGTCGGCCATGCATGATATTTTCCTGACAAATGGCCTATGTCAGGCAGTAATAATTGACTCTGTTATGTTGTATATTGTCTTAACAAATAAGACATCTCTCTCATGAGGAAACATGTAAATACATTAAGATGATACCTCAGTCTTGTGTGACCACAACCAGAAATTGTAATAGTCCAAATGGTCTCATCATGTAAACTGACCTGAAAAAATCAGGACACTGATAATTTGGGTGCTTGTGGTTGGTCCTAATATAAGCTGTCCGTAATATGCGGGTTTCAATAACAACTAATTACGACAATGAAGAAATTGATTGAGGTGCTGATACGATGAGTGTGGCGCTTGGCCAGTATCGGGTGGCCTGGAGATCGAAGTCATACTGGGTTGGCTTTTTGTCAATATTTGTCCCACTTTACTAAACAACTAAACTCAACGATTTTTGATTAGGTTCCCGATACAGGCTCTGCCTTCTGTGCAAATCCTACAGGTAGATTTAATCCTACAGGTATTTCTAATCGATAAGCACCGTGGGAGAAAAAGCGATCTGGCCACGTGTGACTAGATTTGATAATAATAATGATGATGAGTGATAATAGTGAGAATGTGATAAAGTATATAAGCACTCCTGAAATCAATTTACTGTAGAAGTTTTTGGGGTTAAGTTGCTAGAGATCATATATTTTCTTGAGTCATGGATCTATGCCGAAATATTTATGGGTATAGAATCCACTTCGTTGGTCTGGGCCCTATTGTGCTAGTGTAAGTCACCAATTATCGGCAGGTACCAATTATCGGCACTTGTAAACTATAGAGGCTACCGGGTATATGAAGGCTGCCAAGTTCCACAATGGGCTGTTATATCCTCTAAAACATTTCTTAGAATCGTTTTCATTCAGTGATTATTGTTGCTAAAGCGCTATACAAGTTAAGCATGGAATTGCATAAAACTACTTTTATATTGGAAACCATTATGCTTTTATGTCTAATATGATATAATTTTTTTCTTGAACGGCTGGCCTCATCTTTGTCAAACTTCTGTGAAACAGAGTTATCCAAGGACTGCACCTCCCATAAAAATTCACAAAGAACCAACAAGCCATCATGGAGTTACACACAAAATCGTACATTGTGCTGATAATTGCTCAATCACAGAAATACAGTTGCCGATAATATACCCCATGCCGATAATTGGCGCATGATAGGCATTGTGATCTTCCTCATAACAAGATGTTCACTCATGTGAGATAATTAAAATTTGGTTCACTAAGAGATGAAAGACTGCTCTGGTTAAATGGTTCAAACCGGAAGTTCACTCGCTATTGAATTAAGGAATTACAATTGTGTGATGAAATGGTGCCAATAATTGGCGACTTATGCTATTTCAAGAGGCTAGCTAGAAAGCCAAAATGATTGTATGTAAGTGATTTATTATTCACAAGTTTAAGGAAAAATTAGGAATTTTAAGTTCGATTTGGGATCATAGAAAAACAAAGTAGGGAAACAAGGTAAGTTACCTACACCTGCAGATATACTAGTGACCATTTAATCCCTAATTCAGTCGTGGTCTTAAACTTGTTTGTTTACTTTTTGTAACATTATTATGACTGGTGAACCCATGCATACCGCATCAAAAGAAAGGATGGTGCTAAGATTAATGGTTCGTCTGAACGCGCGTCCCAGTTATCAAATATTGCTTCGAAAGTGTAGTGGCCATTGCACTTCACTTTCAATTATGTTCAGCCCGTTACACAAGAAAAACAGTAGAAGAAGTGCCTCTGCAATCAATCCAGTGCGATCCAGTCACCACGAAAATACAATTCGCGTGCCCCAACTATCAATTACTGCCTCGAAAGTGCAGCAGTCATTACGCTTTGCTTTCAGCCATGTTCAGCCCATTACACAGCATTACAAACGAAGAACAGTGCTAGAATCGCCTCTGCAATCAATCCAGTCACCACGGAGAATACGGACGATTCCCATTTATAAACGTACTGTAGGGAAGCCATGAATCGCGCTACCATGAATCGACACCTTGGGCTGTCAGTGAAAAGAAATGGGAGGACAAAGGTAAGTCCATGATGTGTACAATGTACGCACTGTGGTATGCCAAAAAACACGTCTTGAGATGAAGCAACATCAAACAATGAAAAAATCAAGCCCATAGCCTTAGCCGTTATCGAGTTACGCTTGCATGAAGGTAGGCAGGCAGGTGGTTAGTCACTAGAAAATTTCATTGAATTTTTTTATTTTTTATTTCGTATGGGAGCTGTTAGGATCGTACTGAAGGCACTTTTGGGCTTGGTTATACCTAACAATATTGCCAAAGTGCCAGGATAGTATTGTGAAGCTGGTTTTGGGTGATTTTTTTGGCCAGAAAAACCCAAATCTCCATGATCCCTAATATACAGTATGGTGATAAAGTAATTTTCAATTTATATTACGTACCAATTTTATAGCATTTGATATATAAGGTGCGAGTTTTACAGTGATCTTCAGTACTTGTCACTGTAAAGCTCTAATAATACATAGCACTAACTATACTGGTAACAGAACTAGTGATCACTGATCAGCTACAGGATCATTTATAAGGAAACTTATGATGAGCGTATGTAGTATTTACAGTAGTCTTGTCCTTGCAGACCCTATTCTCTGGTATGATGCTTACTGATTACAGATTATAAGTGCCCCCCTTGAAACAGTCAGGTGAAAGGACTTTATATCCACAATGACCACGTTATTTTGGTATAATGTACAGGCGCCTATGGAGAAATTGTTTTGATCAGTGTCATATTTCATCCAGGGAAGGAGATATATCGAACTTTAAGCAACAGGTATGGTTACAAGACAATAAGCGATTTGTATCAGATGCTGGATAAATAAGTGAAAAGCTTGTTTGCAATGGTTTTTGTTACTTTATATCCATACCTGTTGGCTACTGGACGATATCTTGCTTCATGAGTGAAATACAATTGATCAAAGCAATTTTTCCCTAGGCACCTGTACATCAGTCCTCCAATTAATGCAGCCATCCTGTGCTTGTGATGTCATTGTGGATAAGGTCCAATGCTTAAACCTGTTCAGTCAAGTTAGTTTGATTTTGCCTGATATGCAATTTGGATCGGTTTTGTAAAATCTGGTCCTTATAAATACCAATGAACTATTCACAGGGTTATTCACACCGTATCTCTAGAAAATAATAGTAGGTTCCACTTACACAAATTAACTTTATAACTGTTCAAATGAGGGAGCTGGTGTAACTGATAGCTGGTTGCACAATACTATTGTGTGATTATAGCTTCATAGCCTTTAAAAGTAGTTGTGAGGTTCAAGGCACAACATTGGATCAATATTTGTCAGTACAGACAAGAACAAAAAGATGACTAATGTATGACACAATCTCTTCTTTACAAACTCATTCAATTTTACAATTGCTGAGGTGTTCCAGCCATAAAATTAAATTCATACAATTCTCTGTAAATATAATCTTGTCCTCGCAGACCTGACCTTATTCACAGAGAAATTGCCAACTCTGGCAGGTGATAGTTAGATTAAACAGTAAAACATCATCATCATGACTGCCCTCTTTACAACAACAACGAAAATCATCACCTCTTGTGTAGTTATTGAACACTACCCGCTAGTGAATAGCCGCACTATCATACTATTGGTTTTAACTCTCAACATTACTCAAACTACTCAAGGCTGGTTTTAAGATACATCTTCTGGGTGATATTGTGAGCTTGAATGGCAGTTTCTGGCGTGGTAGGACCTGGGTGTACTGGTGGATGACCTGATAAGGTTGGCTATACATTTTCTGTATTAATTTTACTGCTTATCAGCCTCCGCCCCTTTATGAACATTTGTGATGCCACTGTGCCACTGAAGAAAAAGTATTTGACTTTATATCATTGTTTTGCACACCTGTATCTCTATAGTTACCATGCTCTATATTAAAGTAATGGAGGTTAGAAAATTCATGATAGTTTTCATCAAGCATGATTTTGAGGCAAGTGCGAGTGGATGGAAAGTCAGGTGGCTAGTATGCCCTCATAATTATGTTATTGGTTACATGTTTATATTCGTTTGTTGCACAGTAGATTATGTTGTACTACTGCATGTACAGCAGCAACTGAATGTAAGCCTAGCTTTCACTGGTATATAAAGCATGTACAATAGCATGAGCCCTTGCATGTATGCTGTACAATATTGTATATCTGGAAAGCCATAACTACATCATGCATTCCCATAGGCAAGTCTTTGGTGGAGAGCATTTACCAACACTAAATAATAGACAGTGTATACATAGAGTTTCAAGTACTTTGGTTTATTGTCTATGCAGTGTGCGGTTGAAATTACTATAAATATAATTCAAACTGATCATAGATTTAACATACATAATATATACTTTTTGCAGTTACCTCATGCATATACATCATTAACTTAGCTGTTTATGTTTGTGTTAAATATAGTTTTTTTTGAAACTTGGTCATACAGTGTTTACGTTTACTGATGAATCCATTCATGTGTACAATTTACTGTATGATGAATGTGTGTGTGTGCAATTATATTATATTGTTATGTTTTCAGCATCGTGGGATACCAACTGATTATCTGTGCGTTAATATCATCTCATGTTGTTGTTCCAAACCAATATGTCCAAGGAGCATATGAAAAAATTGTTACTGTTAATGCCAACGGAACTGATCTTGCTAAATGCTGTACAGAAGGAGAATGCAATTGTTCTTCTCTGCATGATGCCTTACAAAGTTTACGTGATAACACACTCATCAAAATAACATCAAGATCAATAACTTTAAACTCGATCGTAGAAATTAGAAACCTGAATCTTATTAAGATAACTGGGAACAAAAGCAGTATAGTTATGTGTGGCAATAGAGGTGGCTTATCTTGTGATGGTTGTAGCAATGTATTCATTGAGAATGTTGTATGGGATGAATGCGGTAGTATTACAAGGCTAGGAGATTTACCTGGAGGTGTTTACTTCTCAAGTGTAGCAAATATTTCTGTAACAAATTGCACATTTCGAAATTCTGTAGTACGTGGACTTGCTATATCAAGCCCCACCGGAAAGGTAACTATTCAAAACTCCAATTTTTCATTCAATTATTTGCTTGCTGATTGCTCCACCACTAATGGGGGTGGGATGTTGGTCACTAGCAATCTTAAGAGTTATAACAAGGAAAGTTTAGTTGAGATTTTGATCACTAATAGCTTCTTCAGTCATAATGGATATGTTGGGAATAATTATTCCTGTAATATCACTGGCAGTGGTTTGTGTGTTGATATTGATAATAAGTTTCTTACATTATCATTTATTTTAAACCATTCTGTGTTCAAGTCTAACAAAGCTAATAATGGTGGAGGAGTTTATCTTAATGTCATTGCTAGTGGTGTCAATGATTTGGTTTTCAGTAATACAAACTTTTCGCACAACTTTGGAGGTGCTATTTGGATTTACTATTATGCTACATCAATTTTAAACACTTCTTTGAATTTTACATCTCTCCATTTTCATAACAGTTCTGGTGGACACAGTGGTGCATGCATACATTGTGTTTTAGATGGATTATCAAGTAATTTTGTATTGGAGAAGTCCCGTATGTATAGCAACAATGCAACTTCTATATATGGTGCAATATTTTTGTGGGTTAGTTCAGAAAAGTATAGCTCAGTGTCAGTGAAGGGTTCCCAGTTTGAAAACAACTATGGTTTGGATTTGAGGATGAATATATCATCAGATCAAGCCAAAGTATTTTTTTCTGATGTTAATTTTTTTGGTAATAAGTCATCGTGGGTTAGCACTTTTGTTACAGTCAGTGAATATTATTGTTTTTTTGATCTCAATGAATTGTTTATCAGTGGGTATATAAGTAACGGAAGCTTTAGTGTGTTTAAGATCACTTCTTCAAGTGAATACAAGGTCCGATTATCTGACAGTAATTTCACAGAAAATATCTGTATTGGCGGAGGAAACATTCTTCATTTTGATTATAATTACGATTATAATAATAATGATGATGATAGTGTGTATAATGTTGATCTTAATAATTGTACATTTAATGGAAACATAGTGAAAAGTGATAAAGGTGGAGTGATTTACATTGAGAACATTAATGATAAAAAGCCACCACCTTCTCCAATTAGGGCAAGGTCCTCTCACTTTACAAATAATGAGGGTAGCACCATGTATGTTTCTTTCTGTACTCTTACATTAAGTGGCAATGTGTCATTTCATAACAATAAGGCCGATAGCGGAGCAGCCCTGTACTTCATTGGATCACAAACCCTGTGGACTAGTGGAAACATCAGTTTTATTGACAATTTTGCTAAACTACGTGGTGGAGCAATTTTTGTTGCTGTTGTGTTCCCTTGTGCTTATGTGCATGGAATATTTTTTTCATCTGTTTTTAATACAATAGTTACCTTCTCTGGAAATACTGCTCAGCTCTCTGGTGACTCTATGTATTTCAGTCTTGCTCCACAGTGTGGCTATATCACAAATATCTCTAATAGTTTGTCTTTGCTGTATTATCCTCGAACATTCAACTATTCAGAAGCTTTCAATAAAGAAGTTACTACAACACCATTTAGATTAAAACTTAAATTGCCAGCTATCTGCCAACAAAACAAAACATATGACTCTTGTTCCTTTGGTGATGTTATGCTGGGTGAAGAAATAGTGATCGGTGCACAAGTATTAGACTATTTTGAATCGGTCTCTCATTCTGTACAGTTTTTAGTCTCCTGTAACCAAAACTGTGTGAATTATCACAACGAAGGTTCCAATCCAGTTTTAGTCCATAATGATACTTTCAGAGGAGTAAAAATTACTGGATCAAAGGTTTCACAAACATCAAGTGTTACTTTAGTGATTTCTTCTATTGTAAGCAGTGAGCTTCCTTTAAAGAAGATTACTTTATATCTAACAGTCAATTTGTCAGCATGTTATCCTGGTTTTGTGTATGATGGAAGTAACAAAAGTTGTATTTGTTATGATAGAGGTGTTTCGATCTGTGTTGGGAATAAGGCAATGGTTAAGCATGGATATTGGATTGGAGTTTGGAAAAATGAATCCACCTCAACATTTTGTCCTAATGGTTACTGTAACTTTAATGGTTGTAACAGTAATGGATATTGTAAACTGTCCTATATACAAGATGAACAGTGCAGTCATAATAGAGCTGGAGCTGCTTGTACTAAATGCAATTCTGATCATGTTTTGTCTTTTGACTCAAACTACTGTGTTGATGAAAGCAGTTGCTCTGCAGAAATGACACTGTTAATTATTATAGTGTCATTGTTATACTGGATCATTGTGGTGGTTATGTTAATTCTTTTAATGCGCTTTAATTTTCAGGTTGGATCAGGGTACATTTATGGCATTGTTTACTTCTACAGCATGATTGATATTCTGTTGGAAGATAATTTATACCTTTCAAATTATGGTGTGTTTAGGTTTGTTACGATATTATCTAGTTTTGCAAAGCTGACACCACAATTCCTTGGAACACTTTGTTTTATCAATGATGATGAATGGAGTGGAATAGATCAACAATTTTTCCATTACATTCATCCTGTAGTTGTTTTACTAATTTTAATGTTAATTGCAGTAGCAGCCAGGCATTCATTAAGAGTGTCTAATATAATTAGACGGGGCATTATTCGAGCTATTTGCCTTGTGTTACTTCTAGCTTATACATCTGTAGCTTCCACTTCGCTAGCTTTACTGAGACCTCTATTTTTCAAGGATGTAGATGGAGTTTACACTTATTCTTCTCCTCACAAGCACTATTTTCAAGGTCGGCACATATTTTATGGGTGCACTGCTTTAATATGCCTAGTCATTGTAATTGGTTTTCCACTTTTACTGATCTTGGAACCTTTCATTAGCTACAAAGTTAATTTTTCAAGGATACGACCATTGCTAGATCAGTACCAAGGATGTTTCAAAGATAACCGCCGTCCATTTGCTGCCTTTTATTTGCTGTGTCGACTGGCTATTATAACAGTGGTGTGTGCTGAAAATAGCAACTACTACAATCGTTTCTTTATGCTAAACGTTGTTTGTATTGTCATTGCAATGATTCATTCTTCAGTCATGCCATATAAGAATAGTAATTTGAATGCTTTGGATGGGGTGATTTTACTCACAGCAGTCTTTATTGTAGCATTGAATTTGACGTTTTCTTTTACTACTTTTTATTCTGCAAATACTGAGATAGTAGTTGCACTGGTGATTTTCCCCTTGATTGCTTTTATAGTATTCATTGCAAAATCTGTTCAGAAAAAATCTATCTGTAAAAGGAAAGATTCAATTAATGATCCTGATTATCGCTATTATTCAGACTCCTATGGAGATGCTCATAGTGATGATGAAAGGATAAGAAGAGCACAGATAAGGAGGTACATGTAGTGTATTTTTTTGTGAACACTTATATATGAATGCTTTTTGCATGATTTTCCGATAGTTGGTTGGTGGGTAACTTATAACAATTAACTTTAAACTCCACAGAGCACAGATAAGGAGGTACATGTAGTGTATTTTTTTGTGAACACTTATATATGAATGCTTTTTGCATGATTTTCCGGTAGTTGGTTGGTGGGTAACTTATAACAATTAACTTTAAACTCCACAGCAATGCTTACAGTGTTCAGTTACTGGAGGCTATAGATAATGAGAATGTTTAATACTTTCAAGGCATTTATGTAATTTATCATTGACTTCCAAGAGTTATATATTGATTATACAATTTTCTCTCTTTAGAATGTCACTTGATAGCAACGAAAGAAACAGTATGATACGAGAATCCCTTCTTGAAGCCTTTGATAATGACGAAATTGTAAACAATTGACCTTAACAAGAACACCTGATCATGACTACTTTACTTTTGCTATAAGTGTGCATACAAAATATGTATTTATTATATGCTTATTGTAGTGTTTTTTTGTTTAGTAGGCATAGCAGTAACTGTTAATGATTGATTGATTGATTGATATTAGTGTGAACTCCAGTGTTTGGACTAACTGTTCTTCTGCAATGGCGCACACACATACATACACACAAAGTATACTACAATTCAAGGGCGGGTTTAGGGGGGGTGCCTTTGGGAGCTGGAGCACCCCCCTCCAAAATGTTATAATGAGCAAGCTAGGGAGCTTCTAGAAACTGTAGTACAGGTGCAGTTACATTTTATACACATGTATGGGCAACGAAAAGATGAAAAGAGCAAAGGGAATAGCTAATCTTATCCAAGAATTACTATGAGTGGCTCAAAATTATACTTTTGGAGTAATCTTACCTTAGAAGCTGCTAAAATCGAAATACTCTAATAGAACAGTCAACTACTCTAATAGAACATCCATCAATAAAACTATAATTTTCCAGAGGGTGTAAGCTGAAATTAAACCTATTCTTCTAGACCTGTGCACTACTACCCTCACCATTGTACCAAACATCCTGCCATATACCAATCACTTTAGAAAGATTAATATTATACCTTTAATGTACTAATTTGTATAAAACATCATTAATTGAAAATCTATTCTGAAAACAACTTTTTCTGTCAAATATTTAAGTTTTTTTTAGGTTCTGCTACAAACTTGATTCTTGGGTTGAAATGCTTCTCTTGCAAGTAAAACAATAGTCTTATATAATTTTGGATTTCTTAGCATTTATAAAGTTCACAAGGCTGCACGATCTGAGAGCTGTTTATCAAATCCCATGCTACATTTATCTAAATCTAGCAGCTTCTGGAGTTTGTACTACCAAATCCCTTGAAACTCAACTGTAAGCTTAAATGATACTGCAGCAGTTATGTTGTCATGATCATTGTGTGCTAAAAAGTGGTTATAGTTGTGGCCAAAAACTAGTTGTATTTGTAGACTAGTTGTAAAACAATCATGGTGATGGATGGATCCATCATTTTAAAAGTAAGATTGAAATAGCAACCTGCACCACAGAATAGGTGTCATATATATGAAGTAGATCCAATCCTGTGTTTTATATGTATATTCTCCTTGACCTTACTATACATTCAATTAACTATACACTCTTTACAGTATTCTCTTTGACGAGCCACTATTATACATTTTCTTAAAATCCAATACTGTAACAAGAAACAGTGTATGGTTCTGTTTTTTAATTAAAATTACTCCCAACTGAACTCATTCATCTTGTACCCACATTTGGTTAAAAATAGCTTCTAGATTCAACCTTGTGATAGCCATTTTCCAGGGGAGTATGCCACCAGAGCCCCCTAGCTGGAGAATTCTTTACATGCTGAGTGCACGTGCACTCCACACAATGGTGAGTTTACTTGCCCTCTCCACTCACACTTATCCTCTCTACTGTTTGGACAGCTAGTGTAGCTAGTTTGAGCCATGAGACTGTAAATTATGCTATACTTCAGAACACTAAAATTGATCATGTGCAGCTGATACCCATATGTTTCCACTACTAGTTCTTTAAGATGTTAGTGTAAGATTGAATTTCAGCTACTGGCTGTGCTCTTTAGTTATATTGACAAACTGTAGGGGAATAATAGTATCACATAAAATAGTGACATCATGTTTTACTCAAAATTACTACCAAATTCAATCTCAGTAGGCCAAATTTGCAAACTTTTCCATGGGGGTATGCCGCCAGACCCCCTAGATAGAGCATGCTCTGCATGCTGGGTGTTCTTTGCACACTAGTTGTATCAACTTTCTTGCCACACAAGTCATATATAAATGTCCATGTTAGTACCCCCTTTCTGAAATCCTAGATCCGCCCCTGACAATGTACACACATGTACAATATACAAACATCATATACAAGAAATTTGCAAACACTATATGAATATACATACAGACACACAACTGTCAACATATCACACAACTGCAAAAATCAATTTTAAGAATAGAGTTTAAAAGATAATCATAAGCAAGTTAGATGAAGTAGCTACTTCCGGAAAACATCTCTGAATCCTTGACAGTCTAGTCTAGTATATCAGTCCTCGCATGTAGTACAGTAAGCATGCCAAGTACCAAATCCAATAGGAAGATCAAGAAGCATACTTTGAGGAGAACTATACTATACATGGCTTGTAGAATATATTAGCAAGATCGTTATATAGTACATCCACTTGATAGTACTTGCCACACTAGTACTGTCCAATTAATTGCATACTTACCGTAATGTGTTTCTAGGACTGAACTGGACAGTTGGTGGTTAAAATGAATGTTTTAATGTGTAGGTAATGATGTTGCAGCTTAGTGTTAAATACCTATTTGGAATGTCCTCCTTTTCTACTTAGTTAGAAATATAATGCATGTATTATATGCATATTCATTTTCACTGCAAATACTGTTTGTATATCTGCATACTTATGTTATGTACAACTATTGAGATAATCATTGGAAAATGTTCTTGTCTACTCCATACTCCATTGCATGGGTGAATTCTAGAAGCATGTGCCAGCTTCTGAGAAGATACTGGCATCTTGGAAGGCCACTGGTCATCTAGAATATGTAGCATCCTAGGACAATGTTTTCAATGTGTCATGCATGAAGTCACATCATAGTATGGACTGAACAGTTGGATGGATTTACATCGAAAATTTACCTAATACTTTTGGCCTTCCCAAGTTATACTGGATTCAAATATTAGCAATCGCCTATCTATATACTCATGTGTGAACATCAACACTTTTTTCCAAAATTGTAGTCACATATTTATAGCTATTATACAAAATATTTTTTGTGATAAAATAGTCTCATGAAGTGGTAAAATGTTGGTCCTGCTAAGAAACAAAATAACACTACTTTATTCTCCTTCACACACACAGTGGTTCTAACCTGCCTCTTTCTCATATCCAAATCATACATCATCCTTTTAATTTTATCATCACATCTATATTCAGTATCAATATCCACTAAGTGACACACTCCATTGTTCACAGCAGACTGTAGGATTAGACGGGCACCTTCTATAGTGATAGAATTACTTATGATTGCTACTTTTTTAATGGTTCTGCTAATTAACAATCCTGTTCCAAGCGATTTTGCTCCAGCCAAGGTAATGCCACATTTTTTAACATACAGTTCACAAATTTGACTGTTGCCAAGAACTTTAGCTATGGCAGTTATGCCATTATCTCCTATGTTATTGCCTGACAAGCTAAGGACTTGTAATGGGCACTTCCATAATATCTCACTAATACAAACAGCACCTAATAGTTATCGAAGCAATACACAAGTATATTCTAGAAATTAAACTGCATACTTTTTACAGATAATTCACATCTTGTTATCCATAGTGCTTTTAGAGCATTGTTGTATTGGAGATCACTTGACATTAAAGACATCCCATCATCCCCAATAGAGTTCCAACTAATATCCAGTGCTGTTAGTGAAGCGATGTCTGTAATGACAATACCATACATGCATTACAAAAGTAAAACATTTGTAAAATAGGCTTATTTGACAAAATGTAATAGGCTTACTCATCATGGTCACTTTCATTATGTGTACTAGGCCACGGATGGTGAGATTATTACCACTGAGCCGTAATATCTTTAATGACTGACCAGTGGTATTCTTGTCAAGGTAATGTTTTACCAACAGTTCAGATCCTTTTTCACCAATATCACACTTTTGCATGTTTAACTCTGACACTGGGTAACATGACAACATGTATGAGACACATAAACAGTCGTATGGCAGCAAACTGTTATAGCTAATATCTAGTGTAATGGGTCCTGATGGTTGAGGTAGACTTGTCCTCTGGCTTTCATACAGACATTTTACTGCTGTTATGGCAACACAGCTACCTTCTAATAGCATGGAGGATACAAGCTCATACATGTCAACAGATGTTAACCCTGTTAACCCACACAAAAATATGAAAACATTGGGATCATCACCAAAGTGGCTTTCCAGTAGAGATTGCTGTTCTTTTTGTGAAAGTGTTGAAATGTAAACAGCACATAAAAATTCTTGAATAGTTAAATGAGCAAAGCTGTATGCATTTGTATCTGTAGGTAATTGGTGAATGGGTGTAGCTTTCAGTAGGCCATATCCATCCCACTCATCTGTCAAATCTATGCCACAATCCATTAAATCATCTACAGTAAATACAAACTTTGGTTCTTTTAGTATCCACCATTTTCCAGAACAGTACCAGTCAAAAAAGCCACAGTAAGACAATTTACTCAACAATGCCAATGTATGGACTGTTTCTCTGGGGATACCTGGTAATAATTTGTATACTTTTTCCTCAACAGTATTGGTAGTTGAACACAGTCGTACCTTCTGATTCTGTTTTCTAACTTGTCTTCGTAGTATCATTGTGATAAACAGTTTGTATAGTGCTGTTATCGTTGATGGAAGTATCTTCTTATTATATTCGAATATATCAACTATCATAACCAAATTCATAGGTATGTATGATAAACTCTGTAAGTATGGATAGTCCTTAAATTGCTGTAAAAAAGTTTCAATGCTTTTTGTATCATCAGGAAATGATCTTTTCACAAACTCACGTATTTCCTCTTTGCCAAATCCTACTATTTCTATTCTCCTATTTGCATCCAGCTTCTCACAGGCATGTGGTCTAGATGTAATCAGTATAGTAGCTTTTTCCAACATCGTGCAATCTTTTGTCACACGTAATAAAAATGGATCATTTTCTCGACGGTCAGCTGTCATTTCGTCTAATCCCTCTAATATGACTAAACATCTGCTACCTGCGGATTTCTTCACTTGTTCATATGTCTCATCTCCAATGTGTTCCATCATCACTTCTTCAATAAATCTTTTTTGGACTGATCTTAGTGGTATTAGGATAACAATATCAAAGCATTCAGTTAAAAATCCATCCCTAGCCCACTTTATGCAGATCTCATTGGCAAGAGTTGTCTTTCCTATGCCTATACATATTCACAGTACATATATCATGTCATAATAATTATTACATAGCTACTTAATTACATGTTTACCTGGAGCTCCCATTATAACTATAAGTCGAGGACAAGGTTTATTCTGATAATGAAAGATATCTCCTAATTCATTAAGTTGTTCTTTCTGTTTCAAGATTTTATCAACTTCACCTTGTATTGTCATTTTAGTAATATCATTTAAATTTTCATCTCTTAGAGTAATATCTTCCTTCTCCACGAGCACCAACCTGACATACTGGACTACATGATGCTTTGGCCAACCAGTTTTGGCAATTGGTAGTCCCCTAAGGTACCTGGCTTGCAATCTGCTTATGGTGTCTGTAGTGGATGTCTCAGTTGAAGAATCACACTTTGTAGCAGTTAAACCTGAATTGTATTGTAAAACAGGTACATATGTAGACTCCACCAACTAAATCTGAATTATTGTACAAATAGCTTCAGAATAATAAACTTAGGAATAACTATTTGTATGGCAGCCACCAAATTAAAACAAAAAAAGTAACACTTTGGAGGATCAAACCAGGGACTCTACGTCAGATACCACAATACTATGCTGCTACGTGACTATCGTTTAGTGTTAGGTTCTTGCTCCCGGTATCCAGTATTGAGAAAATTATCTGGTATTTCACAGCAGTGGTGGGTCTAGAAATTTTCAAAGTGGGTTTCAGATTCCAATCAGCTTTAGCCTAGCTGTACTGTCAAAGACCAAAAAAAAAGGTCACAACCTGCTGTTGAATGCCGTAATTGTGATTTCAAAGGCAAAAGTATGAAGTTTCACCAGTAGGAAGTCACACTATGTATAACTCATGGTGATTTTATCACCCACACGATAAGTCATTAAATTTGGGGCGCATGCTATTTTCAGAGGGGGTTTCAGCAACCATTGCAACCCCCTGTATCTGCCACTGCACAGTATCCTAGTAATCAACTATAAATGCATTTTGCTAACTGCTATATATACAGTAGACTGGCACTACATTGTAACCTGAAACGTCACAGTTTACTGTTAGGCAGGACTTGTGGTCACCACCAAACCATCAACACATAACTTAATTAAGTGTTAAAGACCTGATATCTGGCTTCCCTCATAGCATAATACACTTATATACCTTTGAACTGGTTTGATGAGAATACCACTGTATCCAGTATACTGGTATACCAGTATAATTGCCAGCACCACTATTAGGGCTATACCGATACCAATATGATATTGGTATAATACAGATATTTTACTGGAGTTATAAAAGTAGTATAAGTACCATGAAAAGTGCCTCATTGGTCAAGTGATTTAGTTGTTAAATGATTGACTTCTTAACCTATAGCAATCCTTCCCAGTACGAGTTGGCTTGGGTTCAAATCCTAGATTGGTCAAATTTTTTTCAAAAAAAGGTTTTTTTGTACCACTTTTTTGGTTTAATGATGGTTGATTTTATTTTTGTTCTGTGATTCGCACTGACAAAAAACAGACAAGTTTGGATAAAACTAGACAGTTGTAAGTACAAACAAATAAAATGATCAGATTGCTATATAGCATATTAATTGTAGTAATTTAACACGCCCATAGTGATCATCCTACATACTCTTTATGCTGTAATGCATATTGGTTCAATTTTGAAGTATTGTTTGTATATATGGTATCGGTTCATTAGAAAACCGGTATCAGAAATAGACAATAAATATTGGATATTGCGGTATTGGATGTAAAATGTGGTATTGGTACAGCCCTAACCACTATAGTTACCCACCTCTCTTAATTTGTACTTGTATCACACAGTACAGTAGTACTGTGTATTAGGAATCACAGGGGTTAGTACCTTGATGCAGTATATGCAGGCTTACTATCAGTCACAATAATGTTACAAAAGTAGTAAACAAACAAGTACTTAAACTGGTGCCCCTTAGTGTTAGCAGTATTGGAGAAGGTATATAACGTGGAGAAGTTTGAACTATTAAGTAGTTTGTATTAAAGTCCTCTCCGTGGTGCCTGTAAGCTAAAGATGGTAGGATAGTCTCTCACCGTGCAACATCTGGTAGCAATTGTGTAGCCATTCGCTAAACATTTTCAGGATAAATAAAGGACCCCATACTGTATTACAAAATGTGTGATCAAATTTTACAAACTGATCCAAATCACACATATACATCAGGCACAATCAACCTAACACCACAAGTGGATAGTTACAAGCTCAAATGGTGGTTACTGGTCTTGTGAAAGACCTGGCATAACAAGAATCAGTCGTATAATTGAACAAACATTTTTGTGTGGTTTTTTAACCATAAGGAGCCAGCACAGCCCTGCAATCTTGTGTCTGGACTTCAATCATGGTATACCTCCATTCTGAAGTCTACCACTGCATTCCACCCCTTTGTGCGCACTTGTGATACTACTTCACTCGTTGACTGCTCAGTTAATCTATTTTATTTGATGGGAAACTCTACAAGCAGCTACATGTACTAGAAATAATAAATTGATGCAACTCTTGTGTAAACTTTATATGCGTGCTCACATCCCTTGGCAAGTTATAATGGCTTAAAATCAACTGTTTATCTTGAAACTTCTAATGTGCAATTTGGATCTGTTTTCTAAAATCCAGTCACATATTCTAGTGTAGGATGACTTACATATCGGTGTATGAAAGGCAAGTTTTTAGTGAGTTTGAGGTGGGCTATAGTTGGAGACTTCCAACTCCATATCTAAAACTCACCAAAATCTTGCCTTCATAGAACTAGTGTGTTTGATTCTAGAGGATGCATATGATTGCCGTACATATAGAGTGAATTACCAATATGATTTTCAAACAGCTGCCACTCACTTTATGCAAATCCAGCAGCTTGGGTTATTATACACAAAGTAGCCTACACTAAGCTGCAATTATCCTCGGTATGTAAGATTAATAATAGCATGAGAACTACTTGTAGCTAATAGTATGCTTCTTATGATAGTATGCTTATTTTGAACATCGCATTTTACTACCAGAAAACAATGCCATTTTTTTTCAAGTTTATATATAATATACCTGTGTTTATAGCTACGTATCACACAATGACCAAAATATGGTTTTGATATCTTTAGTATAGAGGGAGTAAGAACCTTACAATTTATGATGGTATTTTCAGACGCCTTTCATTTTTATTTAGCCATGCCCACCAGTAGATTTTATCCCATACCTTGCATGTGTAAAATTTTAAGTTAATATAAGTTGCACACTGTAAGAGAAGCAACCACCTGACCATCCATATATGTTAGTCTAGGTGGCCCACACATGCACCACAAATACCATTCTAAAAATTAAGGATATTCCTTTCTCTACCCTATATGGGTGCATAAAGTAACAGAATTTCAGCATTAGCATGCTTCTTTGTTTTTATTTATTTATTTTTTATTTATTACTGCTTTACAGCACAGGTGCTGAAGGTCCGCAGAGCACCTGGCCCTACAGCCCGCTCAAAGACTTTAGCTACTTAAGGTGTGTTTGAAAAGTTGGAGAAAGGAGAAAAAATCCATGACTGGACCTAGGTAGCCTCGAACCTGCAGCCATCCGATTTACGCTCAAACGCTTACAGGAGTCTACCAGGTGGTCAGGATGTTTTCTCCTTGTTATTTTCATGTAACTATATCCATAGGAATTCTAGAGAGTAACTCATTATCTCAAAGTACCCCAAGTAGAACCAAATGGACACTAGTTTATTTATTAATGCTTTACAGCACAAGTGCGCCAATATAAGATACAGATAGGAATGCCCTTCATTTTCTTCATTTTTAGGACTGTATTTGTGGTAGGCTACCTAGACTATATAAAGGGATGGTCAGAAGATTGGTTCTTGTTACTTCATTTCTTTCACTTTTCATGCATCTCCTTCAAAAATACAGTATACCAACGAAAACATCCTTGATATCAACTTAACAGTAGCTACAGTTCTTCGCATGTAAGATACTTGTTTACAAGTGTTTTGTGTTTTAGCATTCCTTGCAAAAGCATATAATCTACTGGTTGGTATGGCTAAATAAAAAATGGAAGAAATCTGAAAATACTGCCAAAAATTGCAAGGTTCGTATTTCCTCTATGCTACATATTGAAAATAGCCATTGGGATTGCAAACCTAATAAAATGTACTGAATTTAGTGGAATTCCGCATCTCTACAGACATGGTAAGGTCAAAAACGCACGAGAAACCCACTAAACGTTGGCTTGGGAAACATGGTGTCTGTTTATATAGGCCTACAGAAACTAGAACAAAGCCATTCTAAACTAAGTTACTCACGTGGCACTATTCTCAAAGTGGCTCTCCTTAACTTTTGTCTTTAAACTGAATGGTCCGCTCTAGGGCAACAACTCTTCGTACAATTCCTTCAAATTATTGAAGTATTATTCATGTACACAATGTTCCAGACTGTTTTTTGTGTTTAAACTAATTAGTTTAAGGTGAATTCCCATAGTCTTGGTAATGGGTGAATCCCACAATACATTACACATTGGGCAAAATGACAAACTGGGTTCAGAAACTGTGCTGGGCCCACGTATCCGCTGCAGCTACAGCCATGAAAATAAGGTGGAGTATTCCTTAGAGGTATGTGAGTAATTAGCAGACTGTTTTTTGTGAGTAATGTTGTGGGTGCTTCGAAAATGCACGAAAATCACTGTTTTTACACCATTTTACGTACTTTTTGGGGCGTGTCCTTTATATATTAATGTATGCGATTATTAATTCAATATGAATCTCTAATCGATAAGCAGCTGCGCGGAAAGGCGGTCTGGCCACGCGAGACTACCCTCATTCTGTATGCATGCTATACAGCTACTTAGTGCTCACATTTCTCCAGTTGCTCTGCTATGAACATCTGTCGTTTTCCCTTCAAAATTTTGCAGAATTTCTCCAGTGTGCCTGGCCCACCAGTGGATAGTTGGTCAACAATAATTCGATTCTTGTCTATTTTACTCATCTCCATTAGTTGCACCCGTTGTGCAGCATTTTGTCCCATCATTTTTGCTTGAATAAGCTCATCAATCACATCGTCAGTATCCAGGGTTTCAACAATAAATTCACGGTTAGCGGTCAGCACTCTCTTCTGTGCTTGCAAGTCGTCTTGCATGTTCATTTCTTCACTGAGACTTCTATTTGGACGTCTTCTCCACGGTGAGTAGAAAATCAACAGATCTAGAAACTACGTTTGTATCGTCGCCGGTTAATATGTTTCGTGTCCATGACCAAGCCACTTTGCTTGTGCTATGATTATGACGTCACCCCAAAAGCCACAAGATTAATTTTCACGCCCAGGAAGTAAGGTACCTACGTACGTCATAGGGGAATTTGATACTCTGGTCTCTCTCCAGCCTTTTTCAATAGCTGACAGATCTACAGTTAGGAACACATGATATTGAAAGGCCATCATTGTTTTAGCTATACATTGTTTCCCGTCACCGGTCCGCCCGCATCAATTTTACGGAATCTTGTAGTTACGCATGTTCGTAGCTGTACTGTGTAGGTAGCTATTTTGTGACATATACATACATACATGCACCATAGATAATATTCACTTTTAATCATGGACGAGATGCAAAATTTGAGACTCTATATAATTTCACGCAGCTTAATTGCAAACATTTCTGCCACCTCAACGTCTGTCGGCGCCTGCCTCTTCTCAAAAGAAAACTTTTGGCGAGCCGCCAGCAACCCTGTGGTAGAGACTAACCGGAAACTTCTAAGCGCCCCTATACCTAGGTTAGTTTCGCGCCCCCTCCGCCCTCTTTTTACAAGAATGCTGTGATGGCACGCACAAACTGGTGCAAGTCATTACTGCCGGATGGCGGTGTCTCAAAACGAAGCTAGCTAGCAGTGGTGATTTCAAGACACTTCTTCGTGACATTTTTTATTCTGAATAACTCAAAATTGACTGTCACCGTTTGCTGAGAACCTGAAGGCGAAAATAGACGAGCTAAGCAGCGATAAAGTGCCAAAAGAGCAATTAGTTATGGTGTTTAGGCACTGCATGTTTCTCCTTAGTGGAAACTGACATTAAAACTAAGAAAGAAGTCTTACAAAGGGGAGGCAGAGAGATATCATACAAAGATGTATATTTGCATGTACTCAAGCGGAACGAGTACTGAGACTAAGTTGTTTGCTAAATATCCACCACTGCATGGGCTAACCGATAATGGTCTACGAGAACCAATTCTTTGGCAGGTATAGCTACATGCTCTGTATGTAAATTGTAATGCATATATAGCAAGTCATTATACACTTCATATTATCTATGTACTGACTTTTAGCTGGTATGCTGCATGAGACTTGTACCTAATAGCTACTGTAATTTCTTTTTTCCTGGGCACACCAGCTGTGCTGATTGCCTAGTAATCATAAATAAATCAAGTTATATTTGCCGTAATTCTCTTCTGCAGATGATTGTTGAAAAGCTGTTTGGAGACAAACCAGATGTTGTAGATGCATTCACCTCCGGCACAGACACACGTGAGCTTACAGCAGTTGAGGAGAATGCAATATATTATGCTGCAGGCTATGTGGTGCAAAAGCTACTGAAAAAGTTTGAAAGAAAAGATAGCAGCAAGGCACATGCAGTGTTTTGTTGAAGCTCTCCTAAACATGTTAGGTGATGACCCATCCTCCAACAGTGAATGCACATCATCATATGCGGAATGTGTCAGTGTTTGAATCCAATGCACAGATCATGGTGGCTTGATGCACGTTTCTTTTAGACACATTCAGGTGCTTCAAGTTTATTGAACTAGCAACTTATGCTGGTCTAAAGAGAGGGGAGCCTAAAGAAGCAATATTAAGTCAAATCGTTACTGATGAAAATGTTTTATTTCATTGGGAGTTAGCCGTGTTCATTGAGGAGCAAAGTTCTCAGGAATTACTACAAGAGGTGGTGGAGTGCTGGTTCACTATAAGAGGTTTTCTGTTGCTAGTAAAGTTTTTGAACAGTATAAAAAATCAAAGAAACTAATATCCGCGGGGGAAAAAGGAACAAGAAAAGAATTTCATGGAAAGTAACTCATCTATGTGCATATACATACATAACACATGTCTAACACGTAATTGTACAATTTATCTGAAACCAGTATGACATAACATTTATTTTGAGTAATGATGAATTGCTACATATGTTCATTTAAACAATTGTTTCCTATGTTTCTTGGGTAGTGGTTAACATAGTGGTGAGATGTCTCGATCAGCTCGTTTCCTCTTAGTAATGTTGCTACTATCACCAAGTGCCAGTGATTTCTGCACTATTAGAGCCTGCGCGTTCTCCAAGAATTGGTTGACAGATGGGTTGTCATTTCTATGTCCCCTGGCTCGCTACTGTGCAAAATATATCTCCTGGTTAAATCTCTCTGAATACCGATATTTTACTCCATCCATGGATAATAAAAACCTTGCCATCACTGGTAAAGCATGAGCTATATTCAATTTACAATTAACAATATAATTGCAACTATAATTATTGCAAGACTTACCACACATCCTGAGACCTTCAACAGATTGCTGGGGTAAAGTGCAAAATGGTTTTGCAGCTTTTGGAATTCTCTCACAATTAGCCACTGACATCTCCCAGTCTCTCAAGTAGTTCAAAAAGGTTGTCTCCAGCCACTATAGAATGAAATAACAATGTATTAGTACATGTGTGAGTATACAGTAATAGTGTAGTACATATGGGAGATTTCCATTGTGCTAAAAGGCAAGTGCAGTCTATAGCTAATACTTCTACCACAAACAAGTACATGGTGTAAGTAGGGTGCCACCCACTACAGTCTCACAATCCTTTATGTATGGGAGTCACTACACAAACAATTTACCTGAAAGCATCTATTGAGTCTAGCATTATATTTACCACCTAGCTTCTACCCACCCATTACAAGCTGTCATTTTTCAATAGTAAACAGTTCACTAATACTTAACATGCAGTCATTGCTATCATATATTAGTGAAATATAATTTACAACATACCTGCAATCGCTTGTCACATGTATGGTAGTACGCTTGCAAATCTGGCTTAAGTTTCAATTCATATTCCTCAAGGTTGCGAGTATTAAATAGGTCAAAAAATTAGTCAAAAATTCTGACAAACTGTTCTGTTGCTACTGTGTTTGCTTCCATACAGTTCAGTCTTCTCAATGTCATAAATCCATCTGCAACAGATTTGCTAAGGACCTTCATGAACATGCATCACATGTAATGTAACTTGAATGCAGTATAATTGCTTAGTATGCTTACCTGAGCTGCTAGTCTCACATTCATTCTAGAGTAAGAAGTCAACACTATATGCTCTCTTGTCAGTTTCTTCCCAATGCATAACCCTGAGTTAGCAATTGCCTTCTCAGCCAATTTCACCATATGAGCCCACTTAATTTCTGCTCCATTGTTCTACATATGAATGATAATGCTTATTAACTTATTGTATATGCACTTACCTCTAAATGGCGTGTTCCATTTAACTTGGAGTTGTACCAAGCATTCCGAACAGTTTTAATAAGATGGGGTGGATCAGCCACAAAATATACAAACTGTCCTTGTGAAAAAATATTAGGTGCTTTATATGTGACTCCTGACTTAAGAAACTTTGAAATGGAGTGCAATCTTAAAAAATGCCTGTTGTTGCTGGCACCTTCAGCTACAATACACAATACAGTCAATCCAGCTATCTAGAGCATTCTTATTGCTTTCCATGCAATGTGAACCAGATAATCAGCGTTGATACCTCAAAAAAGAAGTACAGAGGTTTGTAAGATACCATATTGAACAAAGTTTACACTGTACCTGTGGTAGCAAACTGTGCAAATGGGAAATTCAGATGGAAGAATATTCCTCTAACCATGACTGTTAATATGAGAGTTGCCAGGTCCTCTCACTCAAGGGCTTGCTTTTTTGCATTGTACAGTCCTTCTTAAGTGCAGAGAAATGCTTATCCATGTTGTCTTCACCAAAATCAATAAACCCTATGATTTCCCCAGTAAACTTGTTAAAAACAAGATCTTCTCTAATTTTCATCTCATCAAAATCAAGACAACATATCTGTCAAAAAGATATAGATGTCAGGGGCGGATCCAGAGGGGGGTCTTTGGGGTCTCGAGACCCCCCCCCCCCTTCAGGTTGAACCTCGAACAGAAAATCTAAGATATTCCTTCAGTGCTGGTCACTGTAAAGCATTAATACAATAATACAATAAGATAGAAAGTGCACGGAGGAAAGCAACAGATCGCGAAAGATCGATATTATCTAATAGAGCAGTCGCGAACTATTCTGATTAACTATGATATTGCATCACGTGATGATAGCTCACGTGATATGGATTGTTTGAAGTTCAGCAAATGGCGGAAGACACACGCTTACTGTGCGTAGAAGAGCTGGAACCCTGGAACCTCTGGAACCTCTGGAACCCTGGAACCTCTGGAACCCCGGAACCTCTGGAACCTCTGGACCTCTGGAACCTCTGGAACCCTGGAACCTCTGGAACCCTGGAACTTCTGGAATCCTGGAACCTGTGGAACCCTGGAACCTCTGGAACCTCTGGAACCCTGGAACCTCTGGAACCTCTGGAACCCTGGAACCTTTGGAACCTCTGGAACCTCTGGAACCCTGGAACCTTTGGAACCTCTGGAACCCTGGAACCTGTGGAACCCTGAAACCTGTGAAACCTCTGGAACCTCTGGAACCCTGGAACCTCTGGAACCCTGAAACCTCTGGAACCTCTGGAACCCTGGAACCCTGGAACCCTGGAACCTCTGGAACCCTGGAGCCTCTGGAAAACTGGAACCTCTGGAACCTCTGGAACCCTGGAACCTCTAGAAAACTGGAACCTCTGGAACCTCTGGAACCCTGGAACCTCTGGAACCCTGGAACCTCTGGAACCCTGGAACCTCTGGAACCCTGGAACCTCTGGAACCTCTGGAACCCTGAAACCTATGGAACCTCTGGAACCCTGGAACCTCTGGAACCCTGGAGCCTCTGGAAAACTGGAACCTGTGGAACCTCTGGAACCCTGGAACCTCTGGAACCCTGGAGCCTCTAGAAAACTGGAACCTCTGGAACCCTGGAACCTCTGGAACCCTGGAACATCTGGAACCTCTGGAACCCTGGAACCTCTGGAACCCTGGAACCTCCGGAACCCTGGAACCTCTGGAACCATGGAACCTCTAGAACCCTAGAACCTGTGGAACTCTACTACATAATACACTTTTATTAAAATTCTGTAGGCAGTTTAGCAACTTTGTTAATAAAAAGCTAAACTTAACGTTTACCATTACTCCTTCCTGTCTTCAACGATTAGATCATATGGAACAATCTTCCAGAGAACATGCATGCATTTTCAACCAGTCATCCTTGAATGGTTTAAAACTATCTATGGTGTATAATTATACTTACTGTAGATCTAGTGTTTACTGTATATATCTGCATGTGTGTCATACTCTGTATAGAGCCCTACACACAGTAATAAAATTAAATAAATCTGCGGTCATTTCTATATAATTATATCTGACAGTATAGCTATCATTTTTTTTGTAAATATAATGACTATAGCTGTTTACAGATGCATGTATACAAGCAAACACTGTATAGCTACATAATATAGTGGGGTTACAAGTGCTTTAATACCTGCAGTAACTTTTTTTTTAATTGCTATTGTTAACACTCTTAAATATTTATAACCTTTTAAGTATTCTGAAATTTTTCAGCATGCAGCTTCATGGAAGCTGCATGCTTATAGATCCTGTCAAGCTAATCAATGCTATCAATATATATAGGCGTGCACAGCTATTGTACAAATATTTACATGCAAGCTGAATGAATAATTATTTCAGTCTGAAAATAATATTGTTTAGGTGCATGCTAACATAACATTTCGAACCCCCTCTCTCTTTCCAAAAGCCTGAAACTTGACTGTATATCCTTTGTTTTACAATGAAACGATGTAGTACCACTTATAGCAATGCTTGTTATAACATGTCTTTACTACCAACAAGGCATGCAGCAACATTATTAGAGTATACCACGCATACATCATCCAATGAATCATTTGAGTGACACCATACAATGTCGACGTCCACCAACAGTCCAACTCATAATAATTTCGCTTCTGAAGAAGACATTAATCTTATATTCACTTGTTCCACACAAAACAACTGGTATTCATCTTAATTACAGTGTAATTGGCTCCTCAAGAATTGTGAATTATTTTTCTATCAAGACCTTTTACACTCTTTTAAGTTTTTTTTTTCACTCTTTGCAAACACTCACTTCCATTAGAATGGTGTACATTATTAATTTTACTAGTAGTTATTTATAAGTTTGGAGACAGTGGGCCATAGTTTCAAACTATTATCCAATTATCATGCACTCCCATACGCGATGTTGCAAAGGTTCTTGAAAACTTGTACATGATAAAACCAGACCGAGTATAGTACTTATCATTTTTCAATATGCACATTAATTTTCACCAATTCAATTAATTTTGGGTTCCTTAAAAAACAAATCTGGATCCAAGTCATTCAACAACTGCTTATCCTGTTCAATAATAATAAACACTATACTTTCTAGCTGTATCATCTACCTTGACTTTTACAACTGAATTTTAATTCAACAGCTTGACTACTCGTAATAAAAAGGATTCCAGGAAATGTACAACAGTATACTGTGCATGACTACTGTATACAGCACCACACATTTCCATACAAATTCAGTTCTTATACAGTATAGCTACCACTAATTGTATTGAATTGGCTGTATAATAGACTATACTATAGCTAAGTGCCTTACACAACAGAACTGTATGCATGGAGATTGAAGAGTAATTATGAAGTACATGCAAAGTATAATACTGACAGTCTGACAGTGATGTACTAAATTCAGACGATCTATATTCCTATAACATAAGCTAGCAAAGTAAACAAATGCCTAAAAGAATTCCTGGAATCAAACCACAATTAATGCCCACCCCATTAAGCACAAATAAAATTATTTACGATTATTATTAAAATACAATGTACAAAATTACTGTATGCATATACAAAAACATATCTACAAGCAGATTTTTTTGGTCTTTTGAAACAAGATTATTTAATTTTTTTTGGAGTCTTATATTTACAAAAATTTAAAACACACAAATAGCTACTTACAGATTTTAAGTGTTTATAAATTTTTGCATTTTTAATTTTTTTTAAAATTTTTTTTGTTTATTTTTAAATTTTTTTGTTTATTTTTTCTTTTTTTTAAATTTTTTTGTTATTCTTTAATTTTTTTTTGTTTTATTTTTCAATTTTTTGTGCTTTTTCATTATCTAAACAAACAAAATTTCATTGTCATTGCTTTATCATTGCCCCACTAATAAACTGGCTGATCAGTTGATCTCTTTGCTTTATGGACTTGTTAAGCGTTACAAAATCCTGGTCCTCTTTAGGAGAATTCAAAGTGACATCATCAAACTTCATTGCTGCCATCATTTGCAGTTCATTTCTTTCCTCACATACTTTAGAATAGTGCACATTCATTTTCATCATCTTCTCTTCCAGAGCTTTGCTCCTGTATAGCAGTATAGTTATTACTTACATACATATTATGTGACCTCGTCTGACAGAACCAGTCTTATAGCCTTCCCAGATATCCAAATTTGACAACCCAAAGCACCCCATGGTTTTATTGAATCTACATGGAACTTTCCTAGTTGTTAGTGCTATACAACAGCGTCAAGTTTGCAAAGTTCTAAGTTGCCACCTTGTTCACAACACAAGTTATAATTTGTAAAGAGTCATGTCAGTTGGAAAGGAAAACTTCAACACACAGGTGAAAACATGTATCAACGGTAACATAACTACATAGGACCATTATATACATATACGTACTGTAAGTAAGATAAACAGAAATCAATCCAAACCAGCACTGAAAATGAGAACAACTAAAATATAAGCAAGAGGGCACAGCACGATGCAACAAAGGGAAGATATTTATAGGATAATTAAATGCACCACAGAAAATGGTTGTAGTTGTCAAGTGATATTTTTTTTTACACTGTAGCTCAACTGTCAGAAAGTACTGGCTTGTGAAACAAATTCAGTAGTGAAAGCCTACACATTCTTACATACTATACTATCGTCTAACCCAAGTATGGTTCGAAATAAATTGTAATGTGAATTCATTGAACTGCCAAGCCAAGACCAGCATGACGAGATGAGGAGTGGGTTGGCACTAGCATAGGATACAATGTGAATGCATTCTGGGCTGGTCAATTTGGGTTAACATTTGCTTCTGTTGGCCACGTATATCTATAACATGGCTACAACATACCACAAGAAGTTCCATGCTTCCAACAGACTCCCATAACTAAGTGCCCAAACAAAGAAAAGCTTATTATATATTGGGTGTGTAGCTCATTGTTATTCAGTGCACATAAACCCAGCCTGTGTGTTGAGCAGTTGAGTTTGACAACCCGGGTTGACACAAAGTTGAAAGTAAAATGGGATCGTGTAAATGGGGTGTTAGTAATCACCTTTGTGTAGATGACTGTAGATCTTGTAGAGTTTGGTTATGTGTATGAGTGATGTTGTTGAGTTGGTCATTGACAACTTGTGAGTTGGCACTCAAGTCTTCATAACGTTTCATTAGGATATCCCTATAGTGAACACAAGTGATTGTGAATCAGTCACTACACATAATAATACTGAGCTTCAAAGGTGTGCTTATATACACATGTACATCAACAGGCTCCATTCTAGTCTATTATACTCCCTTGCACAATTGCAGTTCAAATTTTATAGTGCACTTTACAGGACACACTTAATCACTAACACAGCTAATAATCTTGAATAGGTTGCTTATGTTTAAACAACACAAATTTATTATAATACAATAAAATGTGTGTAAATAACTAGTTTGCCACAAAAAAGTAGCCTACATATACCTTATGTATACCCTACTCTCTTACCCCTACCAAGTTAAGTACCAAGTAACTACCTACTTGAAAGAATCATGAAACTGCCCTTAGTTAGAGACCCCCATTATAGTGTGCAAAGGATCCAGCTATCCCAGAAATGGGACCTCTGTGGCTATGTCAGTTTCAAAATACGTAAGTATATCATAAAACTAAAACACTAGTGTAATGAAACTGTACTTAGTGTGCATGTGTCCTCAATTCTATGCCAGAAAAAATCCAGTTCAGCTGTGCAAAGCTCAACATTTTATATACTGATTATCTGGCCCCCTTAGGACCAAGACATGTCAGATAATGAAAAAGTTCGGAAAATCAAGCCCATTCATTTATATACAGAGCCCTGTTCAGATACTCTAATAGAACATACATCTTAGACAAAATACTCTAATAGAGCAGTCATCATTTCTACTGTTCAGTGTTCAGATAATGGAGGTTCGAATAATCGAGGGAACACTGTACTAACAGTTTCTATGTAGACTTTACGTACCTCTCAGCCCTGAAAATAAATCCTTTACTTCGTGCCTCTTTCAAGTCATGACTCAGAGCCGCAGACATTTCACGATGGTCCTTCAAATTATCATTAAATTCTATGCTCTTATTGTGGTGCTCTCTGTTAGCCACGTCTAATTTGAACATTAACATGTTCCTCTCTCTTGCAACCTGGTGTAGTTGTTGTGCAAGCTGATCCCTCTCTGTGGACAATTGGTGGAGTTGGTTATCTTTCACAATGATTACATCATCCAACATGTCCTTCTCAGCTCTGCATTGGTTTAGACTAAAAGGAAAGTATAGAATACTAGTTCATATACTGGTATACAACTTCTCCCTTTGCTACTGAAATGTCCTACACAAAGTTTTTAAAGGACATAATTTTTCTTGTGGATTAATTTCTAATATATTTAGCAACATAATTCCTTGATAACTATGTATCAAGTCCTATATATAAACAAGGCAGCACACAAGTCTGTGCACTAGCTTAACACTACAGACGAAATTCAAACATGACTTATACAATTAGGTTAGGTGCTTCAATAGGGAGGCTGCTGAGTCAAAGAATAAATTTCCAATTTATATATAGCTGACTGGAGTCATTATCAAATAAAGAGAGCTTATAAGCCCATCCTACAATCCTTGTTTCATCGTGCCATTTGACTTTGCTTCCATAACTTTGCTTTGTGGTATAGGTAATTCAACATAAGCTAGCGTGCGCCTCCCTCCTAATAAGGAATTTTAAATGCTGTTTTAATAGCATTGTTTGGCCATGTTGCAACCATGCTTGAATTTCACCGTTTTCTGAGTTTAAAGCCTTCCCAATGCACTCCTTGGCTCTTACACAGAAAGTTGAAAATACATGTATTTCAAGTCACATGAACTGCCATTTATAAAATATTGGGCATTCTATCATATCTTAATTGACTACTGATATTACAGACAGATATATACATGTTGTTGTGGAGCTTTATATCTGGCATAACTATTCATGCAGACTTTCGTATGAATGAAGCATATTGGAAATAAGTAAGAAACTCCTCAAGCTTCACTTGTTCTTAAAATCTACATATACGTGTGTATAAAAATCCATTTGTAAATTTGTCTTGAACGGATATACAATACGTATTACACAGGCTTTGAAAACCCCTATATAGAGAGGCGTTACAATGATTGAAGAAAATAACAGACCAATTTTCAAGTATAAATTAAAATTCAGTACTATAAGTTGATACAAATTTATAAAGGTTTCTTGATTCAGTGTACGCCATACACAATTTACAAGTAGAAGAAAACATTAAAAAAATTTTAAGTTCGATTAGGAATCATAGCATTAAAAAGTAGAGATATAAGGGAGGTCGCCTACACCTACAGATACACTAGTGGACATTTAATCCCTAATTCAGTCTATACCCATAACTGAATAAATGTCCACTAGTATATCTGCAGGTTTAGGTGACTTCCCTAGACTACCTTTAAAGGTTATGATCCTAAATCGAAAACTTAAAATTCCTCATTTTCCTTCTACTTGTTTGTTTACTTTTGTAACATAATCATGATTGGTGAACCAGCGTATACCACATCAAAAGAAAAAATGGCATCATACTTCATCTTTTCATCCAATCATGCCCCAACCACGTATCAATTACTGAAAAGTGAAGTAGCCATTATTCTTTGTTTTCAGCTATGTTCATTCCATTACACAGTGTTACAAATGTTGAGAAGTGCCACTACAGTCACTACTAAAATATGGATACAAATGTAGGGAACCCATCACACACTAGCTACCATGAATTGACACCTTGCACTGTCAGCAAAGATAAATGGGACACAAAGGAGGGCAAAGGCAAGGCAATAATGTATGCATTCTATGTAATGTGGTATGCCAATAGGCACTGAAGTGACGTCAAACAGTGAAAAATCTATCCTGTAGCCTTAACTATTATCAAGTTATGCTTACCTGAAGGCGTTAGTAAGTAAGTCAAGCAGTAGAATATTCCTCTACATAAAAGATTGAAATTTCATAGCAACCTATTGGAAGCATTTCAGGTCATACTGAAGGTACTTGGGGCTTGGATATACCTAACTGATACTGCCAAAGTGCCATGAAGGTATTGTGAGACTGGTTTCTGACCAATATTTTTTTGTGAGAATAGGCAAACCTTCATAATCCGTAATATATACAAGTACAATAAGTACACAAAAAAATTTAGAACTTTCAACTAGAGTAGGAACCATGGCACATTGATAAAAAGTAATGAGCAAGCTGGAGTACATAGTCACTCGTAGTGCACGATATTAAATCACAGTAAAACAATAAGAAGTGTTACATTCCTACTGTGCATGGTATGGTCCCTACTCTAGTTGACAATTCCAATTTTTTATTGTGTACTTGTTTGCTAACTTTTTTTGCAAAATAAAATTATTGTGACTGGTGAACCCACGCATACCGCATCAAAAGAAAGAAAGGCACCATGTGCCGCAGCATCAATTATCGTCTGAAAAGTAAAGTATCCATTACGCTTTGTTGTCAGCTTTGTTCAACCCATTACACAGAATTATGAATCAAGAAATGTTTGAAAAGCACCTCTGCAATCAAAGTAGCCACTATGAAAAATGTGGACGACTTCCAAACTATCACATGCTACTGCCAAATTGACACTTTTCGCTATCAGCAAAGATATAAATGGGACACAATGGAGGACACTGGCAAGTCCATGAAGAATACTGCGGTATGCCAAAAGACACCTCTCAGGCCGAAGCGACATCGAACAGTGAAAACTCAAGCCCATAGTCTTAGTCGTTATCAAGTTACACTTGTCTGAAGGCATCAGTCAGTTACTTAGTCAGTCACTAGAAAATTCTGTTTAATATTTTTTTTTAAATTTAATTGAAAGCATTTCAGGTTGATCTGAAGGCTTGTTTGGGCTTAGTTTTACCTAACCAATACTGCTTCATCATCGTCAGGGAAAAGTGAGGCTGGTTTTTGGGTGATGTTTTTTATGGGCCATGCCCACTTCTTTGTGGTCCTACTATTCAGTATTATTGCTATACAGTAATATTGTACTGTATGATAGCATAATATTATTAGCATAATCACCTGTCTAATGTCTCCTCAAGAGAACTTGTAGTCATTGTTAACTTCTGTTTCATTCTCTCAATTTCTTCCTTCAGCAAGATTGTCTCTTGCTCCATTTCTTGCTGACCATTCACCTGTAATTCTTCCATCACTTCTATTTCACCCATTGCTCTTCCTGCAAACAGTATATAGTCATCATAAATCAGACAACCATGGTAACAGCATATACATATCTTTTTTATCACTTGACCCATTATATTCTCTAATAGAACAGTCACTTTTGATGTTCAGACTATCAGTGTGTTTAAGGATGTACTGCACTACACATACACTGTGTATTGGGGAGGGATTATTTGAGGACCAACAATAGAAGTTATCCGTTTGACGTCCACTAATATAATCACACTGAACACTCCGTTTATATCCAAATAGATGACTGCTCTATTAGAGTGTTTGTTGGGCAGTAAATGTCCTATTGACTGCAATCTCACTGCATTACAGTGATACACTGGGTATCCCCCCCCCCCCCCCACACACACACACACATACACACATACGCAATGACAAACATACATAAAATGCACTGGCAAATCCACTCACCAGATTCCTGTACAACTGGCTTGAGATCTCCGTCTTCAAGGTCCTCCTTCCGCTTATACTTAGCTATTTAAAACAAAACATAATGGTGATAAGACATGTCCAGCTGTTTAGTAACAACATTGACGCATCATAGATAGATATACAAACTAGCGGAACGTACCGGAAACGAACGAAATCACCTTCGCTAGTGTTAATACCGCGAACATGACAACCCTTCACAAATAAGTCGCACTAAAACAGCACACAAATCACTGAACAGCACACAAATCGCAAACGTCTTTCACCACGAAAGATACCGCGCGTTATGGCGTTCAGAACACGTGATCGTTACTATGGTGATGTGATTTTATCAAAATGGTCGGCATCGAAATATCGCTGTAGAGAACTGATGTTGTGCTGATTGGACTATTTGTTATAATATTATACAACACATACAAGTGGATAGAACCTTTTGTTGAAGAACCGGTGGCAAGGTACACGTACTTCGTGATTATTGCAAAACTCAGTGTATCTACCATCTAGAGATGCACTGTGTACAAGTGGATAAATGAAAATGTTTTAATTAATACATTGAGTAGAGCTCATACATAGCATGTTGGTCACTGTGAAACTGCTAAATCATAATGTATGACTTATTAAGTATACAAAGCTGAGAAGTATGTGTACACAGAAATAAGAGGTATTAAAACAATGGCGGTCGCCTGCACCTGTAGATAGACAGGTTGTCTTAAAGTGTAATTGTTTTAACCATAACCTTTCCATGACGTGTTCTGAGTTTTGTAGGTAAAAACATCTTAGTATTATAACTAGGAATCTGCAATGCATATTGACACGGCAATATATCAATACAGCAAATAAGTATCACGATACGATACTGTACTTAGAAAATATCGATATATCAAAGTTTTCTTGTAGAATAGTCAGTGACTGCTCTAATACTGTAACAGTGATCTAGATACTGAAATAGAAAGCCTCTTTATTTACCTGTGCTATAAAATGCAACGTTACGAGAAATGTGTGCATAAGTGCTGCGGTTATGGCTAAAATATTCTTATCTTCTAAAGACAGTACACTTAGCTAGTATAAAGAACTGCACCACTAAGCAGTAAACAATCTGCTGTATATACTAGCCATCTTGACAACTTATCAAAATGAGGAGTAATCCGGACTAGCCTTTGTGGGAGCATGCATTAAATGTTTGTGGTAGCTAATTGTCTGGGTGGTGTGATAGAGGCAGGTATCCAGGTAGAGATGTGCTTTTTAACAGCAACTCTGTTTCCATGCAAAAATCATATCAGAACACACTCGCTATTATGTCACATCGGTATAATACTGTAGTTTATCAGCATTCACTGTATAAAGAATTTGTATACGTAATGAATGTAGAATCAGTGTCAGCTCTTTAAAGGTACAGATAGATTGGATATTGTTACAACTATTAGCTAATATGCCAGTCATAACTAGCTATGACCACTTCATGATACAGTATCGTATCAAGCAGTTTATTGATGGTGATACGTGATACACAATATGCACTGTACCACAGAACACTAATTACATTGAAACTTATTAATTTAGTAAGGATCCAAGCGATAAAAAAGTAGTGGAATAAGAGATGAGTGATGGTATTACAAAAATCCGTACATTTAGCCGGTTATAACAATTATTTTGTTCAATTCCAAAGTAGGGACTTTCCCACTAAGCTACGCTGTAATACCATCATTCATCTCTTGTTTCACTATAATCTAATGTTGGTAATCCAGGCCCCTGATCTAGGCAGATCTACCGTGCGTTGTCCTATAGTTTTATGTCTTTGTTCACGTACTGTAATGGATCAAGTCTGGTGTGGGTGTCCCTTTTAATTCAAAGTTAAAATTGGATATCACATGAACCTCACGGAGCTAACCCAGACATGTGCAGTGGTGGATCCAGGGGGGACATGGAGCATTCCAAAATATAAATTGCACACAAGATTGAATAGAGCAGTCAATCAAATACTCTAATAGAACAATCACCACATATAGCCTAATCCTCCATCTCCACAGCTGTTGATGAGTATGAAAACTTGCATCTCTGCAGCACTATCCCACAGGCATGCATATTTATACCTTTGTATCCCATTTTATAGTAGGCTGATATGTAACTGAACTTGCTACTTATATGACTGTCACTGATCCTACAGCTCTATGCAGACCACTTAGAAAGGGTTTTAATAATTATATATAATATATACTACTCTACATCAAAAATTTGAGTTAAGAGTACGGTCCAAGGCATCACTCAATGCAAATTGTATAGCTACTACTATAATTTATGTAAATAATTCTTACAAAGTGCACGTACTAGGCCTTCTATTGCATATATTGGGTGTAATATTGCAACTCTATATTAACAACGTACTGCTGCAGACAATAAAACCACACATGCTATCACAAAGGCCTCCCAGTGTGGTTCTAAGAAACCCCTTTGTGGTAATACTCCACTATCAATGTACACAAGTACACAAAAAAATTGGAATTTTCAACTAGAGTAGGGACCATAGCACATTGATAAAAAGTACTGAAACAGGCTGGAGTAGTGCACAATATTAAATCACAGTAGGAGTGTTATATCCCTGCTGTGCTCTCAAGATAACCATAATGGAAATGCACAGTAGGGATATATATCACTTTAACACCTCAGATCAAAGGAAACCACAAGGCCATATTTCAGGTATTGCCCTGACCACAACTGCCTTTGATGTTACAAAGTATCAGTTCCTTTTGATTGGGTTTGAATAGAGCTGCTTAAAATTTTTCATTGTGGGTTTGAATTTAAAATGTGAGCTAGGCACTGATTTGAAGGGAAAAGGATTGAATGAGTCAGCATTGCATAGTTCAGTTACTAGGCATCACTAAATAATTGTTTTTGCAATGTGGGGATTGTTTTTCTACACAGTACATTTCAACTGCATGAGATGCTTCAGAAATTCCCAACCTATATGCTCAAATAACAACTTAAGTTAATATAGGCATCCACAAAGTGGTTATTTGGTTAAAAATGGTATCACTACAACCAGTGAAGCCCACAATCATTTCATTTTGTGACCACAATTAAACCCAAAATTGATGTTTGCAAACCTCTGTATAAAAGTAATGTGGTGAATACCCTTCCTTCACCTATTAAGTGAGCATACCAGAGTGGTATATATTATTTGTATGTGGCCAGAGGGCACGGGTATATATATCAGGCAAATCCCGAGTGGCCATGGTATAACTATTAAATATACAGAAAAAATACACAGTGGGGATGTATCCATTACGCTTCGTTGTCGGTTATGTTCAACCCGTTACACAACAGTACAAATCAAGAACTGTTCGAAAAGCACCTCTGCAATCAAAATAGCCACTATGAAAAATACGGACGATTTCCATTACGAAAGGAAGCTGTCACATGCTACCGCCAAATTGACACTTTTCGCTGTCAGCAAAGGTGAATGGGACACAAAGGACATTGGTAAGTCCATGAAGAATGCATTGTATGTACTGCGGTATGCCAAAAGGCACCTCTCAGGCCGAAGCGACATTTAACAGTGAAAAAATCAAGCCCGTCATAGCCTTAGCTGTTATTGAGTTACGCTTGTCTGAAGGCATCTGTCAGTTACTCAGTCAGTCAGTAGAAAATTCCGTTAAATAATTTTTTTAAGTTCCATATATAGCAACTTGTTGAAAGCGTTTCGGGTCGATCTGAAGGCTTGTTTGGGCTTAGTCTTACCTAACCAATACTGCCTCATCATCACAAGGAAAGGTGAGGCTGGTTTTTCGGTGATGTTATTTCGTAGGCCACGCATACTCCTTTGTGGTCCCTACTATATGGTACTATCATACTGTATGATATTAACACTTCTTATTGTTTTACTGTTATTTAGTATCGTGCACTACTCCAGCTTGTTTCAGATGTGCTATGGTCCCTACTCCAGTTAAAAATTCCAATTTTTTGTGTACTTGTTTGTTAACTTTTTGTAAAATAAAAGTATTATGACCAGTGAAGCCACGCATACCGCATCATGGCACCCCACACGCCCCAGCTACCAATTGTCGTCTGAAAAGAGAAGTACTGTATCCATTACGCTTCGTTGTCAGCCTTGATCACACATTACACAGCATTACAAATGAAGAACTGTTCGAAAAGCACCTCTGCAGTCAAAGTAGCCTATGAAAAATATGGACAATTTCCATGATGAAGGGAAGCCATCATGCACTACTGCCAAATCGATACCTTTCGCTGTCAGCAAAGATGAATGAAACACAAAGGCACAAAATGCCAAAAGGCATGTGTCCAGCTGAAGCGACATCGAACATTTAAAAAATCCTGTAGCCTTAGCCGTATTCGAGTTACACTGTCTGAAGGCATCAGTCAGTTAGTTAGTCAGTTACTCAGTCAGTCAGTAGAAAACTCTGTTAATTCCATAGCAACTTGTTGAAAGCATTTCAGGTCAATCTGAAAGCTTGTTTGGGCTTAGTTTTACCTAACCAATACTACCTCATCATCACAGGGAAAATGAAAAAGGGAGGCTGGTTTTTGGGTGATGTTTTTCATGGGCGACGCCCAAACCGTTGTATAAAGTACTAACATACTGTATGATAATGCCACAATAACTTTGCAGGAACAACTTTTGAAGTTCAAATTCACCAGTACCCTGTTCAAAGACACCCATAATGGTATTATACATTTGATATAACAAACTCTACTTATGCTGGAATAAATCTACAGGAAGAAGCTTGGTTGAAGCCAGAGTAGATAGTAAGTGATGTACAATTTGCTCAACAGCTACTATCCAGCATGTTCACATATGTTAGCTCTAACGTCAAGTAGAAAAAGGTGATCTTATAATTGTGATGTAACTACATAAAACAATTTGTCTATTGTGGACAGTATATTTGCGGTGGTGTGACCAGCTAGCTCAATGCTTGTATATAAAAATGTGACTGGTAGGTTGTGTCATTGATATAATGTAGGGAAGGTTATGTACTTTAGCTAAAGCATTGAATATGATTCCAGCATATACTGTATATTAGGTACAGTATTATACATTGAACACAACATTTGGCACAGAAAGATTTAGTTACTCTAATAGAGCAGTCACTGATGTATGGAACTATAGACATATGAGGATGATAAAGAATTATATAGTCATCATTTTTTTGTGAATAGAAGATAATACAAAAAACAAAGGAGCAAAATACTGACTAACAAAATGCTGCATGTATGTAAAGACAATGGTGCATAAATTCACATCAGACGACAGTAACCTCTCTTCAGCAATGATGGTCATCATTTAAACAGTATCATACACTACGATAATAATAGGGACCACAAAGGAGTAGGTGTGGCCCACAATATAACATCACCAAAAATCAGCCTCAATTTTCCCAGACGACAATGAGGCAGTATTGGTTAGGTAGAACTAAGCGCATAGACAATCGACTCAAAACATTTTCAACAAGTTACTATGGAATTTTAAAATATATATATATATATTTAACGGAATTTTCTAGTGACTGACTGAGTAACTGACTGGTGCCTTCAGACAAGCATAACTCGATAACAGCTAAGGCTACGGACTTGATTTTTTCACTGTTCGACGTCACTTCAGCCCGACAGGTGCCTTTTGGCATACTGTAGTACGTACAATGCATTCTTCATGAACTTACCAGTGTCCCCTTTGTGTCCCATTCATCTTTGCTGACAGCGAAAAGTGTCAATTTGACAATAGCACATGGTGGCTTCCCTTCGTATATAACGGAAATCGTCTGTATTTGTCATAGTGGCTATTTTGATAGCAGAGGTGCTTTTCAAACAGTTCTTGATTTGTACTGCTGTGTAACGAGTTGAACATAGCCAACAACGAAGTGTAATGGATACTTCACTTTTCAGACAATAATTGATATAACTGGGGCACGCAGCACCATTTCTTTCTTTCGATATGCGTGGATTGCAGAGATGCTTTTCGAACAGCTCTTGATTTGAAATGCTGCGTAACGGGTTGAACATAGCTGACAATGAAGCATAATGGATACTTCACTTTTCAGATGATAATTGGGGTGCAGCACAATTTCAGATGTGGTATGCGTGGGTTCACCAGTCATAATAATTATTTACAAAAAAAGTTAACAAACAAGTACACAGAAAAATTTGGAATTTTCAACTAGAGTAGGGACCATAGCACATCGATAAAAAGTACTGAAACAAGTTGGAGTAGTCCATGATATTAAATCACTGTAAAATAATAAGAAGTGTTATATTCCTACTGTGAATTTCATTACTTTTTATCGATGTGTTATGGTCCCTACTCTAGTTGAAAATTCCAAATTTTTTCGTGTACTTGTTTGTTAACTTTTTTTGTAAATAATTTTATTATGACTGGTGAACCCACGCATACCGCATCTGAAAAGGCACCACATGCCCCAGCTATATCAATTATCGTCTGAAAGGTGAAGTATCCATTACGCTTCGTTGTCAGCTATGTTCAACCCGTTACACAGCATTTCGAATCAAGAACTGTTCGAAAAGCACCTCTACAATCCATGCATACCAAAAGAAAGAAATTGTGCTGCGCGCCTCAATCATATTAATCATTGTCTGAAAAGTGAAGTATCCATTATGCTTCACTGTAGGCTATGTTCAACCCGTTACACAGCAGTACAAATCAAGAACTGTTTGAAAAGCACCTCTGCAATCAAAATAGCCATGATGAAAAATACAGACGATTTCCATTTCGAAGGGAAGCCATCACATTCTCGCGCCAAATCGACACCTTTCCCTGTCAGCAAAGATGAATGGGACACAAAGGAGGACACTGGTAAGTCCATGAAGAATGCATTGTACATACTGCGGTATGCCAAAAGGCACCTCTCAGGACGAAGCGACGTCAAACAGTGAAAAAATCAAGCCCATAGCCTTAGCCGTTATCAAGTTACACTTGTCTGAAGGCATCAGTCAGTTACTCAGTCAGTAGAAAATTCCATTGAGTCAAAAAAATTAAAATTCCATAGCAACTTGTTGAAAGTGTTCTGTGTCGATTTGAGAGCTTGTTTGGGCTTAGTTTTACCTCACCAATACTGCCTCATCATCATAAGGGAAAATTGAGGCTGGTTTTTGGGTGATATTATTTCGTGGGCTACAGCCTACTCCTTTATGGCCCCTACTATACAATTACTATCGTACTGTATGATATGTAACATTTTGGTGCAGCTATGTATTCTAGTTGTAACAGCAGCTACAGTGAATCCGACGTTTCTGTTCCATGGGCTACTACCAAGGAAAAATGTTTGAAATGCCTTAAGCATGGAAAAAAAAAACACCACAAAGAAATGTAGAAGTTGAATATGTAGAAGGCTGTGGTCATTCAGGGTTTGCAACCAGCGACTTCAAGGCTGGTGATTTCGTCTGCGAGAATGTTGGAACTGTATGGTAGGTAGACAGCACCAGTAATGATTGGGGTGATATCTGCAACCAACAATTGGATACTGGGTGTTACTGCCTTGGTGTAACTTTGGTGGGAAAAAGTATGTGATCGATGCCACAAATGAGCCCAGCCATCCTGGCCACTGTATAAATCATGCCAGAAGGAATTCCAATCTGAAGATGATGCTACAAAGTATGTTATCAATGCCACAAAGGAGCCCAGCCATCCTGGCCTCTGTATAAATCATGCCAGAAAGAATCCCAATCTGAAGATGATGCCACTTGTTACCTTAGGAAAACCTCCTATTGGTCAACAGCAATTTGGATTAGTGGCTAAATGTGATATTAAGGCAGGACAAGAGCTGTTTTTGACTATGGCATTGATGGAGTTACCATGGCTGCGTTCAGATGCAAAGAAGATAGGGGTTACTATTGACAAGGGTACAAGCAGTAAATAATTAAACAATCTCTTTTGTTCTCTGCATGTTCTCTGCATGTTCTCTAAACAAGTTTTACCAAGTGTATATGTTGTACTACTATGTAGGAGTAGTAAGCCCACAAAACCCGAAGTTCCTCAATATGGTCAACGGCCGCGGCTACCATGCCCCCTGTGTGGAAAACCAGAATTGAAGAAGCTTTCACAGCACTTGAAACAAACACCACATTGCAGCTAAGGAGGAGCATGATAAGCTGATAATTGAGGCAAGAAAAGATAGCATTGATTAATTCAATTTTGTGCAATGCAGTAAATATGAACAATACCACCTAATCAGACATCAACACAATGTTTTTCGCTGGTTAGTATACCAATAATTATTTTAGTAAAACTTTGTACATGTAGATCGGAGATAACAGAAAGGCTAGGAAGAGGTGAGTTCATGCATATATTAATTGTGTTATTAATATTTTGGATGCATACATACATCTACAGAACCACATCATAGCACCCTCACCTATGTCAACATCAGATGTAAGCTTCTCGTACATGTTACAATAACAAGCAATGCGTATGTGTACATCCTAATTTACAAATAGTCATTTGTGACCGGATTTCATATAACAAGGTTTCCACACACACAAAACCAAACTTACGATTTTACCAGAAATGGATTGCTGGTCTAATACACTATCATATTTCACACTGTACTTCCTTCAGCACTGACAAGTCTGGTTTCTGTAGTAGCTTTCTTCCGACCCTGTCAAAGCCACGAGTGGGAGATTGGCGCCGTTAAATGGCCATGGCTTTGTGATAATGGTGTGTAGTGAGCTGGGACTTCACAGAGAGCTCGCCAATAGTGTGCACAGTCAATCTGGAGTAATTTGAGGGCCATGGAGGGCCATGGAGAGCCCAAACTTTGCCTCTGGATTCCAATCGTCTTCTTACTTCATTTTATACCCCTATATTAGGACCACCGTCCACCCCCACCCTCCCACCCTATTACTACCACCGTCCACCCCCACCCTCCCACCCTATTACTACCACCGTCCACCCCCACCCTCCCACCCTATTATTACCACCGTCCACCCCCACCCTCCCACCCTATTACTACCACCGTCCACCCCCACCCTCCCACCCTATTACTACCAGCTGTGATATTATTACCCGCTCGAAAAAAGCTGCCCAAAACAAGGCAAATTTTGGGTATCAGAAATGTATACACCCACTCAGTGATAGCTAGTAAACAGATGAATAATTGGTGCAAATTTTGTTTGCACAGCTGTAGGCACTGGGAAGTTATTACACAATGATTCCTTAAAATCGCCATATCTCCTAACAAAGCTTTGTGCGTCGAAGCCTTGTTTTGTCAAATTCAGTCACATTTATGTATTGTATACATGTGTGCGTACAACTGTAACTTGTGTACATGTACACAGAAATTACAGCACACAAGACATCATTCTATAGCCAGGTACAGTGTTTATATATAGTCCAATACCTACAATTTAAAAATTTCAGCTAAGTTTGTCAGAAGAAACATGCCCTCCTGTGAGCACATCTCCATGCAAGGAAGGTATAATCATATTATTATGATGTCAACATACCACACTTTCTACCAGAAAGGTATTAAAACAATTTAACCATGAAGTACATTTTAGAATGATTTTATATATGCAGAGAAAGATATTGGATACATCATCAGATCTAGTTGAAGTAAACCATGTGACATATAACACAACTACATCCATTTTATGCTGGCTTTTGCAGACCAGTGATATGGAACAAGATGAGTCTGTACCTAGTGATGAGTTCCCACATCTATGCTGTAAATGGAAAGGTCTCCACCCCATTTGGTGGGCATGTTGAGCAGTTCATGTCATACTTGATGGGAATATCTGGTGGAGGCAAAGACAACACAGCTGCTAAAAATATCAAACAAGACATCTGTAAATTTTTTGCTACGTTGTCCATGTACATCCTCAACGCAGGTCCCTGAGACATTCTGTTAAATAAGCATTATCTCCAGGAATACTTGGATTATCTAGAAAAGATCATAGACCAACCATCTATGGTAATGGGTGAAGTTCAAAAGCTAACCTCAGCTATCAACTTTGTTAATTTTGTGAAGAACCCTAATAGCACAGATCACCAGCTGTATTCTTGATACCTAACATCAATTAGCACCCTACAGAATTGGGGAAAGTCTTTCCACAGGCCAAGAGCTAAGCAGAGATCGCACCAATTAAAAGTATCTACAGCCAAGTAGATGTCATTTGTATACATTAATAATTACTTCACTATAAAAACACTGATCTTTAATAACTAGAGTACAACAATGCACAACATGTCTTATTGAGTGTAACATTGATATAGCATATAACTAATTGTTTTGGTTAAATCTAAAATGTGGTATCCATGCAATCATCTCTACATACACTGTTTATTTTTTATGTAGGTACAAATTGCAAATAATCTTTATGAATTTGTCAACTCAAACAACTGCCATTGACAGACACATTTACTAATTTTGATATCAAGCTCCTAAATGCCTACATAACTGCCAACTTGAGTGTCCAGAGACCAGTTGCAGCAGATATATGAAATATGACCATCAGCGACTACAGCAATAGGGATGAAGCTGAAGGGTGTCATCTAATTAAAGTTGTGTGTCAAAACAGCAGCACGTGAGCCAGTTAAGATATTTGTCAACAAAGATATTGGCTCCCTGATGAACATATATCTTCAAGACATAAGAGCTGTCACCAATCCTCAGTGCAGGGAATTCGAAGCTATAGTTTAATACAAACAGGTAATGAAATAACAAATCAGCAAAGTAGCCAAAACCTCAATATAGAAACTCAAAATGCTACTGTTCATAGAAAGGTGATCTCGATGGAAATAAAGAAGCAAAAAAGGGGTTGAATAGATGAAGTCTACAACCAAATGAGCCATATATAGCAGAGCAATTTGCATTCTGTGAGATTTTATCAAAGCACACCATGCAACGAAGAATCCTTTTCTGCCTAGTGAACATAGGCGGCGGAAAAGGGGGGGGGGGGGGGGGGGCTAGGGGGCTAAAGCCCCCCCTCGGTCTGCTGAGGGGGGAGGCTTAGCCCCCTCAGAATGATATCACACCGAAATTATCTTTCTTGGAGTGGGGCTGAAAACCGTGATAAAGATCGAGATACTCTAATAGAGCAGTCACTCTAATAAAGTAGTCAGTGTGTAGAGAGCTATGTAAGGATTTTTATGTAGTTTATCAGCTAGAAATGGTAGCTGGTGAAGTGGAAAGCTCTTGTCAGTTGGTTGTGACTTTTTTTTTTTTTTTTGGTCTCACCTTACCAAACTATAGAAAAGAGTCTGGGTTAGCCCAGCCCCCCCCCTCATATCAACTACTTCCTCCGCCGCTGCTAGTGAACAATACATGAACAGTGCTCCAACTAGTATTTCTCAAATGACCAACGAAGTACAGAGAAAAACTTTTAAAACACAATATTTGTCAAAGAATTAAAATTGTCTAAGTGTTGTATATTATACATAAAATATTGTAGAGCGTCAATGATTTTGAAGCCATGCCAGTGGCAGCTATTCAATAATGATTAACAATGAGTACAAGAAAATGAATAACTAACAACTATAAAATTAACACATCGATAGAAAGCAGTATACCACTGTCATGTCATATCAAGTACTCTGGAATCACATATACAATAAGATGACATGATCTTAAAAAGCAGCACACCAATATGCAGCAGTATAGACTAAGAGAGCTTGCATACAAAATGTGAGTTACAAAAATTAATATGCATATGCTTAACAACTGTTGCTATTTAGTCAGCCATACACACTTCTTGGCAAATTTCAATGAGTCTGGATGAGATGAAAACTGCTTTGTCACTGCTAGTTACCCACACCAATTGCAAGTATCACTGTCAGATGGTAGGATAAGGTTGGAAACAAATATAAATTATATTGAAACATATAGGTTTAGTGCTGACAAGCGCATTAATAATTTTCAATAGATTAGTCATGAATTTTAATGTCTTGTGGATTCTTGAGCACGGCTATAATATCCTATTAATACAAGTGACTAACCTAGAAAACGTGTCCTATTGCACACATAACCACTGAGAATGTCTGTAGTCTTTACTCTTTCCCCAAAGTATGTAGCATGCAGTTGCTAAGAAAGAAACACTTTGTTTGCAACATGGGACAGCTATAGTGCTCATCAATGGGGATATGTACACTACTCTATAGAGTTAGCCACACACCACACTGCACAGGTAGTTTGTACAGGTAACCTATAAAGACCAACCGATTGTGCTTTTATTGTATCAATTATGCTATGGCTGCTCAAGTTTTAATATGCCTCGGTTCCCATGTTTTTGCTAATAAAATTGGGTAAATAATAGGTGACTGGAGCACAGACTATAAATCCTTGCTTATAAAGACGCATTTCACAGAAGAGAGGCGTCTTATTTTGTTAAGACAATATACAACATAAGTACAGGGGTACCATGTATGTACTGGGTGGACAGTACAGGAGCCCTGGCAAGACTTACACTATTAAATCACATTACAGATTATGGCATGCAGAAAAGTTCAATGTAAGCATATGTGTGTGTGCATGTGCATATATACGTGCATGTGCATGCATGCGCACGCGTGTGTGTATGAGTGTGCCATTGTGTGGTTTAGTGAAGTATGTTTGTGTGTGTGTGCACCCACAAAGGCCACAATGGTAAACTTTGTTTCTACTGCATCGTAAATAATCGCTCATAACCATAACCCACATGCCTTATTCTGTACAAACATAAAACAAAATTTTTCATATTCTCCATAAACAGGCAAATGTGATCGTGTATAGGTTTTAATGATTTGAGCTTGATTTTACTGTGTACCATAGTGATTGAAATGTACATAAAATTTTTAAGTGGCATGTGTATTTTAAAGTTTTTTTAAATACATGCAGCAAAATAGAAAATTTTGTGAATTGATTAGTGGGAGTTGCTCTAAGTAAGTCTACAGATAGCAATAGGCATGGCTTTGTTCATACCGACAGATTATGTGATTATCTGTGTCAAGAAACCAAAACTTAATTTCTTTCCTAATTCAGAGTATTCTGCATAAGATACGTACTCCAGAACACTGCATGCAGATTGGATCATATCAACTCATGTACATGTGCTTTGACTTGGAAGCATTCTAAATCTGAACATCTCATCAAACAACTTTGGTTTTTGTAGTGTTAGTTGTTTCATGATCAAAAGTTTCAAGAGTATATATAGGATCAGTAGGTTGGCATATAATAAAAGATTAACTGAAATCAGGAAAAAAATGAGTGAAAATATACAAAAATTGATTACAAGAAAGTGGTGTGTTCTCAATGAAGTGGCAGCTTGTTTTTAGCTGTAGTATATATTTTAGCTAAGCATTGAGGAAATATTTGCAGTTAAACAGCACTGAAAAATTAGAGACTTTATGTGCTCAGAGTTTATACAGATATTTATGCTTGATATTTCACTTATGAAAAATTATTTTAAATTTTCAATAAGTGGGACAGTTGGACCGATGAAACTTGACATAGCATTAGCCAAAATTAATCCATACTCCTACTATCAAAGTTAACAGTTATAAACTATTATAACTAAAGGTAATACAATGTTGCTTAAAAGCATCAATCCTATATATATATATATAGTGTGTGAAGAAGAACTAGACAAGTCAGTTAAATGTGTCAGTGCATGTCTGAGTTACTTCAAGAGGTATTTCTTCCTTATTTCTTCAGCAATGTTGTTGTAATCAGCATTGATGAATGCATCATACACCCTCCTCCAAGTGACCTCAACATTAGTGGACTCTGTATACATTCTAGCCAAAGCAATTTGACACTTGACAACTTTTCCTCTGGCTTCTTCTTCAATTATGTCAATATCCCTTGGCACAGTATGTTCATTAAGAAGAAATGTTGCTAACAACTGCCAATCTGCTGTCTTCTTTATCCACTTCAGTAGCTCAGGGTATGACATCTCCTCTGTAAAATTCATGTATAAACACTCATAACTACTCTACAATATGAATATCAAAATTTAAGAAACAATTCCTCCTAAATTCCTCTCTAAACATTGGTGCAAAACAACCATAATCACATTATAATAATTATGTCTTGACTGAAAGAATTAATATTGAGCAAATTGTGTATAAAATTTTCACAGATCAACACTTGCTTTTTAAGTTCAGTTTACCAATACAAAACTTGTCACAATTTGTTCCAATACTAATAGTTATACCATGTAATAGAACATCTTGTGAACCACTTACTCTTGACTCTGCCTTTCAAACTTGATGCAGTATCAGAAGACATTGCAGGCACTTCCTTATCTATGAAATCAAAAGATGTTATAGACAATTAAGGTAAACTTCCAGCCTTTTAAAGCAAATATGTCATGGTAAATTATTATTCTTTTCCAATTTCCAAAGCAATTTTCACCTGCAGATACAGCAGACAAATATTTTTCTGGCGCTGAAAGTACAATTGTACTAGCTAGCACAAAACTGTTACTTAAATGATTGAGACACCTATCACTATAGGTTAATAGTGTAAGCAATTGCTCTATTAGAGTATATTGATCTTTTTATTCTAGTTATTATGCTAGCATATTAGCAGTGTTTCAGTGGTGCCTTCAAGATAATTTTAATATACTGCAAATAATAATGTAAATTGTAAGTGTAAATTGTTCCTGATTCTTTGTGTATAGTCCTGAGATTATATCAGCACAATGTAGCATTCCTAACAACAATAATTGACCTTCAGTATGTGGACTGTATAGCCACATGTCTCTGGTATAAATGAGGTATTCATTGATATACATTGTGGTATTGTTTTGCTATATAGACACTAAGAAAGAAAAAGTTCATTAATGTTTCACAGTGTTACTTAATGATTACTGTAGTTAACATAATAAATACGTGCAGGTAGTTACAGCCACATCACACAAACTTAACACTTACTATTGCCTGGAACAGAAGGCACCACACCAACATTCTCATTTATACAATACAAAGACTCAAATATCAACATAATGCTATACATAATGGCATGTCATAAAAATCTCTGTGGAAATCTAACGTATTTGTGATATTTTTATTGTGGTAAAACATTAACTTTACAAATGTTAGCACTGTTCACAATAAATAAATAAATTTTTTTAGTGTTCTGATTAAACATAATACTTATACCACTGCTTGTTACAAGACTAATAAAACAATATACAGTAAGATTAGTTTCTACCAACTACTTACTTTCAGCTTTGACCATTAAACTTGATGCTTCAGCAGTAGACGCTACAGGCATATCATCTATACAAACACAATCAGATTATATACTTTACAGGTGGATATAATCATACAAACCTTGATCAGTGACAAGACTGCAGTAATACTCCTTGGGTATTGACTTATCCTTAACAGGACAACGGAGCTGCTTCCCTTCAAGTAGCACCTCAACTCTAGCATGTAGCTGATCACAGTAGAAACATGGGATGTAGGCTATTGGAATCTTTGAAGCTGGCATGAAATCCATCACAACATCTTCAAGCTTTGACTGAAAGAACTCCAGCAGATCTCTACGCTCTTCAGCTAAATGTTGAGTGTCAGCTGACAGGATGATGGACAACTTGATGCAATGCTGCTCTTCTGCTAAACTGACACAGTAATCCTGGCCATTTCCTAGTACCATCTTTGCCTTTCCCTTCCTCAACCTGACCGTTATAAAAGATGAATGTAAATAAATGTAAAATGTTGATTTAGTCTTGACACAATACCTCAAACTAGGTTTGAAAGTATACACTTAAAATACTAAACTGTATGTAGTAATACTAAATTAATAAATTATAAACACACTTTTTAAAACATGAACGTAACTTACCAAACCACATCCTCCTGTTTCTCTATGTTTCTGTTAATACATTCAGCAATCACATTATTGTAGATTGTTGGTGAAATGAAGCAATCAGGGAAATAATAGTAGACTACCCTGACATTGGGATCATCTTCATTGGGGATTTGTTTATCATTTTGTGGATCTTCAGGCAACAGAGTTGGGACAATCATTAATCCTTCTTCCTGGTGAAAACTGTCCTGTTCTTCCAAGAAGTATGTGTTAGAACTGATTTCTGCTAGGAAGCCAAACTTTTTCATGAGATCAACTGCTTCTTGTGTAACAACTTTAGAGCCAGTTATACATTCAGATTTATTGAACAGATCTAACATGTAAGATAAGAAACTGACCAAAAGGATACCATTGTGTATAAGGAGATGAAATGACTTGTCATGACGACCACCAATACGTTTGTAAGGATGAGCAAGGAGAAGGTAAGATATAAGCTTTGTCAACCAATGTGGGGACAGGAAGACAAGCTTGTGAAGGCTCTTTACAGATGAAAAATGCAGAACAGTTCCTCGATCATGGAAGTAATTTAGAGCACCAGCAAATTCCTTGCTATCAATGGCAGCATGGAAGCCACAATGCTCAGAGATGTCATGAAACTCCTCAGTTGTGAGTACACCTTTCTTAGTGGAGAACAGCCTTCTTTCAATCTTCAAGTAAACAATGGGATACTCTTTTGAAAGAATCGGTTGAGACAATTCAAACACAGCATCATGGAGTCTAGCAATCTCTGCTGGATTTCTGCATTTGTTGCTAATGAATATGCAATATTTTCTGAGGGCCTGATCAAGTCCATCACGGTGCCCTGCAAGGTGAAGAGCATATGGCTTTCCCTCCAGCTCATGTGCCAACTGCTGAATAATGTCTTCTTTAGCCTTTTCAGCAGAATCTCCAAGCAAATCAATGTGGGTTGCCACAAGCAAGATTACAGGAAGCAGATCAGCTTTATCATTATCATCTCCGGGAACATGGCATATGGCATGGACAGTCTTCATCCAGAAGTGCACATTCTCTAAATTAGTCATAGAATCAGATCTCAGTGTGCTGGATCGAACTTTGACATTGCTGGCTAAAGGTCGGGAGGCATTGAACACCACCATGATGATGTTGTCCTTTCTGATGAACACTGAATGGGTGCTGTGATACATGACCTGTCCAGCAAAGTCGAGAATGGAAACATTTATGCCATGCTCATCTTCCAAATCAGTGTTTGGTAATTTCATGGCTTGTTTGATTTCAGCAGCATCAAGCTTATTCTCATCACTGCCCATAGTATCTTGAGTAACTTCTTGAACATCAGCACCTTTGGTGTGCTGGTTGGTTGAGCCTTTCCTCCATGGTAAAAAGAATTTGACAGCTTGATTGAGAAATGAGGGCTTTGCAGTAGCTTCTTCCGGCAACAATTCATCTGGATTGTTGTGTTTAGCCAATGCTTTGCTCATAGCAACTTCTCTGTGGCCTTTAGCAGACTCTCTCCAATCTCTCAGAAACTTGTGTTGAAGGCGATCCAAAACTTCCTCATCTGATATTTGTACCCAATCATTTGTATTTAAGATGGAGACATCAGCTCCTTCTGTGGCAGTCTCCTCTTGGTAAGGATCTCCTACCATAGTTGACACTAAACAAGTTTTACCAACATTCTCAGGACCGAATAGTAGCAGTTTAATTCCCAATGCTTTTGCTCTCCCTTTGCTTAGGGCAAGCGCATATGCTATCCTCTCAAATGTATCATCTAATTTAAAAAAAAACAATTTTCATTTACTACACTGGTGGGTACAAATAAGTACATAGAGATCAAGACACACGGTAGTGTGTCGTGCGGCCCAAGAAGCCGGTGCGCAACACCCGTAAGTATATTGACAGGAAGAAAGAAAACGCAATTTTCGCACCTCCGTAGCTCTGTGTTGCCTTGATGAAAAAAGACGAATTTTGCTGTGGACACTTCCTCCACCTTCAGTACTCCACTTTCCAAATTTGAGCGAAATCGCTTCAAGAGTTCCCGAGATATGCGACTTCAAAAATTGGCTTAGTTTCTTCGCGTTTTTTTTCCTTCTTATTTTTCTTCCTCTTTTCGCACACTTACAAAAACTGCTATAAAACGCGAACACAATATCCGATTGCCTTGAAATTTGGCACACTGAGGGGGGTATAAAGGCGCAAGACACACGATAGTGTGTCGTGCGGCCCAAGAAGCCGGCACGCAACCCCGTGAGTATATTGACAGGAAGAAAGAAAACGCAATTTTCGCACCTCCGTAGCTCTGTGCTGCCTTGATGAAACAAGACAAATTTTGCTGTGTACATTCCCTCCAACTTCAGTACTCCACATTCCAAATTTGAGAGACATCGCTTCAGGCATTCCTGAGATATGTGACTTCACAAATTGGCTTAGTTTCTTCGTTTTTTTTTCTTCTTATTTTTCTTCCTCTTTTCGCACACTTACAAAAACTGCAATAAAAAGCGAACGCGTTATCCGATTGCCTTGAAATTTGGCACACAGAAGGGGGGTATAAAGGCGCATCTCGGTACCAACTTTGGCTGGAATACCATAAACAGGCAAAGAGTTATGAGCGATTATGCACGAAAAATAACACCAATATGTTGTCACGCCTACAGGGTAAACCGCCTATGGGAAAAAGCTGAAAATCGGTGGGTGAATAGGTTAACTATTGAACCTCAAACCTTTTGTGGTTTGAAAGAAATCGAGCTAAAAACCAGGAAGATACAGCGAAAAAGTCAACAGTGTGTAACAATTACGCAATCGAGATTAGCTAATAAAAAAACGACTGCTTGCCACGCCTACCAGATAAACCGCTTGGGGTAATGCTTTGAAAATCGCTGTACAGATGGAGTTATCATCTTAGAAAGGCTCTTCAATGGTGTAGAAGAATCAGACTTAAAGCCACGGAGTTATAACACGAAATCCAACTTGGTGTAGCAAGTGCGAGATCGAGATACTCTAATAGAGCAGTCATCCTAATAGAGCAGTCACCCTGAACAGAATTCAAGAGATCAGTTAGAAATAAGTAACCTGTGTAGAGATCAGCTACAAACAAATCACCCTGTAGAGAGTTCAGCTACAAACAATTCACCCTGTTCAGACATCAGTTAGAAGAAGTTTTCTTGTAGAGAGTTCAGTTACAAACAAATCACCCTGTTGAAAGATCAGCTAGAAGATGTCACCTTGTAGATAGTTCAGTTACAAAGAAACCACCATGTAGAGAATTCAGCTACAAACTAGTGACCCTGTAGAGACATCAGCTATAAGAAGTTACCTTGTAGAAAATTCAGCTACAAAGAAACTATTCTGTAAAGAGCTCAGCTGCAAACGAATCACCTATACAGAATTCAGCAACAAACAAATCACCCTGTAGAGAGATCAGCTAGAAGAAGTTACCTTGTAGAGAGTACAGCTACAGACAAATCACCCTGTAGAAAGATCAGCTAGAAGAAATCGCCTTGTAGAGAGTTCAGCTTCAAAGAAACAATCATGTGAGAGTTCAGGTACAAACAAATTGTCCTGTAGAGAGATCAGCTAGAAGAAGTTACCTTGTATAGAGTTCAGCTACAAAGAAACCATCATGTAGATAGTTCAGGTACAAACAAATCACCCTGTAGAAAGATCAGCTATAGAAGAAATCACCTTGTAGAGAGTTCAGCTACAAAAGAAACTATCATGTAGAGAGTTCAACTACAAACAAATCACCCTGTAGAAAGATCAGCTATAGAAGAAATCACCTTGTAGAGAGTTCAGCTACAAAGAAACCATCATGTAGAGAGTTCAGCTACAAACAAATCGGCCTGTAGAGAGATCAGCTAGAAGAAATTACCTTGTAGAGAGTTCAGCTACAAAGAAACCATCATGTAGAGAGTTCAGATGCAAACAAATCACCTGTAGAGAGTTAAGCTACACCAAATCTCCCTGTAGAGAGATCAGCTAGAAGAAGTCACCTTGCAGGGAGTTCAGTTACAAACAAATAAACCATGTAGAGAGTTCAGCTGCAAACAAATCACCTGTAGAGAGTTCAGCTAGAAACAAGTCACCCTGTAGAGAGATCAGCTAGAAACAAGTCACCTTTTCAGCTAGAAGAAGTCACATTGTAGAGAGTTCAGCTACAAAGAAACTACCATGTAGAGAGTTCAGCTGCAAACAAATCACCCTGTAGAGAGTTCAGCTAGAAGAAGTCACCTTTTAGAGAGTTCAGCTACAAAGCAACCACCATGTAAAGAGTTCAGCTACAAAAAAATCAATCACCCTGTAGAAAGATCAGCTAGAAGAAGTTACCTTGTAGAGAGTTCAGCTACAAAGAAACCACCATGTAGAGAGCTCAGCTGCAAACAAATCACCTGTAGAGAGTTCAGCTAGAAACAAGTCACCCAGTAGACAGATCAGCTAGAAGAAGTCACATTGTAGAGAGTTTAGCTACAAAGAAACTACCATGTAGAGAGTTCAGCTGCAAACAAATCACCCTGTAGAGAACTCAGCTACAAACAAATCGCCCTGTAGAAAGATTAGCTAGAAGAAGTTACCTTATAGGGAGTTCAGCTACGAACAGATCACCCTGTATAGAGTTCAGCTACAAACAAATCATCATGTAGAGAGTTCAGCTGCAAACAAATCATCCTGTAGAGAGTTCAGCTAGAAGAAATCACCTTTTAGAGAGTTCAGCTACAAAGCACCACCATGTAAAGAGTTCAGCTACAAAAAATCAATCACCCTGTAGAAAGATCAGCTAGAAGAAGTTACCTTGTAGAGAGTTCAGCTACAAAGAAACCACCATGTAGAGAGTTCAGCTGCAAACAAATCACCTGTAGAGAGTTCAGCTAGAAACAAGTCACCCTGTAGAGAGATCAGCTAGAAGAAGTCACATTGTAGAGAGTTCAGCTACAAAGAAACTACCATGTAGAGAGTTCAGCTGCAAACAAATCAACCTGTAGAGAACTCAGCTACAAACAAATCGCCCTGTAGAAAGATTAGCTAGAAGAAGTTACCTTATAGGGAGTTCAGCTACGAACAGATCACCCTATATAGAGTTCAGCTACAAACAAATCACCCTGTAGAGAGTTCAGCTACAAAGCAACCACCATGTACAGAGTTAAGCTGCAAAAAAAATCAATCACTCTGTAGAGAGTTCAGCTAGAAGAAGTCACCTTGTAGAGAGTTAAGCTGCAAATAAATCACCCTGTAGAGAAATCAGCTACAAACAAATCACCATGTAGAAAGATCAGCTAGAAGAAGTTGCCTTGTAGAGAGTTCAGCTACAAAGAAACCACCATGTAGAGAGTTCAGCTGCAAACAAATCACCTGTAGAGAGTTCAGCTAGAAACAAGTCACCCTGTAGAGAGATCAGCTAATAACAAGTCACCCTGTAGAGAGTTCAGCTAGAAGAAGTCACATTGTAGAGAGTTCAGCTACAAAGAAGCTACCACGTAGAGAGTTCAGCTGCAAACAAATCACCCTGTAGAGAACTCAGCTACAAACAAATCGCCCTGTAGAAAGATCAGCTAGAAGAAGTTACCTTGTAGGGATTTCAGCTACAAACAAATCACCCTGTAGAGAGTTCAGCTACAAAGAAATCATCATGTGGAGAGTTCAGCTGCAAACAAATCATCCTTTAGAGAGTTTAGCTAGAAGAAGTCACCTTTTAGAGAGTTCAGCTACAAAGCAACCACCATGTAAAGAGTTCAGCTACAAAAAAATCAATCACCCTGTAGAGAGTTCAGCTAGAAGAAGTCACACTGTAGAGAGTTCAGCTACAAAGAAACTACCACGTAGAGATTTCAGCTGCAAAAAAATCACCCTGTAGAAAGTTCAGCTATGAACAGATCACCCTGTAGAGAGATCAGCTAGAAACAAGTCACCCTGTAGAGAGTTCAGCTAGAAGAAATTACCTTGTAGAGAAATCAGCTACAAAGAAACCACCATTTAGAGAGTTCAGCTGCTAACAAATCACCCCGTAGACAGTTCAGCTATGAACAGATCACCCTGTTGAGAGTTCAGTTAGAAACAAGGAATCCTGTAGAGAGATCACCTAGAAGTATCGCCTGGTATAGAATTCAGCTACAAACAAATCACCTGTAGAGAGTTCAGCTACAAACAAATCACCCTGTAGAGAGATCAGCTAGAAGAAGTCACCTTGTAGAGAGTTCAGCTATAAAGAAACCACCATGTAGAGAATTCAGCTGCAAACAAACACCCTGTAGAGAACTCAGCTACAAACAAATCGCCCTGTAGAAAGATCAGCTAGAAGAAGTTACCTTGTAGGGATTTCAGCTACTAACAAATCACCCTGTAGAGAGTTCAGCTACAAAGAAACCATTCTGTAAAAAGCTCAGCTGCAAACAAATCACCTGTACAGAATTCAGCTACAAACAAATCACCCTGTAGAGAGATCAGCTAGAAGAAATTACCTTGTAGATAGTTCAGCTACAAACAAATCACCCTGTAGAAAGATTAGTTAGAAGAAGTTACCTTGGAGAAAGTTCAGCTACAAAGAAGCCATTTTGTAAAGAGCTCAGCTGCAAACAAATTACCTTTACAGAATTCAACTACGAACAAATCACCCTGTAGAGAGATCAGCTATAAGAAGATACCTTGTAGATAGTTCAGCTACAAACAAATCTCCCTGTAGAGAGATCAGCTAGAAGAAATTACCTTGTAGAGAGTTCAGCTACAAAGAAACCACCATGTAGAGAGTTCAGCTGCAAAGAAATCACCCTGTAGAAAATTCTGCCAGAAACAAATTGCCCTGTAGAAAGATCAGTTAGAAGAAGTTACTTTTTAGAGAGTTCAGCTACAAAGAAACCATTCTGTAAAGAGCTCAGCTGCAAACAAATCACCTATACAGAATTCAGCTACAAACACATCACCCTGTAGAGAGATCAGCTAGAAGAAGTTACCTTGTAGATCGTTCAGCTACAAACAATTCACCTTGTAGAGACAGCAATTAGAAGAAGTCACCTTGTAGAGTGTTCAGTTACAAAGAAATCACCATGGAGATTTCTGTAATCAATATATGTGACCGGATTTGCGAAAAGAGGTCTTCCACACACATCCAATTCCGTAAATGTTGGAGACCATAACTCAGTGTTCAAGTAACATATTAACCTGAAAATTTCACCATGTATTCAGCTATAGTGGTGCTCACCACTGTCCAAATTTCAAGGCAATAGCTCTTTCCAATCTGAAGTTATCAATTGTCAAAGTTGGCAAATTGGATGTGTATGAAAGACCCCTTTTCGCAAATCCGGTCACATATGTATTATATATATAATTTGTACATTTACTGATAAAATATTTAAAGTACATCTACTTCATCTTTTCTTCTTCCTGTAGTAAAGAAAAAAGTATAGGTTAAAAAAGTCCCAAAGCCGGCCATAGAAATACAAAAAGAAATGAAATCTAATCCAAAACAGCCAAGCTGTAAAAAAAGTGTGCGGCCCTCAGAAAGGCTATGGTGAAAAAAGATGTGAAATCCAAGGTGGCGGCCAAGAAATGGCTGTGATGGTAGGTTAATGGTAAAAATTTTAATAATGACAATTTAGGTAAATTTTGTGAAGCGGCACAAAAATTCACCTGAATTGTCGTTATTAAAATTTTTACCATTAACCTACCATCACAGCCATTTCTTGGCCGCCACCTTGGATTTCACATCTTTTTTCACCATAGCCTTTCTGAGGGCCGCACACTTTTTTTACAGCTTGGCTGTTTTGGATTAGATACGATAAACAGGAAAAGATTTATGAGCGATTATTCACGAAAAATAACACCAATATGTTGTCACGCCTACAGGGTAAACCGCGTATGAGAAGAAGCTGAAAATAGGTGGGTGAATAGGTTAACTATTGAACCTCAAACCTTTTGTGGTTTGAAAGAAATCGAGCTAAAAACCTGGAAGATACAACAAAAAAACCAACAGTGTGTAACAATTACGCAATCAAGATTAGCTAATAAAAAACTACTACTTGCTATGCCTACCAGATAAACCGCTTGGGGTAATGCTTTGAAAATCGCTGTATAGATGGAGTAATCATCTTAGAAAGGCTGTTCAATGGTGTAGAAGAATCAGACTTAAAGCCACGGAGTTATAACACGAAATCCAACTTGGTGCAGCAAGTGCGAGATCGAGATACTCTAATAGAGCAGTCATCCTAATAGAGCAGTCACCCTGAAGAGAATTCAAGAGATCAGCTAGAAACAAGAAACCTGTATTGAGATCAGCTACACACAAGTCACCCTGTATAGAGATCAGCTAGAAACAAGTCACCCTGTATAGAGATCAGCTAGAAGAAGTTACCTTGTAGGGAGTTCATGTAACTATGGAAAGAGATAGTTCAGCTAGAAGAAATCACCTTGTAGAATTCAGCTACAAAGAAACCACCACGTAGAGAGTTCAGCTACAAACAAATCGCCCTGTAGAGAGATCAATAGAAGAAGTTACCTTGCAGAGAGTTCAGCTACAAAGAAACCATCATGTAGAGAGTTCAGCTGCAAACAAATCACCTGTAGAGAGTTCAGCTACAAACAAATCTCCCTGTAGAGAGATCAGCTAGAAGAAGTTTCCTTGTAGAGAGTTCAGCTACAAACAAATCACCCTGTAGAAAGATCAGCTAGAAGAAATCACCTTGTAGAGAGTTGAGTTACAAAGAAACCACCATGTAGAGAGCTCAACTACAAACTAGTGACCTTGTAGAGACATCAGCTAGAAGAAGTTACCTTGTAGAGAGTTCAGCTATAAAGAAACCATTCTTTAAAGAGCTCAGCTGCAAACAAATCACCTGTACAGAATTCAGCTACAAACAAATCACCCTGTAGAAAGATCAGCTAGAAGAAGTTACTTGTAGAGAGTTCAGTTACAAGGAAACCACCATGTAGATAATTCAGCTACAAACTAGTGACCCTGTAGAGACATCAGCTAGAAGAAGTTACCTTGCAGAGAGTTCAGCTACAAAGAAACCATTCTGTAAAGAGCTCAGCTGCAAACAAATCACCTATACAGAATTCAGCTACAAACAAATCACCCTGTAGAGAGATCAGCTAGAAGAAGTTACTTTGTAGAGAGTTAAGTTCAGTTACAAAGAAACCACCATGTAGAGAGTTCAGCTACAAACTAGTGACCTTGTAGAGACATCAGTTAGAAAAGTTACCTTGTAGAGAGTTCAGCTACAAACAAATCTCCCCGTAGAGAGATCAGCTAGAAGAAGTTACCTTGTAGAGAGTTCAGCTACAAAGAAACCATTCTGTAAAGAGCTCAGCTGCAAACAAATCACCTATACAGAATTCAGCTACAAACAAATCACCCTATAGAGAGATCAGCTAGAAGAAGTTATCTTGTAGATAGTTCAGCTACAAACAAATCACCCTGTAGAGAGATCAGCTAGAAGAAGTTACTTTGTAGAGAATTAAGTTCAGTTACAAAGAAACCACCATGTAGAGAGTTCAGCTACAAACTAGTGACCTTGTAGAGACATCAGCTAGAAAAGTTACCTTGTAGAGAGTTCAGCTACAAACAAATCTCCCTGTAGAGAGATCAGCTAGAAGAAGTTACCTTGTAGAGAGTTCAGCTACAAACAAATCACCCTGTAGAAAGATCAGCTAGAAGAAGTCACCTTGTAGAAAGTTCAGTTACAAAGAAACCACCATGTAGAGAGTTCAGCTACAAACTAGTGACCTTGTAGAGACATCAGCTAGAAAGTTACCTTGTAGAGAGTTCAGCTACAAACAAATCTCCCTGTAGAGAGATCAGCTAGAAGAAGTTACCTTGTAGAGAGTTCAGCTACAAACAAATCACCCTGTAGAAAGATCAGCTAGAAGAAGTCACCTTGTAGAAAGTTCAGTTACAAAGAAACCACCATGTAGAGAGTTCAGCTACAAACTAGTGACCTTGTAGAGACATCAGCTAGAAAAGTTACCTTATAGAGAATTCAGCTACAAAGAAACCATTCTGTAAAGAGTTCAGCTGCAAACAAATCACCTGTGCAGAATTCAGCTACAAACATATCACCCTGTAGAGAGATCAGCTAGAAGAAATTACCTTGTAGATAGTTCAGCTACAAACAAATCACCCTGTAGAAAGATCAGTTAGAAGAAGTTACCTTGTAGAGAGTTCAGCTACAAACAAATCTCCCTGTAGAGAGATCAGCTAGAAGAAATTACCTTGTAGATAGTTCAGCTACAAACAAATCACCCTGTAGAAAGATCAGTTAGAAGAAGTTACCTTGTAGAGAGTTCAGCTACAAAGAAACCATTTTGTAAAGAGCTCAGATGCAATTGCAAACAAATCACCTGTACAGAATTCAGCTACAAACAAATCACCCTGTAGAGAGATCAGCTAGAAGAAATTACCTTGTAGATAGTTCAGTTACAAACAAATCTCCCTGTAGAGAGATCAGCTAGAAGAAATTACCTTGTAGAGAGTTCAGCTACAAAGAAACCACCATGTGCAGAGTTCAGCTGCAAAGAAATCACCCTGTAGAAAATTCAGCCACAAACAAATTGCCCTGTAGAAAGATCGGTTAGAAGAAGTTACCTTGTAGATCGTTCAGCTACAAACAATTCACCCAGTAGAGAGAGCATCTAGAAGAAGTCACCTTGTAGAGTGTTCAGTTTCAAAGAAACCACCATGGAGATTTCTGTAATCAATATATGTATTATATATATATAATTTGTACATTTACTGATAAAATATTTAAAGTACACCTACTCATCTTTTCTTCTTCCTGTGGTAAAGAAAAAAAGATATGTTAAAAAAGTCCCAAAGCCGGCCATAGGCCTGCTTTGGGGTATACAAATACAAAAAGAAATGAAATCTAATCCAAAACAGCCAAGCTGTAAAAAAAGTGTGCGGCCCTCAAAAAGGCTATGGTGAAAAAAGATGTGAAATCCAAGGTGGCGGCCAAGAAATGGTTGTGATGGTAGGTTAATGGTAAAAATTTTAATAACGGCAATTTAGGTGAATTTTTTGCCAAGACCAAGCGGCACAAAGATTCACCTGAATTGCTGTTATTAAAATTTTTACCATTAACCTACCATCACAGCCATTTCTTGGCCGCCACCTTGGATTTTACATCTTTTTTCACCATAGCCTTTTTGAGGGCCGCACACTTATGCACACTTTTTTTTACAGCTTGGCTGTTTTGGATTAGATATTGTTATCTGCACAAATATTTACGAAGAGGTATGAAAGCATGCAATCAAATTCACAAGAGGGTGTTTACTATAAATGATTACACAGCATAATTCATACACAAATACTGACTGTATTTGCTCCGTCTATGTTATGGTGTTGGAAGTAATAGTCCAAAAATTCTACCTAGGCTCAAATAAAAATAGACCACAGCCCCAAATAGTGAATAACATTAGAGTCATTTATAGATTTGAGGTTCGTTTTGTCTCGTTATAGGGAGTTTTTTAAAATAGTTGTTCCAATACTGAATAAAGACGGGGTTAGAATATATAGTATTGGAACACTATTTTTCTGTGTTATTATATACATTGCAATAGCAGCTTGCAATTAGCTATCTATACACTATTCTAAAGTTAACTAGTTCACATGAGTACACAAATTTGCTGTGATTCAGTATGTTGCAGCACAGTCTGGTAGCACAATCTGGGAAACAATGATTGTGAACACTTATCAAGCAAACTGTACTGGACTAAGCTAGCTGCACCAATAGTACTAAGCTACTTGCACTGGTATGGTAATTCAGTTTGCTCAGTGGCCATCGCTACTTGTCTGAGTCCCCTAGCCCGCAGCTCCATTACAATGAAGCATTCTTTAAATCAGAAACCAAGGTTTTGTCCTTAATGTACATGTGCTGATCTGTTTAGTCGAGTGATAAATTGTTTGGTGATAAATGTCAGGCTACTTTCTGGAGGAAAGAAGAGACATTTCAACTGTTAGTATAATTATGGAGTGAATGTCACTATAGAAAGCAGTTAGAGGGACAATGAAAAAAATCTGATGTACGTATATGGCAACATATAGCCTGTGAATTGGCAGAGCAGTTACACCAGATCCTTTGAGCTGTGTATAGGGATTTACTTCGGGGTGAATAAAGGATAAAAGAATGGAAGCAGGACAAGGCAGGTACCCAAGTGGAAAAATTGTGATGTCATTGATACTGAAATGGGTATATATCAAGCTAGCCACTCAGCATCCATGGCCAATGACATTGCTGGATCACCAAACTTCAAGGATAAATGACACTGTTGCAGATACTCTTGACCAGTCAGCCAGCATTGCCTAGTGATGATTTGATGCAATCTACTGGTGAATATGACAGTGAATCACTACCACTGAGTACATTATTCACTGTGGCATCATCTGACATCTGTGACCCCCGCAAGCAGTAACCAAAGAAGAAAGCTGCCAACAATACGTCAAGAAAGCATAAGAAATCTATAAGTATGATGTCACAGGTGCTCTACTTCATAAGCTTGTGTCAATATAAGAGACAGTGGAATGTTCCTTATCTGGACCTCAGGTGACTCCATTGTGCGGACAGCCCAAAGTATATAGATCATAAAAGGCATAAGGAAGTAGCTTAAAGTTTGCTATATGACAATCAGACTTAAATACCGTGCATGGTATTTTTAAATTTATCAAAAACAAATAGAAATACTAGTAATTAATTCAAATACAAATGTAGATACTTTGTCAGGATAATATTTGAATACACATACAAATACTTTCCAAGATATTTAAATACAATTTTAAATACTTTGTTGTTATTAGGTTTTCTAAGTGACTTAACTGTCTATCTACACTGTACTCATGTTATCATCTAATCTATATGCATAAAATCATTATTTTGTAAGTTTTATTCAAAAAAATTGATGTAACTTTTGTAAATCCTGAAAATTAATAATAATTGGCTGTTAAGGTTCCATCTGCATCTCTTGGTACACCATAATTCTCTAACACTATAAGAAGAGTCTTCTTCTTTGGATAGCTGGTAAAACTTTAGCAAAATGAACGGAGAAGAGATTCCACTTGCTTATGTACTAGTCAACTTCAAAGGGGAGGGAAATGCTTTTGAATCTACATAACATGCAAAAGTCCCCTGCCCATCCCCCATAAGGGAGCTAAGTGTGAGCCCAACGTGCTTGCTCATATGCCACCCAACCGCCCTTGAGCTCATAATGCAGGCATGCCGGGCTCCTTGCACCTGACCCTAAAGGAGGGAAGGGGATACAGTGGTGGATCTAGGAATTTTCAGAGGGGGTTTCAGGTTCAGGAAGTTTTCAATAACTGTGATCCCAGACTGAGAAGTGTGAATGTTAACTCAGTCTCTTGATAGCATAGCTACATAAATCTATAAACTAGCTAGCAATGAATCAAAAATCACTCCACTATATACATCTTACTAATTCAGGCCTAGTAAGTTTTGAAACAAAACAGCGCTTCAGTAATCATTAAAATGATAATTAATCTTAGAGGTGCTTAACACGACTATAGGCCGTAAGAGCATTTTCAGGCTTTCAAAGGCAAAACATATGAGGTTTGTCCATTTGGCCAGTAGGAAAAAAGTCCCAATATAATACACTATAATATATGTGACCCTATTTTGGAAAACCATACATTTGGGCACATTGGCCAATTTTCTTTTTTATAGCTACAATGAAGCAGTAAGTGGTTATCTATCTTGTGTGAAAAGTTTGTGATGATATAATGAAGTATTCCAAAGATATGGCTAATTTACTGTCTAATCATAACAAACTAACTTTTCATTATCAGTTTATAGTATTGCATAGTGATTAGGTGTGACAAATTGATGACAAATTACTTTGTTGACAAAGATCTCCATTTTTACAATCTAAAATGGATGAAAAGAGATCCCTGAGAGTTTAATCATGTGTTCTTTGTGCTTTTCCTCAAGTAAATCACTTGTAGTATTGTCTAAAGACAAGAAAATGTTTGGTTTGGGAATGAACAAATCACCCAATTTGTAAGTTAATTGCTGTCCCACGCATTGTGAAACTACTACATGGTCTGATATAATTGAGTATATCTCCTAGAATGAAGAAGGCTCATGTTACACCTATACTTTAAAAAGGCAGTAGATTACAACCATCCAATTACAGACCAATATGTCTTACATCACAAGTGTAGGAAATAGTTGACAATAGACATATGGGACAGTAGTATGTAATTAATTAGACTATATGATTTAGGCCAATAATGTATGAATGTTGTAGTACATTATTCTAGGGTATCGCGTGATGTTAATTATCAACCGAGTTATCACATGGCGCTGCGAGTAGCCAAGAAACCTGTCGAAGGGACAGCTACATAAGCCAGATCCTGTTTGTAACCACAGTCTTGATTCCCTGGTGCCGGTTAGAGGCACCCGTGCAGGTACCTGTGTAGTATGAAGTTACATCTGTTTCTGCCATTGTTTTTCTCCTAGGTGTAGGAGGACCCGATGTCGACGCCACCTTTAGAAGCTGCCCCAGGGCCCTCCTACACATTCAGATTGAATGATCTACCCAAGCTAGATCTGCAAATAGACAGAGGGACTGACTTCACCGCATGGCGACTACAATGGAGATCCTACTGCAGCCTATCCGGACTGGCTCAACAGGAGGCATCAAAGCAGGTAGAAGCATTAAGTTTGTGTTTTTCACGAGAAACTTTGTCAATAGTTCAGAACTTAGGCCTTACAACCGAGCAAAGGAATGACGTAACGACCATTATTGAGGCGCTTCAGCGCTACGTCGATGGTCACTTAAATGAAACCGTCGAGCGCCACAATTTCCGTTGAAGGGTGCAACAACCTGGAGAATCATTTGATGACTTTCTTATTGCACTACGTGAACTGGCGAAGACATGCAAATTTTGTTCTGATGCCTGTACGGAAAAGAACATTCATGACCAAGTCATCGAAGGTGCCAGTGATGGCGATACGATAGAGGATTTATTGCAAGAGAACAACCTCACCCTAGCCAAAACAATAAGTATGGGCCGTAGTCGTGAGGCTGCAAAGAAACATCGTTCAGACATACACGTGCCAGACCTGGGGATGGTGGCAGCATTACACCAATGTAGCCAACAACCAACACAGATGTGCTCAGGATGTGGATCTAATATGCACAAAGGTGGACGCCAACAGTGCCCTGCCTACAACCAAGTGTGCATGTCCTGCCATAAGGTTGGCCACTTCGCCAAAGTGTGTCAGAGCAGGGGTGTTCGACAGCACCCTGGAAAAACTTTACAGCCGCCACGACCACAGGAATTACCATCTCACCAGTACCGTGGCACCACACGGGAGCTGGCTGTTCCTCAACTCCAACCGGGTGCAAATGCCATCCGAGTGCAGTCTCAGCATCACAGCCAGGCTAACCACTTGCAGCTTTACAAAGTGGATGACACTGCCACAGAGCCAGCGCCAACCATTACTGTCCGTGTTTCATCACCTGCTGGTTCCCACTACATTGACGTACTCCCAGATTCAGGAGCAGACATTTCAGCTGCAGGGCAGGAGATGCTTCAAACACTAGGCCATCACATCAACAACATACTTCCATCACACATCAGTCCAAGAACGGTGAACGGTTCCAGCATGGTACCACTAGGTAAGATACCAATTACTATCCAGCATGGTACCACTAGGTAAGATACCAATTACTATCCAGCTGGGTGCATTGAAGTACACAGATGAATTACACATATATCCTGGAGTAACAGGTGCACTGATTTCATGGAAAGCTGCCAAAGGCTTAGGAATACTTCTGCCATACTACCCACAACCAGCAGTCCAGCTACTGCAAGGAGATCCTCAGAAAGTGACACCTGCATGTACGCTGATCCAGCAAACTGAGAACCAGTCAGTAGCCCAAACCCTAGTGGCTCAATATCCAGCAGTGTTCGATGGCCAGATCTGTGTGATGGAGGGAGAGAAGTTCCATATTACCCTGATGGAAGATCCTGTGCCATTTTGCGTAAAGACACCAAGGTCAATCCCATTTGCCTACAGGGACAAGTTACAAGCAGAGCTTGATCTATTGCAAGAACAGGGCATCATTGCCCCAGTCACTGAAGTGACAGAGTGGTGCTTCCCTATAGTAGTAACCCCTAAGAAAGGGTCAGATAGGATCCGAATGTGCGTTGACCTTTCCCGTCTTAACCGATATGTCAAACGAGAGCGATACCAGTCTCCAACTCCTGCAGAGGCAGTAGCAGACATCTCTGCCAGTGAAGCAAAGTACTTTACGGTGATTGATGCAGCTAAGGGGTACCACCAATGTCCACTTGATGAGGAGAGCCAGTTGTACACCACCTTCATTACTCCATTTGGGAGGTATAAGTACTTAAGAGCGCCGTATGGGCTATCATCCATAGCAGAACATTACAACCGTCGCATGGCAGAGGCGTTTGAAGGCCTATCAGCATTTCGCAGAGTGGTGGATGATGTGGTAATATTTGATAAGGACAAGGAAAGTCATATCACACATGTCAAACAGTTTCTGCAACGTTGCCAAGACCGCCAAATATCGCTCAACCATGATAAATGCACATTCTGCCAGACAACAATCACTTTTGCAGGCTTCAACTTGTCCACTGAGGGTTACTGCATTGACTCATCAATCACTGATGCCATAACTTCCTTTCCTGTTCCCTCCAGCCGCTCTGACCTTCGCTCTTTCTTTGGCCTTGTTAATCAACTTTCATCTAGTACAGACACAATTTCTAAACTGCTAGTACCATTGCGCCCTCTATTAAGCACAAATAACGACTTTTTATGGTCTGCTGAACATGAGCAAGCATTTACTAAGGCGAAAGAGCACCTTACAGAAGTCCCCACATTAGCATACTTCAGTCTAGACAAACCAACAAGACTATGCACAGATGCTAGTAGACATGGGGTAGGCTTCATCTTACAACAGCAGCAGGTAGGTACAGAGCAATGGTCCATGGTACAGGCAGGCTCTTGTTTTCTCACACCAGCAGAGTCCAGATATGCTGTCATAGAACTAGAGCTGTTGGCTGTTGCATGGGCAGTCATGAAGTGTAACATGTTTTTATGTGGCCTGCAGAATTTCCAAGTCTTCACAGATCATAGCCCATTGGTGGCCAATTCTTAACAACCACCGACTAGACGAAATTGATAACCCTAGATTGCAACGCCTGAGGGCCAAACTGATGGCTTATAATTTCACAGCAGTTTGGTGCAAGGGTAGTACGAATGCAGCACCTGATGCACTGTCACGCTACCTGATCAAGGAACCAACACAAGATGATGCAATCGCAGAATGTGAGGAGGACCATACCCCAACTGTTTCTATTTCCGAGATGAGAGTCCGACAGTCAGGCAGTACAGAAGAGAGTGTACGGCTCCAAGACCTGCGACAGCAGGCAAGGCAGGATGAAGAATACCAGCAGTTGAAAGGCATCATCATGCAGGGATTTCCAAACCATAGAGGAGACTTGCCAGAGTCTTGTAAACGTTACTGGCAGCTGCGGCATCACCTCACTGTTGATGATGACTTAATTGTATATGGTTGTCGCCTGCTGATCCCTTCCCAGATGCGTCGGGGAACCCTCAACCAACTGCATGAATCACACCAAGGTGTGGTGCGCACCAAGCAACACGCACGGCTCACAGTTTACTGGCCAGGCCTGGATAATGACATAGACAACATAGTCTCACAATGTACACAATGTCAAGTTCATAGGCCATCAAACACCAGAGAGTCAATGATTGCAAAGCCACTTCCACCCCGTCCTTTCAAAGAATTAGCAGCTGATTTTTGTTATCACGGGGGGCAATGTTACCTTGTTATTGTGGACTGCTACACAGATTGGCCCACTGTAGTTCCCATGGGTAAATCGGCAAACGCCACTAACTTGATCACTGTACTCAGAGAGTTATTTGCACGCACAGCAGTCCCAGATACATTTTGGTCAGATGGAGGACCACAATTCTCTTCCAATCAGTTTCGTCAATTTACTACGCAATGGAAGTTCCAACACCAGATGTCATCCCCACACTACCCACAAAGTAATGGCAAAGCAGAAGCCACTGTTAAATCCATGAAGAAAATCATCCGTGCAGCTTGGAACGGTAGATATTTAGATGGTGACAAGCTTTGCAGAGCTTTGCTACAGTATCGAAACACACCTTCTGTGAAAGACGGGCTGTCACCTGCACACAAGTTGTTCGGACGCCCGATACAGGATACTCTACCTGCCCACACCAGTTCATTTACTCCGATAACACAATTACAACAAGATCAGGCTAGAGCCAAGGCAGGAAAAGTCCGGCAACGGGCCACAAATTATTACAACCGCAATACTTGCCCACTACCAGACATACGGTTACAGTCCCAAGTAGCTCTGCAAAATCCTAGAACAAAATTATGGGACGTATACGGAGAAGTCATTGCAATTGGACCATATCGCCAATACACGATTAAGTCATCATCAGGAAAGACCCTCATCAGAAATCGAAGATTCATCCGACGCAGAGTACCATTGTCATCACTACCACAACCAGCACCAGTCGTTCAATCACAAGAACAACAATCCTTGCCAATGGACTTGTCATTGCCACGACGTTCTAGCAGAGTCAGGAGGAGGCCACAGAGACTTATTGAAGACCCCACCTGGCAGGGCCCCTATTAAGTTTTTTCACATCTCGTGAAAAGCTTGGTGGGGAGGTGTAGGAAATAGTTGACAATAGACATATGGGACAGTAGTATGTAGTTAATTAGACTATATGATTTAGGCCAATAATGTATGAATGTTGTAGTACATTATTCTAGGGTATCGCGTGATGTTAATTATCAACCGAGTTATCAGTTAAGCTTATTGAATCAATAATAAGGGAACAACTGTGGGACTTCTTGACCTACACAGGGTACTCAACCCAAACCAGCACGGCTTTGTGAAACACAAATCATGCTTTACCAACTTACTAGAATGTCACAGCAATGGTCTGCTGCTCTTGATTCTGGGTTTGGTGTTGACGTTATCTATTTAGACTACTCCAAACCCTTTGACTCCATCCCACATTTATGACTTATAAGTAAGCTACAATCCTATGGTATCAATGGCAACCTTCTCACATGGATAAAGAACTTTTTGATTGGTAGACAACAACGTGTGGTTCTTAATGGTAGCAGTTCTAGATGGGTGAATGTTACAAGTGGAGTACCACAAGGGTCAGTGCTCGGCCCACTTTTATTTATCCTGTATGTTAATGACATAACTGATGGACTCCAAAGTACACTAGAGATGTTTGCTGATGACTCTAAACTTTACAGAATTATCCAAACGCCTGAAGATGTCAAAACTTTACAGGAAGACCTTAATTTTATCTCGAACTGGTCAAGACTTTGGTTACTGAAGTCTTGACCAGTTATTATAGACATACAGAGCAATGATAGCAGCTACAGTGGGAACTCACAAGTGTACAACAGCCATGTGGGGTAGGTATAGCAATCATGGCAAAACAATAGCTACAGCAACATGCAGCAGCAGCAGCAGTAGTGGGAGCCCACATGTGTACAACAGTTATGTGGGATAGGTAACAAGGCAATCATAGCAGCAGCAGCAGCACACAGGCTTACCTTCTTACCTGTACCCCCAATACTAATAATAATAATAATAATAATAGGTCCTTATAGATTTAATAACAAGGCGTTGTAAACTCAATACAGTAATCCAACAAATAATACCACATCAATTAACTACCTTCATTACAGGTATAATGAGCAGTGACATTACCTTGTTGTTTAGATTCCTCCCCCTTCTTCAATAGTGTTTTCATCTCTGCCTGGAGGTTCTGTATGATGATAAACAATTTATTAATGCATTATAACACACAGCAGTAGAAACATTTACTAATAAGATGTTCTCTTGCCAACACAGCCTGAGAGTTGGTCTTTTGTTCAATAATAATTGGATACTGTACTAAGCATTTGTAAGAAACAAAAAGTTAATGTAATGTTATCCTGCTCATTGTTTGGAGAACAAACTGTGCAGTCATTATCAAACAGTACAGTAGTACTGTTCCCCGTAAAGTGACGTGCTCTACTAAAAATGCCACATCTAAAACCATCATAGAAGCATCATACAGGACAAAATCACATTACTACAAAAAGCAATGTGCTGTAAAATTGACATGATACCTTATTAAATATTCCCATTCCCACTTTCGGTTCCCATCCCATCCCATTTCAGTTTACTTGAATTCTACTTACTCTAATGTGCATACTGCCATTCAATTGTAGTGTAATAGAAAATTTGGATACAGTCATTAACATCCCATATACTCACTGATTTACCATGGTCACAAAATAAAATATGTAGCACTGAAAATGGTGATGAGATTGGGAATGAGAAACTATGTAATAAAGTTTTATGTGGTCTAACTATACAAGATATTCTGTTTGCTACAGTATGTACATACATGCTGACAAGCTGGTTAGTAATACGGCTTAGTAACTATAGTAAATATTATACCCAGGTAATGAGATGCATGGCCTTCATGATAAAGTTTGGCAAAAATATTAGAATATGTTGCTAGTTCAAGTGGTATGGAGAAATGTAGTAGTAAAATGTTTATAAATGATCATTTGTGCTCCTATATTAAAGCTGTGACCTGGACCAAGTATATAACTGATTGATTATAACTGATTATTGACTTATTGCTTTTCTATACTCTTCTGTATATTCACAGTCTTTTCATCAAATTAGTTAGACCTGCTGTTTGACATAAAAATAAAGGTAAAAAGTAGCTTTGTAATGTATTATTCCTATCAAAATAAATAGCCTCCTTTAATGTATCCTTACTGAGGTTCTAATAGCTCTTGCATGACAACAATAACAAGCGAAATCACATGCACAAGAATTCAACCAATCAAATCGATTCATTTTTGAACTTCAAACTGCAATTACCACACGTGACTATTTGTTGAACCACAAGAACCTCGATATGATCAAACCTGTAAGTAATTTTGCGGTCATGTGATCCAACCAATTGATAGGTTCTTGTATGCATAGCCTGATTATCAAATACCCTCAGCAATAACCAATTGATAAAATGATTATTGCATAACTGATTCACAGCTTTATCATTAATTTTAAAAATGAAGTAAGGATTTAGTGATAAACAGCAGTGAAACAAGAGATGGTAGTGGTTATGAGGGAAAATGTGGGAAAGTCCCTACTTTGGCATTGAAAAAGTAGTCAGTCACATTGCTATATACAATGTCAAGTAGGGACTTCCTCTAACATTCCAATTTAGGGATTGCACTGCTACAATGCCAAGTAGGTATTTTCTCTCATAGTTACAATCACCTCTTCTTTCACTACTTTTTATCACTGGAACCCTACTTCATTTCTTACACTATAATAGTAATGAACTGTTTCTTGGTTGGTTATTCACAATTTGTAGAAATAAGTTCACGATACTCTAATAGAGAAGTCACTTACTACAGCAGTCAAGAAACACTGATGTACTTTAATGAAACAGTCATTTCTAGAGCATGATCCTGATTTTGAAGGCATATATAACTCTGAGTATAATAGACCAGGGCCTATTTGCAAGACCTGTACATAATTTTAACACATAAAAATCATAGGTTCTTGTACATATATTGCATGTTTTCAGCAGTAACAATATATATAAACTGAAAAGCTGTTTGTCTGTCCATTTGCTTCGTGGTGCTGCTAACTCAACAGTCAAAGCATGTACTTTAACAAAAATAAAGCTCTTATCATCTGGCAACTCCAAGTTTGTTGTTACAAATCGCAATATGCTTCCGTTTGTTTTCTACAAACTGTTGAAAATGTTGGTGTGGAGGAAAACTGAGCTACATTCCTGTCAAAAGCCACGAACAAATATCCCAAGCATTAGTGCATAGAACTATTAACCCGAAGGTCCAGGGTTCAATTCCTACCTATGACAACTTTTTCTCATGTGTCAGCTATTGACGGTGCTTACTCATGTATATGTATCGACACAATTCACATGTGAAATAAAACACTCATGATCTGGCTACATCACAAATTTTACTACAAGCTCCTACAAGCTTTCCTCCATCCACTACAGCACATTGAAGGCTATGAAGTAGAGAAAACTTCAGCAGCATTCCATAGCAAACCACAGGACAAACAGCTCAGCTGGTATAGCAGTTATTGGCAGTGTAGACTGCGGGTTAGAATCCAGACATAGGCATAATTTATTTTATTAACTTTTATTTTTCGTTTTGTCTACCTTTTTGGTGCATATACTTTTTCTAGGAATAAGGTTCATTATCACTATCCATGTACACTTTAGAACATGACTTTTAATGTTTCATTCCCAATACAATGATTTGTCATTGTGGTTAGTGTGGAATGTGAATGGTCCTGCACAAAGGGTGGGTACCCAGGGGCGTAGGGAGGGGGGGTTCCGGGGGATTCAGGAACCCCCCTGTAAAATTTTGACTTCTGCAAGCAGGATCCTAACACACCATTTAGTGTGGCAGGACAAAATAAGTGAGTAATATAGTGTAATAGCAATTGATAAAGCTTGCATTCATCTCTCAAGGAAGGATTTACAGAGGTAACATGAGCCTTAGGCCTCTTAAAAACTTGTTAAAAAGATCGATATACTCTAATAAAGCAGTCAGGTATATACTCTAATAGAGCAGTCAGGTTTATATTCTAATAGAGCAGTCAGGTATACTCTAATAGAACATGCATGTATAAATATATCCATGTCCATATGAAGTTTTTCAGACATTCTAACATTAAATGCAAAACTTAGCATGACCTTATACTGCTATAGCTTTGGTGTGCAGTGTTTAAAGATATAGAGCTCTAGTAATTTATCACTTGTGTTATGCAAAATGAATTCATGCTATGCATATTTGTATAGTTATATTGCTTTGATTGTACATTTGTATCAGTGGATTCATGGCTCTTATACCACAGTGAGATAACTATCACTTACAGATTACTATGTGTCTCTATGTGTTATGCTGTCTGTTTCCACTAGGTGGCTTTATCTAGTACTACTTATATGGATCACAATTAATGTACTTTTTGCATACAATATAGCAATTTGCTGAGTTTTGATTCATTAAAATATTGAAAGTCTCTCAGCGGCTGGGGGCTGTGCCCCCAGACCCCTGCTTCTGGTAACTCAATGCTGGTGCTGGAACCCCCCTTCAAACAATCCTGGCTACGCCCCTGGTACCAATGCTAGTATGAATTGTGTTCATTCTTTCTTCTTTGCGGCACACCTCATTGCACATTTTAATTCAATTTGTTCCTATTATACTGGCATAATGCTTGATTCTTTGGATTACCCATTATGCTTTAAACCAGTGGCAGAGGAAGTAGTTGAAGTGAGGGGGGTTGACCAGAGTATAGAATCTCTGGTAGCAGGGGGTCAGAAGCTGTAGCAATTTTAGCTTTCATGATGTCTCACATTTCACCAGAATTTATTTATAGGCACAATTTGAAGCATTGCAACTAAAATACCAACTTTTTAGTTGAAAGAATTTAAAACAGACTTTTTGCAGTTAATAATAACCTAATTTTGGCAAAGGTTTAGCTCTTGATCACAGGGTTAACGCACAGCATTTAAAAGCAGTGCAAAACAGCCTTCAGACACTTGGAAATACTTGGTACAGTGGTAAGACGTTATAGCGGTTCAATTCCCACTGCAGTATTTCTTGCTTGCTTGTTTTTAGAGTACTTTTAGGAGCACATTTTTATGAAGCACTTTGACTGCTCTATTAGGGTATTTGAGCATTCTATTAGAGTATATCGACGTTTTTCAGTACCACTCCAAGGAAAATTTAGGCAAGATACCATTCTGAGGGAGGAGCTAAGTTCAGTCCCTTATGAGTAGGGCTTCAGTCCCCTAGCTAGCCCCCCTCTTCCACTTTCCACCACCTATGTTTTAAATTATGCTGCATAATTGGCTGGGGTCTCCTTGCAAACACCCTCTGATGTTAAGATACATAAACTAAACTTCAACCATGTTAGCCTAACATTCTATGTGTTGTGTCAAGATTGCATGCACTGCAAAGAATAAAAAAGGATCCTGATCACTTGGTCAAGTTTGGAGAATTGATAGATCAGAAGCATGTAATTAGCTTTGTGCAATCTTATTGTAGAGTCCAAACATGGAAAGAGATTAACTGAACTACACAACACCAACTATCCTAAAAGTGCCTGGTAGTTAAGCTATTATATGTTCACAAGCATACCACTCCCGTCTTTACATCACTCATTCATTTACCAAATTACCATATTTAGCAATATCTGTCCTTTTTGTGCAAGCCCAACCGTACAAGTATTGAACTTGTACATATACATGGCAGAAAAGTGATACTAATGGGCTCCTATACTACTTGATATCACTTATACTGCCTCCTTACCAAGAGAATGAATGTACCGTAAGCAAACTGTGACTGCTCTATTAGAGTACTTTAAATCTTTTATTAAAACATCTTGACATTTTGTCTTTCCATCCTGATTTAGTGGCAGAATGTAACTACTTTCAAAGTTAGTAACTAGCTAGAGTAGACCAAGCAAGTTACAATCTGAGTCATGTGAGCTATCGATGTCAATTGTTTAATATATAAAATAAAAATCCACCCTTCCACAGTGTTATTTTGAATATTAGTGGATGAGAAACTAATAAATATGTTTGTGTGGCCTTACAGTAAATATAATTTCATACAGGGTATGTTTGACTACATAAAATGTTAATTTATTAACAGAACATCAAAATAACACCCATACAATTTATGCTCAATATTAAATACCTGAGGACACTGTGAGGGGTCCACCCCCACCTCCTTTATCATGTAGTAGACAATATTGCTCCTCCCCTGCTTCACAGCCACTACTAGCGGAGTCTCTCCATGCTATATTGATACAATTAGTTTACATGTAGATATACACTTGGGTGGGTTATAGCCACTACTATTAATAGACATTCATTAATAATGTTCTATAATATAAGATTTCAACTGAGTCGAATATTTCTCCATAGTTCAAATTGTATACAATCATTGGACTGGACTAGTGAGTATGGGTACATTTAATTCAAATCGAATACAAATCTGCTCAATACACTTTAAATAAAGTTTTTAATTCAAATTCATGTGGACATGCCTCTGAATTGTACTTAACTCTAAAAGTGAATAGACAATGCAGCTGGGTTAAGTTGGCTCCCCACATATTCTTCATTCAGTGTAACTATGCACAGTAGTTTTTATCAGCAGTGCAATTAAGTGCAACATCAATCCTTAAGAGCCTGAATGAACTGCATTTGTATGAAACTGTCCTGAGTGAGTGGCAACAAATTCAACAATACAGTGGGTTTCTCAAACCCAGATATTTGTAATAAACACTTGAGTTCAGCTGTACATTCCACCCATCAACACACCATTTTCTTTTTTATTTATGTTCAGTAACGTAGTGCAAATCTTTTGAAAGATGTTCAAGGCTAATATTGCAAAACTGTCTTAACACATAAATAAGTCACGGTAATGATCACTCATCTTTTATTTGTGGGAGTGTACTTTGTATAGTTTCTTGACCATGCAACTCACTGTCATGAGTCTTTATCAAAAACTCTTCAGTTTGTCTAAGAGCAAGGAAACTTTTTCTGTCGCCTTCACAACACCATTTCATTGATTTATTGATAAGAAGAACACACAACAAGTTGCTGCACAGAGATGTCAGGACACCCTAACATTTCCCTAGGAACAGTACTGTATCCTGAAGGGCAGACAATCAGTGTGAAAGATTGTGAGATCATGGGTTATATGTCACAAGTTTGAGGGTGTGCCCCTAGATGTCAAAGTGCCAGATTTAGCTGATTTTGTAGTGTCCGAAGATCCGCCATTTAATCATACTGGACTTGAATTTGCAGGGCCATGCATTGATGTTTAATCATCCAAAGATGAATATCTGTTATATGTTTACTTATTCACTTACACCTCTACTCAGGGGAGTTCATCTAGAGCTTAGGTGTAGTCTTGTTGTTGAAGACTTTCTAATGGGCTTCAGAAGATTTACTGGAGTTCCTGCAATACATTAAACCAGTATTACTCGTTACCTTTTGGACAACCATATCAAATGAACTTTTATTGTACAAAAGGCTTGGAGTTTCTGGGAAAGGCTGACACAGAGTGTTAAAAAGTTCTTACATGGGATAATTGGATGAGAGACCTTTGAATTTGGACAACTGAGAATTATTATTGCTAAAGTAGTGTTTATTGATAAACAATGGAGAAGAGATTACCATAATTCGCTTTATTTTTGTGCAAAAAAATTTTGCGGTAAAAATGTTTGTGTAAAAATATTTTTGTATGATTTATGTGATTGACTGCTCTATTAGAGTAGTTTGGTCTTGTGTAAAAATATTCATACAAGTTTTGCATACCAAAATATTTTGCAATGAAAAAAAGCAAATTACGATACCTCCTCAACTTGAGAGAGAATGCCACAACCTAAATTGCAAGTAGGTTTCAAGAACTCTTCTGATTGGAGATGTTGTTATTCTGAGAGATGACTTACCAAGAGAGTGTTTTGGTAATTTGTTGAAGAGCTGCTGAGAGAAAAGAATGAAAATTTGTGAGCAGCAATGGTGATGGTAGTTAATGAGAATGGATCTTCACCCTTGTTATGCTGTAGTATCCAACACCTGATACCACTGGAGGTCACGAACTCTTTTTTAAACATGTAGGCATTTTGTTACATTTTTGCTGAAATTTTCTGTCTAATCACACTAGACACAGAGAGTGTAAAGGAGTTCATGTTGATTACATGCATTATGTCATTATTTTCATATGTAATTGATACATAACCAATTATGCCATTGACAACCAGTGGCGGATCTTCTTAGAGTAGTTACTTGACTGCTCTATTAGAGTACCTCGACTGTTTTTAATGTAGTGGGAGGCAAAAATTCCAATGTTACTGAAAGTTTAATAGTTATAATGAAATCTTCAATGCAATTGCATGCATACTGCTGAAATACATTGTACTGTATATAATTGTTTTGCGGTGACAAGTTGTCAGTACAACAATAATGAGTCTATATTAATTATTTAAACTGCCATTGAGCTAAATTTAACAAGGGTTTCTGTTGAAACTACAGAAATCCACATAGATCCGCCACCGATAACAGAATTACAAGAAGTAAAGTTGAAAGCGAATTCTTGAGCTCATCTTGATTTATTTATCACCTATTCACTGTCAATTACTGTCAGCTTTCGTGGCAAGCACATAGTACCATATATCTTAACACAGGCTATGGCAATAATATCCTGGTCTGCACATAGCTGAAGTTTAACTGTCTTGCTAGTTCATCCATTTGTAGACATACACAGTTCCAGTTAAGGTGACACGAGGCCCATTTGCATATTCACTACAACACAGCTAGAAAGTTTCCCAATAATTAATTGACTACAAGACAAGTCCAGTCCACCAGTACAGCCATATGATTGTATAGAATCAACAGTTAGTGTATAAGGGTAGAACGTGTCCTTATAAGGAAGTACCCTGACTTGAAAGGTCAGCATATCTGCACAAATGAGGCTATTTTGTGTTGTAACAGAAGTACAAATGTTACAAATGCATGGTAGTACACAATCCACCCATAAAAGTTTTATAACTACAAACCTTATCATAATAGGGTAAATGTATCACAAGTCATTCTGTTATTATGCTACAACTAGTAAAGCCACACAACCTGGCTGTTTTAATAGAAGCCACATAACTATTTTGTGGATGGCAAGGATAACAGTCATGTGAGTAGCTGTGTTGACGTGTAGTCATAATAATGGTTGAAGCCATACAGATCATAACTAGTCAAGCCATACAATATGTTATCAATTATACTAGCTCACCCCGTCTTTCATATTCACATTAGCCCCACAGTTTATTAGTAGTGACATCAGTTCAGTATTACCGTTACGGGCAGCTGCAAAGTGGAGTGGGGTCTGATTCTTAAACCTCTGTGTAATATAAAAGATGTTGTATGACTTCACCAGTGCATACACAGACTACATGCAACCTCCCCGATTCATAAATGTCATTGCATTTATGGCATTTTTGAAAACCAAATTTTCCAACAGCAAAAATGTATACAGTATTAAGATGTATGCACACTGGATCACATGATCTCATTCAAAATTAATATGAAAGTCATGTACATGTGAGATTTAGCCAATCAAATTATAGTGAGATACAATATTGATGTCAGTTAATGTTACAAGAACTTATAGTGAATGTCAACATGTTTGGAGAAGTTATACAATTCATTTTACCACACATATGGTTCACCACATATTCACTCACCCAGTCAACAGCATCCACCTCAGCTCCCCAATTGAGGAGAGCTGATGCTATGTTGTAATGATTGTAGTAGACTGCATGGTGTAAACTAGTTAACCCTAACTGCAGGAAAAAAACAGCAACTACACTAACACACTGACACTGCTCACTCAACAACATAAATCATATGATAACAATGCTAGAGTATCTGATGTTAACTAAGGGACATAACATATTGTAAAACATTAGTATGGCTGATGTAAACTGTTCCACTGACTGACTGGCTATCTAACTAACTGGTGCCTCCAGCCAAGCATAACTCAATTATATATATGGTTAAGGCTTTTCACTAACTGCAGCAACTATGCAGTACATTCATCATGGGCTTACTTTTGTGCCCCATTCCTTTCTCCACTATTATTTAGGTGTCGAGTAGCGGTAAACGTGTGATGGCTTCACTCTCGTGAGAATCTTCCCTCAGAAAACACAGACAGTGGTCCCTCAGTTATCTAACAATTGATTATCCGAATTTTCGATTATCTGAACTATGGATGTGACTGTTCTATTAGAGTATTTTGTCTAAAGTGTGTGTTCTATTAGAGTATTTGCACAGGGCTCTGTATATAAATGAATGGGATTCTATTATCCGAACTTTTCGATTATCTGAACACCCTCAGGGTCTAATGAGTTCAGATAATAGAGGGAGCACTGTAGTCACACCTAACGTTTTATATAGTCACAATTTTCATTTTGACTGGAGTGATTACAGAGGCGCTTCTCTTGTGTATAATGAGTGAAACAAAGCTGAAAACAAAGCAGAATGGCTACATCGCTTTCCGGCAATAACATATAGTTGGGGCACATGTTAAATTGCAATATGTCTGGCCAGTGCCATTCTTTCCTTAGATGCTGTATGGGTTGGTTCACTAATCCCATTAATTATGTTGTAAAAAGTAAAGAAACAAGTGTAAGGAAAATTAGAAACTTTATATATATATGTTTGAGTAGGGGTCATAGAAATAAAAAGCAAGGAAACAAGGGAGGTCATCTACACCTACAGCTATACTACAGTAGTTGACATTTAATCCCTACTTTTGTCATCTGTCTATGACAGAAGTAGGAATTAAATGTTCACCAGTATAGCTGCAGGTATAGATGACCTCACTTTTCATTTTCTATGATCCCTACTGAAATATAAAATTCCTATTATTTCCTTTAAACTTGTAATAACAACAAATATTAATATCATTTTGAACACATGTGTTGTGTGTGACATGTTATAGGAATATTTTTGCTGATCATCAACAGACATACTAACCAAATCAACAACACCAATGACATCTAATCCACTGATGTAGAATTGTTGTAGAGTAGTGAGATCTCCCTTCATAGCTGCCATCTTTATCATTTCTTTCTCCTCCTACAGTGACACATCAGCATACAAACACAGAACATAGTTGCAGTGATACATTTTAGTGACACAGTATATAGTTACTGTGACACTCAACTATACTAACACAGTACATAGTCATAGTGTCACATCGACACAGTAACACAATACATAGCTACAGTGACACATTAAAATGATACTATAATAGTAACAATATTTGAGCTAACATTTGGCTGTACAATTAGATACTCTTAGAAAAGTACTATAGCAAATAAATAAGGAGTCTAAATCATAAAATATTTCAGAAATAAATTTGTATTGGAAGGAAATGTGAGTATTGTGCAATTGTATTTTGGAGGTTCTGCCAAGGTACAGTGCTAACTAGTGGTCTCCACTAATAGTACTTTAAGTTAAACCTAATAATGTGCCCTGATTTTGGAAACTTACCTTTTGGGCACATTGGGTCAATTTTCTCTTTTACAGCTAAAATGAGGTACTTATCTGTTTTGTGTTAAAAAATAATCTTTTATATTTTGAAGCATTCCAGAGATATACCCAATTACTGTCAAATATTACAAGCTAACTTTTACAGTATCTTATTAAGTTCTGTAAGTAACAAATTTTGACAAATCACTTGTTGACAAATAATTCCATTACTACCATGCAAAATACATTTTAAAATTCTGATAGTTAAATCAAGTGTTTATGACACTTAAACAACATGTATTATTGTCTAAAGACTTAGTTTTAGCCATTTCATCACCTGAACAAATTTCACCCAATTTGTAAGTTAAATGGTATGCACACATATGAAATTACTACATGGTCTGATCCATATCTCCTTGCAAAAATAAGCTTTGGGTGTGAAATGAAAGTCCAAGCACCCGTTCATATTTCATAAACACCCCTACCCGTACACATGCTATTCCTAACTCTCAGAATTGCAAATGATAATGTTTTCATTGTTTCTACTCCTTGCAGCATTATTTAAGATATGGCTACAGCGTTGGCAAGAATTAAAGAATTATGTTTTAACACCATGTAAAGTGCTGTGAATAAGAGGCAATAATTTATAACTTGTATCCTCCATGGCCACCTCCTCATATAATCCATCTTCCGCTTGTGGACCATTTCCTCAAGGAATCTGTAATTACCCTGACAGATACTGTGGTTGTGCAGTGAAAAACCTCCTTACAACCTGCTACAATGACTTTGAATCATCTATTATGGAGCTACGCACATGTATAGACAGGCCATGTCAGCCAAGTAGAAGATTTTAAATGACCTGAACATTTGAAGGTAATGGAATGGCACTTGGAAACGACAGGTAATCATAGGAATGGCAGTGACCATTACAAACCATATGAATTTTGAACAAGCTTGTTCACTACAAGTTCTTGTCAACAATATAGTCATGACAACCATGCAAGTTTGTACCAGCTGATAGAGCCTAATTTGAAGTTGCTGTTTGAGATTCACACTGAACGAGTGCATCTATTCTGTAACCAAATGATGATGATGTGAACTGCAGGGGTGAAAGTAAAATAGAGTACTTTCTCATTCTTTTTGTTTTGTTAGATTACCATGCAGAGCTTTTTCCATTTTATGAAATATAATACACCAATTTGTTATATATGTCATGAACATATTTACAGGACGTAAAATTAGCACTTGCACAACTTGTACTGTCTCACTAAGGTTTGGATTGATAATTTTTCCTGAGAACAGTCTCACATGTACAGTATATTGCAGCCAAGGCTACAGACATTTTAGTTGTCAATAATCTTCAAATGGTGCTAGAGTGATTACACAGTCATACTACCTACCACTAACATGGATTCTGTTTGACTGATAACTACACCAGTGATTGGATCCCTTAATATATTTAGAAGTAATAAGTGTAAGCCAGTATGGCTTCTGTATGAACTTATTAGCGAGATCAATTCCATTCAGATAGCCAGGTGTTAAAGTATTTCGTACATGTTAGTTTACGAACAAAGAAGCTACTGAGATTGAATGCTGTATGTAGAAATAGATGGTCAGACAAGTTTACAAAGCTACTGTACTAGCAGGTGTAATGGAGGTGCACAGACTCATCAGGGAAAGCGTTGACCACAGCATTTCGCTCAGCTGACTCAAATCTTCTTGTTGTATACCCGCAGTAACAGACCATTGTGGCTCATCACCATGACAGTGACTACTAATAAATGTTTACAGTTATGACATTCTAAGCCCTATAAAGGTAAGCATAGTTTTACTTCAACAGTTTAGTGGTAGATTATGGACAGCAAAGTATATTTTTGAAGGTTATACTTGTGATATGTTATGTGTGTTAAAGATCATATATTTGTACTTATTTGCATAGTTGAATTTATGTATCTCCTGTAGTGTGATGAGCAATTAGGCAATGGATTACAAGAAAGAACTTATAGAACTTCAGGTTAGTGATAATGCTGCATTAATGCATTAATGTCATTACTACTAATGGGTTGTGAGTTTAAAGTTTAATCATTTCCGGATCATTTATTCAATATAATGTGTATATGCACAAGTGACTACAAGGCTGAAGCTATACCTTGGTGGATTTGCCAATCCATTGTGAACATTTTAAGCCAGATATTGACTCAGTATACTAATGCAAATGGAAGTTATGGCTGCAAATATAACCGCCTGTAGTTTGTTTTCAGTATAGTCACTGTACAAATTGATTTCCATGCTCTTCCTACTGACTATATAGAATTATAACTCCAAAACTACTCACCACAATTGGCTGTTTGCAGAATTTTACAAGTAGGAAGTTGAAGGCTCAAGTTGGACTCAGTGAACTGTCATGAAGGACAGTTATACTTCGGTACATCTGAAGTAGACCAGAATCTTATATGGTTTTTAGGATACCACATCAAGACACACGGTAGTGTGTCGTGCGGCCCAAGAAGCCGGCGCGCCACACCGTGAGTATATTGACAGGAAGAACGAAAACGTCATTTTCACACCTTTGTATCTCGGTGATCACTTATCTGATTGGAACCAAATTTGCTATACAGTTGCCCGCCAGCCAAGGGAGTCTACAGTCCAAATTTGAAGGAAATCGCTCTAGCCATTTCCGAGATACGAGCTGCCAAAGTTTCGTTTTTTTTTCTTCGTTTTTTTTCTTCTTCGTCTTTTCGCACACTTGCAAAAATTGCTATAACAAGCAAACGCGTACTCCGATCGCCTTGAAATTTGGCACACAGAAAGGGAGTCCAAAGGCGAATCCTAGCATCAAATTTGGTACAAATCCGATGAATGGTTCAGGAGTTATGACCGATTATTCGCGTAAAACAAGATCGATTTGTTGTCACGCCTACAAGGTAAACCGCTTCATGGAATGAGTTGAAAATTGCTATGTAGATGGGGTAACCATCGTAGGAGTGCCTTTTGGTGGTTTGAAAGGAATCGAGATAAAGACCACGGAGATATGACACAAAACCCAACCTGTGTCACAATTACGCGATCGATTTTTATGAATAAAAAAGTATTAGTTTTCACGCCTACTAGGCAAACCGCTTAGAGCAATGAGCTGAAAATCGGTGTATAGCTGGAATAATCTTCATAGAAAGTCCTTGCAGTAGTACAGAAGAATCGGATTACAAACCACTGTGTTATGATTCGAAAGCCAACTCCGTGTAGCAAATGCGAGATCGAGATACTCTAATAGAACAGTCACCCTAATAGAGCATTCGGCTAATTTATTTACTCCATTATAGAATTTTATTACATCACAAGTTATTCTGTAGGGAGTTCAGCTGCAAACAGTTAATCTTATAGACAGTTCAGCAAGAAGACAGTCACCATGTGGAGAGTTAAGCAAATATACCACTATAGAGATTCAGAACATTACAAGTCACACTGAAGAAAGTTCAGCTATAAACAAGTCATGCACTGTGTAGAGAATTCAGCTACAATTAAGTCACTCTCTAGAGAATTCAGTTACACAGAATTCTGCTACACACAAGTCACTGTGGAGAGAGTTCAGCTACAAACAAATTACCCTTTAGAGTGATCAGCTACAAACAAAACACTTTGCAGGGTGTTCAACTGCAACAAATCAATTACCTTTAGAGCGATCAGCAATGAACAAATCAACACAAATCTACCTGTAGAGAGATCAGCTAGAAACAAACCACCCTGAAGAGAGTACAGCTACAAAAAATCACCCTGTAGAGACATCAGCTAGAAACTAGACACAATGTAAGGAGTTCAGCTACAAGCAATCACCCTGTAGAGAGTTCAGCTAAAACAAATCAACCTGCAGAGAGATCAGCTACAAACAAATCACCTTATAGAGAGTTCAGCTACAAACAGATTGCCTGTAGAGAGATTGGCTACAAACAAATCAACCTGCAGAGAGATCAGCTATATACACACAAATCAACTTGTAGAGAGATCAGCTACAAACAAATCACCCTGTAGAGAGATCAGCTACAAACTACACACAATGTAAGGAGTTCAGCTACAAACAAATCACCCTGTAGAGAGATCAGCTACAAACTAGACACAAAGTAAGGAGTTCAGCTACAAGCAAATTACCCTGTACAGAGTTCATCTACAAACAAATCAACCTGTAGAGCAATCAGCTAGAAACAAATCACCTTGAAGAGAGGTCAGCTACAAAAAATCACCCTGTAGAGAGATCAGCTAGAAACAAATCACCCTGAAGAGAGGTCAGCTACAAAAAATCATCCTGTAGAGAGATCAGCTAGAAACAAATTGCCCTGTAGAGAGATCGGCTACAAACAAATCAACCTGCAGAGAGATCAGCTACACACAAATCAACTTGTGGAGAGCTCAGCTACAAACAAATTACCCTGTAGAGAGATCGGCTACAAACAAATCAGCCTGTAGAGAGTTCAGCTAAAACAAATCAACCTGCAGAGAGATCAACTACAAACAAATCACCTTATAGAGAGTTCAGCTACAAACAAATTACCCTATAGAGAGATCGGCTACAAACAAATCAACCTGCAGAGAGATCAGCTACACACAAATCAACTTGTAGAGAGATCAATTACAAACAAATCACCCTGTAGAGAGATCAGCTAGAAACTACACACAATGTAAGGAGTTCAGCTACAAATAAATCACCTTATAGAGAGTTCAGCTACAAACAAATCACTCTGTAGAGAGATCAGCTAGAAACTGGACACAATGTAAGGAGTTCAGCTACAAGCAAATCACCCTTTAGTGAGTTCAGCTACAAACAAATCAACCTGCAGTGAGATCACCTACAAAAAAGCACCTTGTACAGAGTTCAGCTACAAACAAATTACCCTGTAGAGAGATCGGCTACAAACAAATCAACCAGTAGAAAGATCAGCTACACACAAATCAACTTGTAGAGAGATTAGCTACAAACAAATTACCCTGTAGAGAGATCGGCTGCAAATTAATCAACCTGCAGAGAGATCAGCTACACACAAATCAACTTGTAGAGAGATCAGCTACAAACAAATCACCCTGTAGAGAGATCAGCTAGAAACTAGATACAATGCAAGGAGTTCAGCTACAAGCAAAATCACCCTTTAGTGAGTTCAGCTACAAACAAATCAACCTGCAGTGAGATCACCCACAAAAATGCACTTGTACAGAGTTCAGTTACAAACAAATCACCCTGTAGAGAGATCAGGTAGAAGAATTCACCTTGTAGAGAGTTCATTTACAAAGAAACCATCATATAGAGAGTTCAGCTACAAAGAAATTACCCCGTAGAGAGTTCAGCTAGAAGAAGTCACCTTGTAAAGAGTTTAGCTACAAAGAAACCATCATGTACAGAGTTCAGCTACAAAGAAACCACCTGTACAGAATTCAACTACAAACAAATCACCCTGTATAGAGATCAGCTAGAAGAAGTTACCTTGTAGACAGTTCAGCTACAACAATTCACCCTGTAGAAAGATCATGCTAGAAGAAATCACCTTGTAGAGTGTTCAGTTACAAAGAAACCATCATGTAGAGAGTTCAGCTGCAAACAAATCACTCTGTAGAGAGTTCAGCTACAAAGAAACCGCCATGTAGAGAGTTCAGCCTCATACAAACCACCTAGTAGAGAATTCAACTACAACAAATCACCCTGTAGAGAAGAAGTTACCTTGTAGAGAGTTCAGCTACAAAGAAACCACCATGTAGAGAGTTTAGCTGCAAACAATTCACCTGTAGAGAGTTCAGCTAGAAACAAATCACCCCGTAGAGAGATCAACTGGACGAAGTCACCTTGTAGAGAGTTCAGCTACAAAGAAACCATCATGTAGAGAGTTCAGCTACAAAAAAATCACCCTGTAGAGAGTTCAGCTAGACGAAGTCACCTTATAGAGAGTTCAGCTACAAAGAAACCATCATGTAGAGAGTTCGGCTATAAAGACACCACCATGTAGAGAGTTTAGCTGCAAACAAATCACCTGTTACAGAGAGTTCAGCTACAAAGAAACCATCCTGTATATAGTTCAGCTACATTTCAAGTCACCCAGTAGAGAGATCAGCTGCAAAAAAAATACTGTGGGGAATAATGAGCATGTAATAAATATATGTGTATAATTTGTATAATTACTAATAAAATCAAAAATAATTGAAGTACTAAAATTCTTCTTTAAGTTCTTTTCTTCTTCCTGTGGTAAAGAAAAAAACACATGGGTTAAAAAAGCCCCAAAGCCAGCCATAGGCCGGCTTTGCAGTATATAAATACAAAAAGAAGTGATATCTAATCAAAAACAGCCAAGCTGTAAAAAAAGGTGCGGCCCCCATAAAGGCCATAGTGAAAAAAGATGTGAAATCCAAGGTGGCGGCCAAGAAATGGCTGTGATGGTAGGTTAATGGTTACATTTTAATAACGGCAATTCAAGTGAATTTTGTGCCGCTTGGTCTTGGCACCAAATTCACCTGAATTGTTGTTATTAAAATGTAACCATTAACCTACCATCACAGCCATTTCTTGGCCGCCACCTTGGATTTCACATCTTTTTTCACCATGGCCTTTATGGGGGCCGCATCTTTTTTTACAGCTTGGCTGTTTTTGATTAGATTATAATTACATGGAGCAATCCAAGTTAGCTAACTGCCAGCTATACAGAGAGTGGAGAAATAAGCCTATATCTAGCTATATTGTGGGATAATGGATAATGACTTGCCCATCCACGCACTGTATATTTGAAAATTTCTGATGAAAAACAGAATATCACTAAATAGTGGCCTAAAGGAGATGTTATTTCAGGCAGGAAAAGCTAGCCAAAATTTGCCACATCATTCAAGCAGCAAGATTCAAACACACACTGTAAAAGGAGAAATGGACATATAATGACTCCATTGATTCAATTGCTTGTCCCAAGTTATACTTACTGACTGAATTTGATGTTCATACAGTGAACAATTTGAGATTTGCAGCAAACCAAACTTTCAAGCTCAGCCGGGTCTATCAGTGAGTTTTATCACTGCTATTAGCCTCCAAAATCACATTTTCACTTAGCTATTTGCACTTAAGAACAAGATTACTGTAGCAAACAACATGAGGCTATTTAGTTCAAGTTTTCTCCACCTGGTCAATGAACAGTGCAGATAGTCTAGGTACAGCAAGTATGCAGAGATTCTACATATCCCGAGGGCTAAGATCTACACCCTAGAACAGTCTATAAAACGACATTGTGAGTCATGTGGACTATCTTACGTTAATTAAAAAATTAATAAAGTGAAATCTGCGCACCCACATTATTATTTTAGTATTGGAGGATGAGAAACTAATAAAGTTTATATGGCCTTACAGCTGCTAATTGTATACTAACTGCACATGCAGCCTATATTAATTTTAGTCTGGCATGGCTACCCCTTTGATGTAGCTATGTAGCTATAGGTTTACACACTATACAGTAGGTCTACTCACCTACTGCAGCTGAGCTAGGTTTACAGATATACAAGCCCATGCGGCTACTGTCAATTTTATAATTATGTTACAACTTTAAACAGACTGCAGGACCAGGTATCCTACAGACTTTTAGCACTTCCTTAATAAATAAAAATAAAATTTTTAAATCTCCATTGAGAAATTGCGTAAAGAATTGTATAATGTAATTGTATATTTCCAATGGTATATCTAGACTTTAGGGCCAAGAACAAAAAAAAGCTAACTGCCTATTCACAATGGCAACCCTCCACTAACTATATCATATAATCACAATAAATTACCTACAAATCCTTATTTAGAACTTCGTAGTCGCTACACTGCTGCTCTGAATAGAGTGACTGTTTTATTAGAGTGATTGACTGCTCTATTAGAGTATCTCGATCTCACATACCAACATTCTGTGGTAGAGTACTAGGCCCACCCTAGATACGCCACTGGTGGTTGCATGTCATGAGATTTTTTCAATGGAGATGAAATCCACATGAATCCACAGTAGCGTATGAATTTATTTATTTTTATTTAGTGTTATTACTGGGCAGACAGTGTTTACTGATTATGCCCAGATGAAATCAAAAAATGTACTTCCGCTTTGTTTATTTATATTATATAGCATTCCATTGCTCTGGGTCAGTAGCTACCTTTGTCCCTTTCAACACTGACTACATGATAAAACTGTGTGGGAAAAGTTAGAAAGTTTACGTAGTCGCCGTAACACAGCAATTCATATAGGCACAGGTTTTTGAGCCAGCTATATAGCCCACTGACCACCGGGCGGATATAGCTATAGCTACTCCGTGCTGAGTGTGGTCCTATAGCAAACCCATACCATAAATGTAGAAAACTATTCTACTCACCTCAGTTGGCTCCTTCAGTTCTCTTTTATCGTCTGACCGTTCCATATTCGCTGATTAAAGATTAAAGTAAGCGACGGTAATACAGCTGAAACCATACGTATAGATTACGCGCCTCTTAAAAGCTAGTTACAGGCTCACGCGCATGGATCAATGATTTATCACGTGCGCTGCATTATCGACTCGACTCCTCCCTATTATTATTATTTTATTATTTGTTTACTGTACAGAAACCTCCATATGGAGTATATAGTACAACAGATTAAATTAAGAATAAATTATAGTGATTGTACTTAGCTACAATTAATACATTGTTTAAATGTGTTTAAGGTAGGTGATTCCACAGTACTGCTAGATAGGTTATTCCATAATTTAATTGTAGAGGGGTAATAAGAGTAAAGGTAAGAATCAATTCTGGAGTGTGGCTGCAAAAATCGTTGATCGTGACCTCGTGTTTGGCTTGCTGTTGGGATTAAATAGGTTCCATTATCGATGTGAACTTGTCTATGCACCATTTTATACATCATAACTAGCTTCAAATTGTTCCGTCGCTGTTCAAGAGTTGGTAGATTCAGGTGATCTAGTATCTCAGTTACACTAGCCCAGGGTGAATAATTGTTTGTAATAAACCTTGCAGCTCTTCGTTGGACCATTTCTAACTTGTAGATGCTACTGTTAGTGTATGGAGACCAGACAGTTGATGCATACTCTAAGATAGGACGTACCATTGCTAGATAACACAGCTTCTTAGTTTGTTGAGTGCAAGAGCTAATATTACGTCGCAAAAAGGCATTGGCTGAGTTTGCTTTACTCCCTAAGTGTACCCGTATAAGGGAGATATTGGAATATACTTCACGCTAAATATTTCTAGGATAAACTTTTCAAAAACTTTCCCCCTCCACATTTTTGCTATAAGGTAGCTACGTACACGTGATCATCACTACAAGTTAAACCTGTGTATATACTATCACAACAGTCACTTCAAGACATATGCATACATGGGTACACTCAAACAGATAAGTACAGTTTTAAAAGTTATAATGATCAAAGTATCCAGTATTGTAACATTCATGATTACTGTAAAGCATGACGGTAACAACTTCTGGTGACTTCTTAATAAATATAATGTATTCTCTTTCCACAGTTATACTAGAGTCTAGCCAACCTTGTAATAGTAGCAATTATCATCATCGCGTATGGTTCATCAATACAGAACTATACTATTTGATCAAATACAGTACATTATCCTAGCTTACACAAAATTAATGCAATAGTGTCACAACACATGATTAGTTCTCACAGCTTCTGAATTTCTTTATCTTTTCAGCATTATCTACAGTACTAGTGTCCAAGGAATGGATCACCAAAGTTTTGGCCTGGATGTGTGGTGGGTATAGTTTTGGTATTATGGTGCTTGACAGTAGGAAGAGCAAGGAAATCAATATGTACAGTGACTAGCTATATACTGAAAATAAACTATAGGGCACTTACTTTTGCAACCATAACTTACATTTGTATTAGTCTACAGCATTGGTAAAATGTTCACCATGGCCATGGATCAACAAAGACATGTGATTTTTAGCCCTGTAGTTACTTATTATTATGATTAAAGTACCTGGTAAAGGCAGAGCCAATATACCAGAAGGCCTTATAAAGGCCTAAGATGTTTATATTACCTGCACTAAGTATGTTTGAAAAGTTAGAGAAAGAAGAAAAAATCCATGACTGGACCTGGGCAGCCTCGAACCTGCAGCCATCCGATTAACGCTCGAATGCTTGTGCATACAAGTAGCTATGAAGGTGGAGAAATAATGATGAACTTATTTACATTTACTGCATCATAAACAAATGCATGTGGTATGCATACCGGAGGTACAGAAACCAAGCAAAGATTTTTAACCCTCCATAACCAAGTAAATAAGATGGTGTGTAGAGTAATTTAATTGATTTGAGACTGGCTTTTTTGATTAATGACTAGTTCAAAATTTGCATATTTTTGTAGCATGCGAAATTTCATCAATATTTTTAAATTTCGTTTTCTGCAACTAAGCGAGTACAGTCACATACATGCTACAGTGGTACCAGTTGTGTATAATGGTCACCTTAGGGCCAGAATTTATGGTAGGTGTGGTTAGCGAGAGAAACCATCATAGAGCAATCAGCAACATTTTCAGTTGCTACGACCATCATTAATAAAGTAATAACTATTAAGAGGCTTCAGACTTCACTACCTAATCAGTACAGAAGAACAAGATGAACTTGTTGTGTTGATAATGACCAGTAAATACTTTTAAGCAATGAAGCCAAATGGAAGACATAAAATGAGATAATTCAGAAGCCATGCACACATAATATAGTCTACATTGTTGTGTGATTTAATGCTTTACAGGGATTCAGTGTGTATAGTTCTCTATGCATTTCACGTGATTCAGTTTGCAAATTTGGTTACATGTTTATCTCATGTCTCATGCTGGCTATTCAGTATTGGTAAGTTATTTAGTATCCCTTAACCAGGTGAAAAGAAACCATTATAGTCATTAAGAATAAGGAAATGTTATTGGAGTGTTTATGTTTTTCCTTTATAGCTATATATCAGAGTAGCAGAATTTACACAAATAACTTCACTTGTCACCAGTGATAGAATTGTTCAACCTAAATTGGTGGTCCAGCTCTTCAGACCCTATAGCTTATAACAAAACAGGCTGGGTAGGTGTGTCACCGTGTCTGTGTGTCTGTGTGTGTGCATTGTGTGCGCACACCCGTTGTGTGTGTGCAGAAACTTACTCACAATGCTATAGTCTACCCGGCTGTTTACATGGGGACCAAGTTCGATGCCTGGTTATACTCAATTGCTATTGTGCTTCCTTGAGCAAGAACTTCATATACTCAAATTGCTTCAGTGTGGGTGAATGTGTCCATATGATTGTTAGCATGTGATGACAGCACATCACAAAGCTATTAATGCTTTCATAAATGCACAAAATTATGTGCTGTTAAACCCTCAGCAATACTTTACCCCTTCTATACATTAAAAGCAATGAAAATTAATACTCTAACACAGCGATCAAGTAACTACTCTAATAGAGCAATTACAGCTGTAGCTGAATGTTAACTTTTGCCCTAACAGTTTAAAGGACACTACTTTAAACTATACTACCTAAAGGTTATTAGACAACAATAATTTGTGTGTTTATGGTAAACCACACTGTCAGGGTGTATCAAAAACAACCTCATTTATAATTGTCACTATACTGTATTGTTTAACATTTCTATATAATTAATGCATTATCTGATCTAGTTCTTCAGATCCAGGACCCTGTCATCATTGTCTTATGACAGGCTGAGCAAGTATGTGTGGTGTGAAGTAAATTATGTGTCAAATAAATTATAGGGGTGAAATGAATATCAAAGTTTAAGAATTTGAATGTTCCTCAAATTAACGAACAAATTACTGAACTATTCTCTAAGAATTTTCTGTGCTCAAAAGGGACAAAAACACTCTTTGATTACTACTACAACTTATCATGAAAAGTCCTTTACATGCATGTATTTGTCTTTAAAGATGATGACTTTACAAATGACAGCTTAGAAGCTTTTCAAGATTAATTGTGCAAATATTTCTTAATGAATACAAATATTTTTTTAACAAACAAAATTTAATAACGAATATTCGTACTATTGTTTTTAGCCTCAATAAATTACCTCACATTTTGTTACTGAAACCGTAATATTATACAAATTGTTTATGATTGTTCTCATTATCATCATCATTGAAATGCTGTGAACATGTAGTGGAAAGCCTCAATTTGTAGCCTAGCATTTAACAATACGCTGTATCATGACTATTTCACTTAATGTGTAGGTGAATATGTTTGTATGTTTGTAGTGTGTGATGACAACAATACAATAGTGACACAAAACTATTATGTATAAACATTTTCAGTGTATAAGTCCAATTCCATACACTGTTACTGGTAGCCTGTTGCACTGCTGCATGAAACTTGCTTCATATGTCTCCTCAAGTTGACCCAGAGCAGTTGTCAATACATGCATGCTATCATGCAGAGTATTGTCACTCATGTACATATTTAAAGAAACAAATTTGAGGCAGATCTAGAGAGTTAATTGACAAGTGTCTAAACTTTCTAAAACGTAATTTAAGCACCTGCTCTATAGATGTAAAAGCTGCAGCTTACCTTTCAATGGTCCGTCCCTCAATGGAATACGCAGCAGCAGTCTGGGATCCCCACCATACTGGGGATATCCAACATTTGGAAAAGGTACAACGCAGAGCTGCAAGATGGGCACTTAATGATTATGGAAGATTTAATTCAGTTACATCTATGTTGGAACATTTAGGATGGGACACTCTAAAAAAAAGACGCATGATAACAAGATTACAAACACTATTTAAAATATTACACAATGACTATGCACTTGAAATTCCACATCACTATCTCCACCAAACATGACACACCAGACAGTATCACCCCCAACACTTCATTATTCCAAAATCATCTACTGTAATGTATCAACAGAGCTTCTACTCAAGAACAATTAATGAATGGAGCAACTTACCCACTGCAATAATTGATCACGATGATTTGAACTTATTTACTAATAACTTACTAACATTACTATAGACTCTTAAATCATTGTAGCTAGCTAATACTTGTAAATCTTTGTAAATTCTTGGGCACATCAGCAGAGCTGCCTGCCCAGTAATAATAAATAAATAAATAAGTGGATGGCATGCAGTTTGTTTGTAGACATGGTTCACACTCAGAGTACGATGTTGGTCACATGATAACTATTACACTCTATCCATCTGGGGACCTATAAGAAGCTGGACATGGAGGGAGTCACAACTCTGACATCAAAACTTAAACCTATTGGAGCACATCAAACACTGATTCATACTGCTGCAATATTTACACCTATTCCATTTCAATGTTACTCATCACTTTTATAAAAACATATAGCTACACACTGTAGTATGTTACAATTATATCAGCTAAATTCACACATCTCTACACTTTAGGTCAACTTGCAGGAGGGCATCTGAACTTCACTCATTACTATAAAAATTATAAATCTGATCACCATGGTCACGAAATATCACCAGGTCTATAAACAGTAGCATGTACAGCACTAGCCACAGTAATTGACTTGCCAATTACAATAAGAGACAAGCAATGTAATAAATTAATGTCTCCAAATGTTTACATACACCATTCATAAAGGGACCGGATAGCATGCTGTGGTCAGCAATAGTATGGCTTCAGATTTATGCACCTATGTGATCACAGTAAGTCAAGTACACAGTGGTACACAACAACATTGCTGCTCTGGTATAAACTTAATATACTGTGGTTAAATATAGGTTATGATATAGGGTTTCCAAATGAACGTGTTAACCTGAACAGACTGGATACTTGTTAACACAGTTAACACGTTGGTTACCCTTGCAGAAACTAAGTCAGAAGATCAATGGAAAAGTGCACCTAGAAGAAGCAAATTTGCTTGAAAATGGGTGTCATCGTTGTAATATGCGTTTAAAAATAGGTCATGGACGTGAAGAAGGACATGAAGAAAGACATAATAGGGAAAGATATGTAGTTTTTATCCCCATAAAGTACTCACATTTTGCTCTAGAAGCTGATGAAAAAAAATGATAGTAATAAGATGATGATGAACAAAATGGCTTATTTCAGAAATTTAAAAAACATTCCTTTTGACTTCATATTTTCCAGTGGACCTGAACTTCTTACAGAGTAACTTCTAAGGCTTCTTTTGTGGTTGGGGGAGCTTCCTAAGGTGGCTTGGTGTTTAGGTGTGTGTTCTATTTGGATTTTGGCAAAAACATAGGCAATCTCTATTATGAACCACGGTATCATGATGAACAAAGTCATTTTTTAAAAATACTTTTACTCATTCTTTTGACTGCATATTTTCCAGTGGACCTAAACTTCTTCCACATTAACTTCTAAGGCTTCTTCCATGGTTCATGATGCCTTTTGCTGTATAGATCAAAGCATGGCATTACTTTTCTGAGATTTTTTCTTTAAATTGGTATGATCTTCATAATGTAAAGTTAATTTCCTACCCTCATGCCTTTTTGAAAATCCTCTGCAATAAACTGTGAATCAATTTTTCCTGACCTTATGAAATATAATAGCAACCAACTAAACCTCCGTTGCTTCACTACTTTTTATTTCTGCAATCTTAATTTCTACAATAATTTTTAAGGGCACATAGCTAACGGAGGTTCCCTACACCTGAAGATACTGTATATATACACTGGTAGACATTTGATTCCTATAACCATAACTAAATCAGGGATTGAAGTCGTATTAGTGTATATAGGTGACCTCCCTTGTTTCAGTACTTTTTGTTACTTATGATCCCTAACCAAACTAAAATTCTTAATTTTTCCTTGTACTTGGTTGCTTGTTGTTTCATAGCATAATTATAACTGGTGAACCCTTGCATACCGCATCAAACAAAATGATGGCACCAGACTTGATTGTTTTTGTCTGAACGTGGACCCCAACTATCAATTACATGAAGTGGCCATTATGCTTTGTTTTCAGCTATGTTCAGCCCATTACACAATGTTACAAATGAAGAGCGGTACAAGAAGTGTACATAAAAATATGGATGATGTCCGTTACAATTGTAGGGAAGCTAGCTATACCACAAATAGAAACCTTGCGCTGTTAGAAAAGATAATGGGACACAAAGGAAGACAACATGATACATGCATTGTATGTACTGTGGTGTGCCAAAAGACATGCATGTGGTGGGCTGAAGCAACTTCTAACAGTGAAAAATCAAGCCCATAACCTTAGCTGTTATTAGGTTACACTTATCTGAAGGCATCAGTCTGTCAGTCAGTCAGTAGAAAATTCCACTGAATAAAAATACAAAATTTTGTTGCAACCTATTGCTCGTACTAAAGGCACTTTGGGCTTGCTTACATGTGTATAACTAACCAATACTGCCAAGATGACATGAAGGTATTGTGAGGCTGGTTTCTGGTCATTACTTTATTACAAACCTCCATCATGCCTACTATACAGACAGTACTACCATCATACTGTATGATAACAATATGGCCTCAATAATGAGGTGCTCAAAAAAATGAGGCTATGAAGTATACCTTGAAGTGATCAATAAACTGAGAACTAAATTAAGCATTACAAAATCTGTGCTATATTGGTAATGGATGTATGCACACATACACACATAAAGTTATATCAGTATAGATAGTTATAACCATTTGTTATTAAACTTAAATCATTTCTTCACCATCAGGCACACCACAGAAAGATGGCCAAATTTTCAGCTTCTTCATCACCCATGAAAGTAACACATTGTATAGTAAATACAAATTCCAACAAGAAGAACCAAAAACCCAATCAGTTGGTAAAAGTTAAATTGTTGCCACATAAAAACCAATCCAAACATCCAGATGAAAAGGGCACTTACACTGTCAAGAACTGTTCTAGTAGTAGCATTAACTTCTTTTGTTACACTCATTCCAGCAAAATTATAGAATCCACTGCTGACAGTAGCACACACAAATGCCACAATCAGTGTAGGAATGTAAACAATCTGGTTTACAGCATCAATCACATCTTCATAACGAGTATGATCTTGCCAAAAGTAACTTTCAGATGGTAAGTGCCATCGAATAAAGTACATTGGAACAAGAGCAATTCCAACAATGCCAAATCCAAAAACTCCTTCCCAGCCTACTGCTTGTAATGGAGGTATATTGTAACCTTGCACATATCTTTGTTCTGTAATCAATTGAAGAGCAACAGCTATTTGGCCTATCACAACTAACAGGTCTCCAGTAAACAAACCATTTTGATTCAAATCATAAGATGTATTTAGCAAATCTCCTAAACTGACCAGTGCTGAGCCAGTCACAACGGTCAGCATACCTACCCAGTGGTAAACTTGTAGTTTGCTTCCAAAAACTGCCACAGATAAAAGTGCTGTGAAAATAATGACTGCACCTCGCAGCATTTGATAACTTGAAGCAAATGTTAAACTGAGACCAAAATACATGGTGGATGTCCCAAGAACATTAAAAACAGCAGGAATGACAAAAACAAATGGTGAAAAATCTTGCCTCCCAAACTGAAATACCACTTTCTTGTGATAGTAGTAGTAGTAGTAGTAAACAATTTGAAACACAACTAAACAGCTTGCTTTTCCTCCAAACATTGATAGTACCTGTTTAAGTCAGCATAATAATTAATGAATTCAAAACAGCACAATTCTGCATAATCAAAGTTTATAATTTATCTACTGTAACATAATTGTAGTATGGTGTGTGGGCAGATCATCAAAGGCTGTTGCCAGTATCACAAATCAGTTGTATGCTGGTATGTAACACAGCTAAGTGTAGTGTGGGGAGATTGAGCTAGGTAGTATTTTGAAATTTTACTGTCACGATGTATCATGGGATAAATATCACAATATTACTAATTATCACTATAACATTACTCTTTTCATATTTTGTTAGGTGCTCTACCATCAAGCCTACAAAAATGACATAACTTGCAGCAGCATGATTAGATAAACAAAATTACAACATACACACGACATAACTCCATTCATTGAGATACAGAGATCAGATAAACTTCAATACAACTAAGTGTAGTGAGGATGTGTTTTGTACACCCAAGTAGTTACATGATATAAATGTAGGAGGTTTATTCCAATGCATGACTAAAAAGATGCAGACTACTAGCAATAGAAACTTTGCATCACCCACATAATGTCTTCTATAGAAATATTCCTTCCTCAATAAAACCAGCACTTTACATCATTATCATAAAGCACATATTGACAAATCTGTTAATACTTTCATATTTGCATGAATGCTCCAATTACAGTAAACTTGACTGCTCTATTAGAGTATCTTGATCTTCAAAACTTTCAAGAGGATTACTAATACCCTCTGTAGATCCTTCCTTAAATCTACAACTTGGATATTCTGATCCTTCCCTTTCCTGGAGCTACAGTGGCAGAGGAGTGATGTCGTGCCATGTTTACAGTAGGTTACAAGTATACGTATATTAATTTTATATTACAGTATTTATGGAGAACACCACAGGAATTACGATAGGACAATAATAGTGTTTCTAAGACGTTTTGATGGTACTGGTGTCATTTCATCAGAATATCATGGTTTGATGATTATATAATCAAGATACTGCCCACCCCTAGTGGGGAAAAGCCAGCACTACCTTACAACAAAGTTAACATTACACACGAGTCATATCTACAATACAGCGGTTCTCTAAAGTAATCATCACAATATCTATTTTAGCCTACTATTACACAACTACAATCCTTGTTACAATGTTATGTTTGCATCCTTGCAAAAATTATAGTTGAACATAAACAATTCATTGGAAGACAGTGGGTCTGTTGAGGATTAGTAGTACAGTGATTACTTGTGACTAGGTCTTGAGTTTTCTCTTCTCAGTGGAACATAAGGTGAAGACGTATAACTAGCAGCTGCTTGACTTCTCACCACATCAGAGTACAGCAGGTTGCAGGTGGATAGTGTGAATTGTACTCTGGATCAGGCCTTGGTGTTCCAAAACAATGCTTATGCCAAATGTGGTGAACAAGAAGTGTGTTTGTAGATACTCTGAATTCATATATAGTGCTAAACACACCAATAATATGTGTGGATCCTGCCATTAACAAGCTACTTTCTTAGTTGTACCAGTTTTAACAGCCTACATGTGAGGGTCCTTGGCAGAGCACTCCATTTTGTAGAAATGTTGTTAAGGCCAGAAGCCATTCTGCAAAGCAAGAGAATATTTTTGGAAAGGGCTACATTGATTACAGAAAGCTGTTCATCTGATTGTTGGACTGTCTGTAAGTCTACAGCTACATACAACAGAATATCCTACGCGGACTTGTGTATAGGATTTTGTGCTAATGACACACAGATGGCATTGCAAGTTCCAACAGATGAATAACACTGGTGTGGTGATGTGAGATGGTGAAGTCATCAACAATATTACTGGTGGAATCTTGTGGATAGAACTTTCTGTAGCAGGGATAGTGCTGATGTTCCCTATTGCTCACACTGATACCACAAACGTGCACTTTGGCATCAAGCAAACAACCCACAATCCGGTAGCAGACAACAGTAAATTCATGTGTGACAGTGAAGGTGCCTAAGCGTGTGGCTCAGCCTAAGAGTGTGGCTCAGCCTAAGAATGTGGCTCAGCCTGCAATGACTAAGGGAGTCCCTGTGGCACTAACATTAGAAATACTGATATGGCTAGGCATTAAATTCCAGTGAAGAACAGGTATAGCAGCACAACCATAACCATGCAATTGCTGCATTCTCTTTGCATTGTTGAAGCACAATACTAGATTATCTAGTTAAAAGTGTCTGCTCTGGATGGAGTAATGCTTGTATAATCAATATAAGCACTGTTGCAAGGAAAGATGGTCTGGATTGTTGTCCATGACTTACAGCAACAAATTTAATGTAGGGAAGGAGAGAGATCTACGTATAGGGGTGATGTGAGTTTTTACTCTTTCACATACGTATCAATTAAGCACTTTTAATTTCACAATCCTCTACAAAAACACATGGTTTGTGTTTTCCAACAGGTGGTAAATATAAGTCAAGGTTGTGGCCAGCCACCCACCTTTCAGGCTGGCCTTTTGAAGAGCAGTGATGTCATTTGATATGTGCAACAGCTTGGCTTAGCATGCTCATGCTGCCTTCCTTGTTGATGGATGGGTGGCTTGTTGTATGATTTATCAGTGATCTTTCTGGGATAATGATAATTGCGTCTGGCCCATTTCCAGTGATTCAAGGCAATTTGTAGTTGTTGTTTTTTGCCCTGATGATTCTTACATAGAGGACTACCCCAGTTAATGCAATCTTCTATGTTAATGGTAGGCAAACATCTTTTCTGCAGTGTTATTTCAAAAGTACCATACACCACACCACCACAGCAACTTAATACAAACCATGAATTTGTCAATAGTGACATTTAGCTAACAAACACCAGGGGCAGATAGAGAACTTTTAAAAGATGTTTCCAGGACTCAGATGCAGGAGTATGGGGGTGCAGCTCCAGATGCTGGCAAGTATTTAATTTATATTGCTTGACATTTAACAAAAACAAAACTACTGTAGCTATAGCTTTTGAACCACTGATGTTCACTACCGTATAGCGGGTTATTTTCGAAACAGAAATTTTCGTACAAGAAGCAAAATATGAATTTCGAAAGATTTTAATTTCGAAGAGTGCATATTTCGAAGTCCGGATGGATTTCAAATACCTGAACGGAAAATCGTGTCATAAATTATGAAGATGCGTGAATGTTTGCCGAAAACTGACTTACTGATGGAATAATCCCCATTCCTGTGCACTGGAGAGAAGACTGAGGAAGTCTCGGGTGGAGTGAACTCACTGGCACGATCATGCCACGCTCGATCATAGCTAGCTCATAGTATCCTAATCACCATAGATTATAGAGCAGACGGCACCAATTACCATTCTGGATCACCTGTTTTCTGGTTATTGGTACAGTAATGATACAGTTTACCCATTATCATCAGCAATACTGAGCTAAAACTCGAGGAATACACGAACGAATCACCAAAAGCCGGTTAGACGGTTGCTTTCACTTGTGGGAATTTATTTTCGAAAAACAACTGGACGTGGGAATTTATTTTCGAAGAGAAGGGCCTCTTCGAAATATCCGAAAATAAAAACCTTTCGAAAATTACCAGCTATACGGTATTATCATCTAATGCCACCACTGTCTGAGTGCTTCTTGAACATCTGCAATGCACAAATACAATGGCGTCTTCACTAGCTTATTAGAATCTAGAAAGGGCACAATACTAACAGTATATATATACACTCTATCTTCGTGTAGTAAGTATGAAATCAATTCACACTCATTAAACCATGTCCGGTTAAAATATCAATACTTTCCATATTCTGGTAGAAAACTTAAAAGCGCTGAGTAAAATACAATGGGACTTCAGTGCTTAAAACTTCATCTGAGATAAAGACTTCTTCCAATAAGTTATTTGCCACCCTTGCAGGTTACTCTGAACCTACAAATAAATTTGCAGCCAGGCTACTATAGCTAGTGCTAGCATTTATACAGCAATAGTTATGTAGTTGGATGTCAGTGTCTAGGATAGATAGGTCTCAGTATCTATTTACTGAATCCTTACATCAGGGTTTGCTTATTTAGCTAGCCATAGCTACACTATAGCTACCTCACCGTAAGTCCACAATGATTCTACTCATCAACTCTTTGCTTCTTCATGCTTGGCATTTGTCCTTCATTACCACTACTACCATCAACTCTGCATGAAGTCTTGGAATGCGTACTACCAATAGCTAATCAGTATGCAAACTAAATAATGGGCATTAATTAGAAGTTTACAAAATTGGGATGTGTTTCTTAAGTTTTGCTGCAAGGAAGTGATAGTATCAGTTGGCTGATGAGTACTGTGAGTATTTGTGTGTTCCAGAACCTCGGAACCCCCCACCCACTGGCCCCTAAAATCACCCCTGAAACACTATTAATTTTTAATTGTTATAATTTGACAACATTCTTTTGCTCTGAATGGCTGACTGAATGGACAGCATATATGGCTTGGCTGAATGGCATAGATACACCTCACACTCATTCATGTGAATTACCTACCAATGTATTAGCTATTCACCAAAACAATAGCATCATTCCTTGGACATAGTTTTCTTAAGCTTTGCGTTCTTTATTAGAAATGAGCACCTTTGATCTGTACATATCCCCATACCACAAAACAGTACCTATTCAGTTTGCATCTGGTTTACACTTTCCCTCAGGCATGCAGCCCTTGAGCATCATGTTTACAAATGAACACCTTATGGCAGTTATGGATGTGCTCAACTATTACATGTATACACCACAAATACATGAATAGATTTAAAAGTATGAAAAAGTACGTATAAATTATTTTAATGTTTCAACGTAACACAGGAACCAGCCTATATTGCTTTGAATTTCAAAATTCTACCTAATGCTCATAATTATGTTCAATATTCATACCTCTGTTTCCAAGTTTGAATTTGAGCTTTCTGTTTACAATAACAACTAACTATTGGCTTGTGAGGATTTAAAGACATACATATATTGCTGCCTATAAAATTTTTTATCAATGTAGCTGCTTTGTGAAATAATTGAGTCATGTCATTGCATGACAGTTCTATTAGAGTTATTAACTGTATTATTCACAGTGTCCTATAGAATGACATACAGTGGTCAATGGTTAGGCTATGCACAGTAGCCTACTGTTTCTTTGCTAAGAAGCACCTACCTTGTGGCTTATAGGTGGAAATTATGCATCATGGATTGTGATTATGCAAAAGCCAGCATAAATAGAACACTAGGCATTTATTAGGATAATGACATTTGAATTATTAGAGAAGACCCTTGTATTGTACCAGGAGCTCATAAATGCTGCAAGGTGCAAACTGTACATGTGTGTATTGTTAACTTTGTTGTAAGATAGTGCCGGCTCTCTACATTTGGTGAAAGGAGTGGGATATTACACGACAGACTGAACTAATAAGCTATGGTAAAGAATAGTACATGTATTTACAAAGGCAATTTGGCACCAATGAAAAGTAACCATTGTTCTTTCTTTGAATTCACTTTTAGACTATGTGAAGGTGAAAAGGTTGGGTTTACCCTTCACACACCGAGGATTTTGAACTGGTCACTAATGCGAAAGAACGGATACTGATAAAAGAAGTTGACAAAAGAAGGTTTTCTAGTGATGACAAAAGTGGGGCTCCTGTAACATCGACTCAACTGTTTATGTCATGCTCTCAACATCCAGGAGACAGGATTTTAGGTTTTGTTGCAGAATTAAAGAAACTGTTTAATTAGTTAAGCACACACAACTGAAGACTACCCATCCTTCATATTACTGCAACATTTCCTAAGGCTTTACTTCTGCTTATTTTGTGCCAGTTATTGCTACAAGGGAAACCCAACACATTGGTTCAAGCTGTCAAGGATATTGCAAATACTTATTATGCTCTCTGTGGGGAAACTGGTAACACCCATGAAGTGAATATAATTCATCTATGCATAACTATTTACGAACATTATAAAAACATGTGCATAATTTATATTAAGTTAAATACCTGCACATAAGGATGTAAAAAGAAATGCTCAGCCTTTGGATTAGTTCCTCTTGCAAGAATTGTATCAGCCCACCTATAATTATATGACACACTCAGCAAAATATCGTACAGGAAAACCGAGGGATGCAATTCACAGTTTGCACATACCCAATAGCTAAGCACAGTTTTCTGTTGTGATCTTGCCACACAAAGTTTACTAGTATAATTATAACCAAATTCAGCAGAACTACATGCAAGTAGGGCTGAGCGATAGTGAAATTTTCACTGTCCGAACGATATCAAGACTGATAGTGATAATTCACCTATTTCCTATTAGTTGCCTTCAATGAGAGTTGTAAGGAGGGATGTACCCATGCATGTATTTTGCATAAGATATTAAACAGCCTTTTAGGCTGATTCTTGTTCAGTATTTTGCAGATATTTCTCTGTATTTTACTTGTTAATTACTGTCCGATAGTAAATTTTCAAGCGGTATAGGCGATACAGATAGTGATACTATCCCGATATGCACATGCTATCCCCAGCCCTACATGCAAGTACATGAACAGATTGGGCACATGATTTATTTAAATCCGGTGTAGCTTGCTATGGTCGAAACCTCATGTAGCACAACATTTTTCACCAAGAATGTTGTGCCTTTTATCATTAGTTGGCTATCCCCTAGTGTGTATATCCAAAAATTTCAACAGATTTTTCTATAGTAAGCATTATAAGTGGTGGGTGGGGAATTGTATATTGGTTGAAAAGATGCTGTAAGGCCGCAGGTTTAATATAGAGCTCCCAAGACCTCCAGACACAAGGGAACAGAAAACTTCTCACACATTGTATAAGGATGCTCAGGTCATCATACCTATATATTAAATATTATGTTGCGTGAGCCCTATAGCTTCTGACTCAGATTATTCAATGCCAGAGGGAAAATAAAAATGATGATCATGTGTTGGTCATTGAAAGTTTTTGTTGTTCGAGGGTTAGCCCCAACAGTGAAAATTTTATCCTTGATGTTAGACCTACTGTCTCCATGTATTATTTGGGGTTGTTTGTAAATCCGTAAAATATTTATTACAACATTGCTCAACCTCAAAATATTCTCTCCTTGAAATAATTATTTAGGCTAACAGTATCCCTATACTTTCAAACCAACCTACCAACCCAAATTTGATAACTTTTTATCCATGGATTTCATTTGGCTATCGGCATGTTATACAGTGGTATACAGCAGCTGGTATACAAAATTCTTTACAATTGTGATAGCCTGGACAACATACAGTATTGCTTATGATACTTATGTCACATGTCAGTATAATATAAACAACATGGAGTGCTCAGTCAATTTATGAATCAGGCCTTACTGCCAAAAGCGAGGCCAAAAGCTTAAATTTTTAACATGCTGACTTACTTAACTGCCAATACATTAATGGTTCCTGCAGACACCATTAACACTGATACAAAGATCTTGAACAAAGCTCTTCTCCTCATATAAAGTATAGCTGCTGCAAACTGTGGTTGCTGTAGGCGTGCAATGGCATAGTAACTTCCCGGGCTTTCTTCCATCAGAGGCCGTTTATCAGAATTTCCTACTTGAAAGGATTCTTAGAGTAGATATTTCCAAACTACCGATTTTTCACATATATATATTTGCTAACCAAATTACACCCCTTCAACAAGTGTTTCACAAGATGCTGTTCTAGTACGCATGGTTTCCAATCTCGTTATGTACAGACTTGCTCAACCACAAAATTGCGTAATACCGGAAACAAAATAATATCACGTGACGATGGTTGTAACACCGGTAATGCGAGAGACCTTTTATCGATAAGGCGATTCTAATGGATTCAGGAGTCATAAAGGAGTTCACCCTCAGGCTCAAGCTTACCTTTTCTTCGTGTTCCAGCATATGTGTTGTACTGTGGCCGCTACTGAAGGTTGCCACCCGTGGTGCTGATGACCGGTGAGCTCTTGAAGGTACAACTAGTGTTCTGTGTTCAAATAGTCTTTATACCCTTTTCACCTGTTGAGCCTATCATGTTAAAATTGCACCCAGAAATAGTGCAATGTTATGGGTGTAACATGACCAAATTTCAGCTTATTCACAAGTCAAGTTAGGCCAGGCAAAAACTTAATTGTTTTGCATCCCCTCCTGCATCCCTTTTACCCACTGCCTCTAATTTCATTATTGCTGTTATCAATCACAAGCAACACTGTTTCCTCTTCTATAACCAGTTGCAATTACACCAGGTGTGTTTACTTCAAGTAAGCTGGGTTAATAATGAGCAAAGACAAGTGTGAATTCACCAAGTCAGAAATTAAATTTCTAGGCCAACCAGTTAATCACGTACATCCTGATCCTGACAAAATACACGTTATCAGAGACACAAAAGCAAGCACCAACTAATATTCGTCAGTTTTTAGGTATGATCAATCAATTGATCAAATTTTCATACGTACGTCTGTGTATATAATGTGTGTAGGTCTGTACTGCCTGTATAATATTGCACATTTATGAATTACCATTCAGAGTTTGGCTGGCAGAAGAACCTCAAAGGCTGCAAGAAGGAGATTAAGAGTCTCTCATTGATTGAGAATGCTGTTAGTAACTGTGATGTTACTTGTTACTTAGTTACCTAATCACCTAGGTGACACATGTAGCCTTCCTCAAGGCCAACTACAAGTACTCTATTGTAAAAGTGTCAAGCTGTTAACCTCAGCTCCAAAGCCACCATCACTAGCTGACGCTGGTCGCTTCAACAATCTTGGTTGTCTACACAATTGCATGGGCAAGTACAGTTTGGCATCTTACTACTTCAGCTCTATGATGCCCTCAATGACTTTCCACCATATCATTGGAGAAAGGTAGGTGAGTGGGTGGGTGTGTCCTGTGTTGTCATGTGATCTGTGGTTGTAGCAGCACTGTCAGGTCGTCCATTGCCAGTACTGGGGGTAAATGGTCGTCGAGTGTTGTTATATAATCTTGGACTGCAACAACTATATGCTGGTCAACCAACTGTTGCATTCACTTCTTTATTGGAAGCTGTACAAGTGTTTCAATCCACACTTGTGGCTTCAGCTGGCTGAGACATCAATAGTGGATTACAATAAGGTTGTTATGGTGACCGTTACCATGGTACGTAATTGTTATAATACTTGCAGGCACAGATGGTCTATGCAAAGCAGCAGTATTACCATAGTCAAACTGTAGTTGGAGCTGGTTTCCATCAAGTTTTGTTGTCATGCCGATGGAGGTAGGTCACTTATCACATGACGGATCATCATCAGCCATATATGCCAACCCCATCATTTTACTTTGCTAACATCTGTCTGTGTAATGCTCTCTACTTGCTACCTCCACTGCCACAGCAACCAATGAGACTACATTATATCTGAGTTGCCATGTCCACCACTCCATGGTGATGCTATGATGCCACAAGGGTGTCCATTCTGGCAAACAGTTCTTATATTTTGTTATGTCAAGGTGACCCGGTGTCTTTACTACTCTACAGTAAACAACTTCTGACCATTCCTTCACTGTCATTTCCACTGATGTAAGTGTCATATTGACAAGAAAGCTATGGGCTATGTAGTTAGTGTTGTTACATGGACGTAACTTTTAACCTCACAGTTGTGAATGTAGCTTAGACAACCACTTCAGTCAACTCACCAATGGTAATGAATATAGATATGAATGTTTCATAAATTTGTTGTACCATGTTGTCTTGAGTTATGGCCCAGGTGTGTTTAACTTTAAGCGGCTTTTCACCCCGGCCAGTAAACAAGTCTGGTGACTATACAAGATTATCATTTCTATACAAGTTCAACATTCTCATATTTCTTTTAATAACTTCAGTGTTTTACTCTAGTCTCCTTGATGTGTTCCACGGTGTAAGGTAGTTTACTGTATGAAATATTCTTTTACTTCATCCTTCAAGATGCTACACAGAATTGTTAGAAATTATAACTACACTAAATGTTCAGTTGAGACCTGATATTTATTCAAACTTCTTTTTATACCCTACTTACTAAGAAGGCTGGCTATCATTTTACAGCACAGCAAATGGCACTTGGACGGTGGCAAAACATAAGTACTAGTTCTTAAAAGGCATTTATTTGGCTAACCTTTATAGTAATAGATAGCTTGATTTGGAGTATTTCATGACCTCCTGCTCACATGGAAATCCAAATTTTTGTAGATGAGAAACAAGTAATCAAGTTTGCCTTACCTGTACAGTTCTTGTCAAATTGCTACCATGATTTTCATACATTAGCGTTTTACCCTTAATGGATTTTGCTAATCAATCAATTAATAAGAGTGGGTGCCAGGTACATGTAATTGAAAATGTTGTAAGACACCCTTTTGCAGATCCAGTCACATATAACGTCAGGGTTGAATATTTAGTAGCATATCCATCACTTAAGGCAAATAAATAATTCTTACCCTATGACTTATAAATCCCGGATTTAGAGGGCAGTGAAAACTCACTGGAAATATTCTTTGTAAGACTTCACCACTATTTAGAATATTAACTTACATTGTTTTAAGCTGTTACATACATTGTATCATTTACTACAACATTTTTAAAAAACCTTCTGTTAATATCTTGGGTGATGTATTACATGCTTGGCCCTGTCCATCATCAGGTGTCCCCTATTCAAAGTTTCCATTAGTGCATCACTTGTGGCATCCTAATGCAGGTTTAGAGTAGCAATTGATGTTATTATGAAGTATGTTCCTCTCCAAATCAGGTGTTTACAGCAAGCAGGTACTCTTCCACTGGAGTCTATACTACTGAGGTAATAATCCTGTTAGTATAATGACATCATCTGTTTGGAACGAGAAGGTACACATACTGGACTGGGCTACTGGAATGGACTACTGGACTGGGATTTTTTGCTTCATGATTCATTTTTCAACACTTTTTGTTAAGCACATTGGCTATTACACCTTCTTCAATACAACTGCCCACTTGTTTTCATTGGCATGTCCCAAAACTGTGGTGTATGGTATGGGCAATATATTTCTTAGAAATGCCAAATGTGCAAACATACAATGATGCTAAGCCAATTAATGCGTACATAAACACAGTAGTTGACTAGTGGCTGTAGTAGTGGTACATCACACAGTACACATTATTACAACTTGCTAGTATACTGCACAATGCAGCAGCTACCATGTACGGATGTAATTAGATTATAATACCTAGCTAGATCATTTCATCCCAAGCTCCTGAAAATATTTATCTTTGTGCAAATGCAGTTAATCTAGATTATCTAATTTTTGTATGGTTTACACTAGGGAAAGGCATTAAAATGTTTGCTATCAATGTACACATTCAACTTTATAAGCAAGTCATGCTATGCTATGTAAGTGGTCTATAGGGTGCATTGTTGGAGTACATAGGCATTTCTGAGGAATATGTTTTCATTAACACAACAACTAACAGCACATTCCTGTACTGTGACAATTAAAGACAAAAAGTGAATCACCAGCCCAATGAAATTAAAAACCAAAAATCAGTAGTCCATTCTAGTGATCCAGTCCACTGTTTGTACCTTCCCAAGTGGCATGCTAACAGCTGGCCTTTGTGTGGGTGTGCAGTTGGCCGTAGGTTTACGTGAAGTTGGCATGGGAAAATTGTTTACGTATGTGTATTTGTCCACACTCACTTGAGCAAAATATTTTGAAACTGAAAGAATGACGGAAGGCACTGGATAGTTACAGTAGCAATATATTTAAATATGGCCAATCAATTTTATTGATTATGAACACCAGGAACTTTAAAAAGTTTATGGTGATGTATAAGACTACCAAGAGTGTTTTAGCCTGTATAATAAATGATTATGTGAAGTACGTAACACAGATATTCAAGTAATTTTTTTATTTTGGGTTGCCTTTACTAGTTGGTGTATTTAGCCTTTTCAGCCAGTATACCAATGAAAATATTTTCATATTACTATTTTCAAAATCAATGAAATATCCATGCTATTTCATACAATCATTCATTAAGGGCCAACGCATCAATCAATAACTCCGCAATACTGTTATTTACTCTTGGGTGATATATTTCGCTATAATCACCCACCCATTTGATTATTTCTTACCATTTATTCTGTGTACAGATGTGTGAACACAATGTCAACCATCAAACACATTCCATCCACTTATTCATAATAATGATCACCCACAGGGTAACAGAGTTACTACCTCAAATTGATTACACTAGTACAGTATGGTGAGGCTCCTGCACACGAAACACCAGATTCATATACTAGCTATGGAGGTTGAGGACAGATGTTATGGAGCAGTGAAGACTGATGAGAACATGTCAGCTACTGACACTTGGATTGGCTGGCTAGCTTTTACTCTAATGTGATTAAATGCATGTATGTAAACATTGTTCATGTTTGTATGGTGATGTCTCATCCATAGTTGCATGGTGTACACAGCATAAGAGGACACATCTGTTTCTATTCTGTTTAGTGTTGCACAGATAATTGGATCGGTTATCAGAAAAACCATATATTGGCTGTGTTTTTGTACGTATAACGGTATCGGATGGGTCTCAAGATGAAAAAAAGCAGCATACACAGGTATGTGTATTTATTTAAAATACATGCTAATAATATGCATCAAATGATGTTTACAAATGCATTAAGTTGCATTTTCAATATTGCTTTTACCGCTTCCATGTACTGTCAGCTGTTTTTGTAGCAATGCTACCACTGTAAATAAATCGGTCCTTCACAATCAAACTTCTAATAAAAATTGCTACAAAATAGACATGTTGTGCAATATCAGATTGGCTACATTTATCAGCTTGAAAATATCCATTATCGGTTATCGGTAAATCTTATATCAGTGCAACACTACTTCTGTTTCTACCGGTCAAGGGATGAGCTGCGATGACATGTAAATGATTGTAACACGCAGGTACAATGTATCTGACCTGTCACAGCACCCATCAGACTCGTACATTTCTGACAAGTACAGTGTAAGATATTTTTCTCTTCCTCATCCTAAACTGTCTCAAAATACTTGTGTTGTAGCTTTATTATCAAGACAATGACCAGTACAAGCACATTATTAATATAGTGCTGCCTGACATGAGGTACACCTTAGACTCAAGAAATTTCGTTAGTTATCCTCTGAGTAATGCCTAGCTACAATGAAGTAACGAAGTCTACTGAATGAAGCTTATTCACCAGCTTCTTACTTATAACCAAGATTTGCACATTGTCCAACAACGCAATCATGTCACGTTATAAAGTGGTAGTTTCACATGTGACAGCTTAAGGCTGTGGACACAAAGTAATATAATATGTAATATTATTATAGTTACTTTATTTATGAGTAATATGTAACTGTAACTAAATAGTTCAGTTGCATGTAATATGTAACTAGTTACTTTTACTAAGTAACTTGCCCAACACTGGTCATGAAGTATACCTTAACTATGTTAGGGAAACCTACCATATAAGCCAAGGAGGAAATTTTTCGTGGTTTTGGGGGTTATCAGCGAAATTTTCAACCTTGAAATATTTAGACCTCCATATAGTCCAATACATTTGGGAAGTGTTTGCAAATCCGCAAAATTTTTATTTTTAGCAACATTGCTCAACCTCGAAATATTTGTCCCTCAAAATATTTAGGCTATACAGTACTTGACATGGTCACTATAATGAGGTGTTCTTATTACTGAGGTCATAAAATACATCTACGCTATGTGTGATATGTATTTAACATGGCTGGAGTCCTAAATGGCCACGTATAGTTAAGGGTTCAACTTTCCAAGGTTTTACCTTCTAATCATCTAATTCTTGCTCATTCTTTCCATTCAACGTATCATCCATGAGCTCCACATCTTAGCACCCACCCTGGCAAACCTTTACTATAATCCTCACTGCAACAAAGGAACAAGCAACTGATCCTAACGTTTTGACTAACCAACATTAACAATAATCAGTTCTACTCTATGTAATATAATGAATACCACATTGGATGATTTACTGTCTGTCCTAGACTTCATGCTCCACATATTGGTCAGTCTAATAGTTAAGTACATGCCCACACACTGTATATACAATCTACTTTAAGATCTGCAAGCATTAACCAAACTGGTGCCAGCAATTAAAATGCTCTGTTGACAGTCAGCTTGGATACTACGAGCAGCCCTTGATGAGTTGTGGTACAGTTATCTACCATTGACATCACTGCGGCGATTGAGGCAAACGGCACAAGACTATGACACAGCACACAAGTGCTCCACCTTACAATCAACTGCTAGCATCTCCCACCAGGCCCACACATGCCAGTAATAATCTCAACAATGTCACCATTGGCCTTCACAAGGGCCCCTGGTACACAACACCACTGTAATGTGACTGGTACACTTCACAAGGCCACTGATATACAATCAAAATAGAAAGTCCTTCTTATCAAGAAATAAATTATTTCTAAATGAAAAGTGGCTTATAAGGCCACAAACTTTCTCATCCTCCTGTAGCAGTACTCAAAATAGCAGTGCAGGAGGGTAGATTTTTATTGTATTTTTTACTAACTAGATAGTTTACTTAGCTAGCTAAAATGACTCAAAATGTAAATTTCTTAGACTTCTCTAGCAAGGTACAAACTATAAAAGGTGCTAATTGGCATCCCTTAGCCACCAGTGGTACAAAAAATCCTTGATAAGGTAAGTAAAACGGCAATGCAGGTGGGGATGATAATCTAATATGTGGCCTAATGAATCAATGTTTGAACATCCGGCCACTACACTGACCACACAATCCATTTGTGTGAGTGTGGCAGATGGGTGACATCAGTTTATGCCTATCACTGGTTACAGAGCTATACTAGAAGCTTGAAATTATAATCCTATTGGTATACATACCTGTCATTAGAAATAATTCCCACCATGGCTCTGCACTTAGAATATTTTTTAAATTACATACTGAACACCCGGATAAGTGCATAAAAGATTAGCTGGTTAAACTGTTCCAGTGATCATGCCTAAGTGTAATGATAAAGGTGTGCATATACAATGTTAATGTTATTATCTGCTTTACCAGTTAAGCACTGAACACACTGATAGAATACTGAGTCTCCTACTTCCTCAGTTGTTGTAGAATAGCTTACCGGTCATCAGCACCACGTGTGCCAACCTTCCACAGTACAACACATATGCTGGAACACGAAGAAACGGTAAGCTTGAGCCTGAGGGTGAACTCCTTTATGACTCCTGAATCCATTAGAATCGCCTTATCGATAAAAGGTCTCTCGCATTACCGGTGTTACAACCATCGTCACGTGATATTATTGTTTCCGGTATTACGTAATTTTGTGGTTGAGCAAGTCTGTACATAACGAGATTGATAATCATTAGAATATACGCAGGCGAGGCACGTGTACTGGATGCAGCACTACTGTGATTGTGGGATAACAATTCTGGCTTCACATTAGTAAGCCTTAGTAAATTATCTGCTAGCTATATACATAGAAACTAGCTATGTCTCCTTCAAAATTTATATGTACTCCAGGGGCGGATCCAGGGGGGGGGCTGAAGCCCCCCCTTCATATTTAGGCTTTACTTGATCAATATGCTGAGTATTATAATGAAATTTTGTCTTAGCATAATTATATGATCACTAGTAATACAAATACTCATAAAACCACTTATAAACTTCTTTCCAAGGTATTATCAGTGGATTTATGCTAAAGTTTATGCAACAAGGACCCGGATCAGCATTGGAGGTGTACAAGATCGAGATACTCTAATATAGCAGTCAGCTAACTACTCTAATAGAACATTCACTGGAAACATGTAGTTGGTTCTGTTATGGAATTTTTCCAAATCTGCCTGCACCTACACATACAATGAAGTGCATTGGTCTGTTTAAAGGGCTTCATTCATCTACTTGTGTAGTTAATATGTATGGCAATACTTAATTCAGGTACACCATTTCCATTGAAAATGCTCTCAGATTCAATCTTGTATTGTTCAAATTTCAAAATTTTCCACTTTCAACATTATTATTCTAGCATGCACCTATTCAGTGTTGTGCAATTGTGAGAGGGGTGCATCATGTACTTGGTTGTCTGTACCTACCCAAGCTTTTCCATGAGCAAAATGCTTCAGAAAGCCATACCTATAAGCTAAAGGTAGTATATAAAATATCTACAGACAGAAAATATTATGAATTTTATGTGGAAATGTCTCCAAATTGCAGTATTTTAGCAACTATTTTTCAAAATTTTCCTGGGGGGCATGCCCCCAGACCCCCCTAGTTCCAGGAAGTGTGCTTTGCACACCTCTATACCCAAGAGATTAGACCTTGAGGTAGCCCCCCCCCCCCCCCCTTTTATAAATCCTAGATCCGCCCCTGTACTCCATGCTCTATAAGTTAGGCTGGTTTTTCCAAACTCCTTGCGGTTGTGGTAGCTGGTAAACAAAGTTCACCCATGCAAATATACTGTGTAAACAGTTTTGAGTGTACTTGCTATAGTTTATTTCAATACCGTGATATTTGCAATAATCGTGATAATAAGCTCCACAATAACCGTGGGAGGAAATTTTCAATATCGCCCAACCCTACTCCTATACAAAGGTTGGGGGAAAATGCCCCATCCTGGATCCGTCATTGGATGTAATGGATATTAGGATTAAGAATAAGAAAATTATCAGCATATATCAACTATGTGAGATACTTTTGTAGCTTTCTGTTCATTTCTGTAGCGTTGACCAACATGCAAGTGTTTTCAAAGTATTCTATGGTTTCTAGTTACCTGATAGTGCCTATTGCAAGCTTTGTAAGCTGGTTATAATAATGGGATATTCAGCAGTTGTTTGTCAGACTGAAGGGGCTCCCCCATGACTGAGTTGCAGGTACAACTTCCCACTTCTATATGCAGGCACTTTCAATTTATTAGACCATTTTGTAAACCTCTTCATGTCCAATCCTTTCTGGTTTTTAGGAAGTGATTAGAGTATTTTACTGTAGGTGACTGCTCTATTAGAGTGTTTTAATTGTTTTGGTAGAGGAATTCAACAATGTCGCAAAGAAGCATATATTCACTGTAAATTGGAAGTATGAATGTTATGCAAAATTGCCACAGGAGTCATACAAAATGGTCACCATTTTGTATGACTCCTGTGGAAATTTTGTACAATATTCGTACCCTGAATTTACAATGTTAGCATGGTGACCTTTACCAGGCATTTTCTGTTGGTCGTTCCCATTTCCAATTTCCATTCTCATTCTGTTCACATTTTCCTATAATCTACTTATCCGACCTGTTGAGATAAAAAACATTATTTTGTCCTAATATGGAAATTTTTCTTCTATTGCATCCTTTCTTAATTCAGGAATTTCAAGGGTGGATTTAGAGGGTGCTTGGGGGGCTGAAGCACCCCATCCAAAAATTAACATGTGCATGAAAGCTAGCTAGGAAGCTACTCCAAGCTGTAGTACAGGTGCAATTGTATCTTCTGCAAGATTTAACTTAAAGCTGCTAAAAATCAGAAATTATCTAATAGAACAGTCAAATACTACAATAGAACATACATCATTAAAACTGTTCTATGAGACCAGTGTTTAAGCTGAAAATAGATCTTCTTGACCTGTGCATTCACCATTGTGTCAACCATCCTGCCATACTAATTATTTACCTATTCATGTACTGCAACATTGATTTGATAATAATTCTTGAAAATCTAGTCTGAAGACAACTTCTGTTTAATAAAGAGTGGGTGTATTCTCAATTGTACAAATTAAACTTGATGCTTGGCCTGTAATTATGTTTTCTCTTGCAAGTAATGGCTATGGTAAAATTCTTGGCATTTTTATAAAGTTAGCAGGGCTGTAACATCTGAGCACTGCACCCTTAGTTCCATGCTACTTTATCTAAATCTCCTCACTTAAAATATAGTTGTATAATGTGACCACTATGTATGTGTATCCCTTCTATACTTGTATATGATAAATCTAATCAAAAACAGCCAAGCTGTAAAAAAAGAGTGCAGCCCTCAAAAAGGCTATGGTAAAAAAAGATGTGAAATCCAAGGTGGCGGCCAAGAAATGGCTGTGATGGTAGTAAAAATTTTAAGAACGACAATTCAAGTGAATTTTGTGCCAAGACCAAGCAGCACCAAAATTCACCTGAATTGTCGTTATTAAAATTTTTACCATTAGCCTACCATCACAGCCATTTCTTGGCCACCACCTTGAATTTCACATCTTTTTTCACCATAGCCTTTTTGAGGGCTGCACTCTTTTTTTTACAGCTTGGCTTTTTTGGATTAGATTTCACTTCTTTTTGTATTTGTATACCCCAAAGCCATCCTATGGCCAGCTTTGGGGCTTTTTAAACCTATCTTTGTTTCTTTACCACAGGGAGAAGAAAAGATGAAGTAGATGTTAAATACTTTAAATGTACAAAATTATATATATAATACATAATATTTATTACAGAACTCTCTACATGGTGGTTTCTTTGTAACTGAACACTCTACAAGGTGACTTCTTCTAGCTGATCTCTCTACAGGGTGAATTGTTTGTAGCTGAACTATCTACAAGGTAACTGCTTCTAGTTGATCTCTCTACAGGGTGATTTGTTTGCAGCAGAAATCTCTACAAGGTAACTTCTTCTAGCTGATTTCTCTACAGGATCACTTGTTTCTAGCTGATCTCTGTACAGGGTAAATTGTTTCTAGCTGAACTCTCTACAGGGTGATTTGTTTGCAGCTGAACTCTCTACATGGTGGTTTCTTTGTAACTGAACTCTCTACAAGGTGACTTCTTCTAGCCAATCTCTCTACATGGTGGTTTCTTTGTAGCTGAACTCTCTACAAGGTGACTTCTTCTAGCTGAACTATCTCTTTCTGTAGTTGAACTTCCTACAAGGTAACTTCTTCTAGCTGATCTCTCTACAGGGTGAATTTTTTTGTAGCTGAACTCTCTACAGGGTGACTGATCTCTATACAGGTTACTTGTTTCTAGCTGATCTCTTGAATTCTCTTCAGGGTGACTGCTCTATTAGGATGCACTATTAGAGTATCTCGATCTCGCACTTGCTACACCAAGTTAGATTTCGTGTTATAACTCTGTGGCTTTAAGTCTGATTCTTCTACACCATGGAAGAACCTTTCTAAGATGACTACTCCATCTGTACAGCAATTTTCAAAGCATTACTCCAAGTGGTTTTTCTGGTAGGCATGGTTAGTATTTTTATTATTGTTACACACTGTTGGCTTTTTTTTGTTGTGTCTTTGTGATTTTTAGATCGATTTCTTTCAAACCAAAAAAGGTTTGAGGTTTAATAGTTAACCTATTCACCCACCGAGTTTCAGCTTCTTCCCATAAGCTGTTTACCCTGTAGGAATGACAACATATTGGTGTTATTTTTCATGAAGAATCGCTAATAACTCTTTGCCTGTTTATTGTATTCCAGCCAAAGTTGATACCGAGATGCGCCTTTATATCCCCCTTCTGTGTGCCAAATTTCAAGGCAATCGGATATGGCATTCGCGTTTTATAGCAATTTTTGCAAGTGTGCAAGAAAAATAAGGAAAAAAATGAAGAAACTAAAAGTCAATTTGTGAAGTCGCATATCTCCGGAACAATTGAAGTAATTTTGCTAAAATTTGGTATGTGGAGTACTAAAGTGGGCAGGCATGTCCACAGCAAAAATCGTCTTGTTCCATCAAGGCAGCACAGAGCTACGGAGGTGTGAAAATTGCATTTTCATTCTTGTCAATATACTCACAGGTGTTGCGTTCCAGCTTCTTGGGCCACTAACGCGCGTCTTGATGTATACATATAGTTGTGTCTTGATATATACATATAGTTGTTTATCAACATAAGCAATAAGAGTACTGCACATCTTCCTTTTAAATGCTCTACAATAACTGCAGTATGAATTGGATACATACCATAAGTGAATCTAAAGTGCCCTTCCCTGGTGAAAATAAATTTAGATCATTAATTTTAAAGCAGATATTCAGTGGATGCAGTTTGCATTACTTTAGCGTTATTGGCATCATATAGCTTCTGGAGTTTACACTCGACTCAGAGACCTCTTAAAAATCAACTTATAGCTCACATACAGGTACATGCAGCATTAAACTGTCAGTGTGCCTGGAGCTAATAAAGGGGGCCACCAAGTGCTAGTATTATATTTGTAAAATGTGGTGAAGGGTACATAGTTGTAAAAGTCAGATTGAAGTAGCAACTTACACTGCAGTGGTGTAGCCAGGAAAATTTTTTACCGAGGCAAAGTTTATACGTTGACATAGCTAAATGAGAGGGTCTGCTTCCGACTCAACTGATTCACAAATACTTTCAAGTGTGGGTGGTACAGCATTTGCAGATTGACTACTTGTTATTGGTATTAACACTTTACAGTGACCAGCACTGAAGGTCTGCTTGGTTTAATAGATGGAAGAAACTGTTTCAGAAGACTCTGAGTGTTTTACTACATGTCATAAGTAATGCTCCAGCTTAGTTAATGTACAGACCCTGCTTCAAATATTAATTGTATACTCCACACAAAATACTGACTTATTCTGGAGATATTTTGACCCATGGACTGCAACAGAGATTATGGTCATGCACACTATATGGTTTAATGATCTGTTGTGATATTTAAGTCAGAGATTATCACTTTCATATGATGCTCAACTGCATTTTCTAAGCATCTCAAGCTAGGGAGACTGGGAGCATGCTCCCTCAAGGAAAATTTTGAATGTTTTGAAATGGCTATTTTTTATTGTAACTGCTAATACATGGTCAATTAGTTCAATCCAATGCCATGCAGTTAACTCATTGGAACTTTGAAAAGCTAATGTAAAGACAATTAACAAGTGTAATCAAAACAGTACTGAATGGTCTATTAGAGTATTACGATGACTGCTCTATATTAGAGTATCTCAATCTTTTTACAAGTAGCTGAAAAGTGGTTCACCATGGGCTCCAGCCCTGCTTAGTACTACAGCCATAGATTCTATAATGAGTAATCAGTGCTGTCTAGTAACGTTTGAGTAGAAAATCTGTGGTGCCAAAACTCAGCCTGTTGTCAAGCATTTTCACCGAGGCAGCTGCCTCGGTTGCCTCAATGGTAGCTACGCCACTGCACCACACAAAAGTGGCTATAAAGTCAAAGTTATGTACACGTGCCTTTTAAATATTAATCTATCATACATGTGATAAATTGACTTGAAGATCCAATTGAAAATTTATTTTTGCTCCAATTTAATTGGCCTTACAATATTCATACAGTACATGCGTAGCTACTCTTGACTCTGCTTGACAATCCACTACTACAGTATGCATTGTCTTAAAATCCAACAACATAGTACAGTCAGTGTAGTTTGGTTGGTTAATTAAAATTATTTCCATTTGATTTAACTCCATCTAGTGATATGGAATTCTTCCAGATTAGTTTTTCACAATTTTTCTTTTATTCAGTAGAGCATTTGATTTAAAATAGCTTTCTAATTTAATCTTGTGATAGCTATTTTTCAAATTTTCCTGAGGGAGCATGACCCCCAGAATCCCTACCTGGAGCATGCTATGCTTCCTGAGTGTACATGTATACATACAGTGGCATAGCCACGGCTTCAGGAATGGGTGGGCACACTCACCCACACATTTCACCCCATGTAACTAACTAGCACAAAATGTGAGTCCATCCCTGTGGACTCTACATACATTTGGTTTTAAAACTGTTTCAAAAGTGCATGAATGTATCTAGCTAGCTAAAAATATGCTATATGCTGCTGTTCCTGCAGCTTATTGATAATGCTACTGCATGAATGATATAGAAGCTAGAAATGAAAACTAACTTAATACACCTCTTTGTCTTGTTCTCATTTTACTTGTACACAACTCTTTATACTCCTCAGATAATCATATGGCTTTTATGAGCCACCAAATTTTTCATTCCCAACCGACTTGCCTATTAAACACTGGAGACTTCAGTAAATTTTCATCTATCACTTTAGGTCAATTAACCTTGCCAACAAAAAAAATTTGCTGTTAATCACAACTGAGTATTCCGGATGTGAAAAATAGACTGGATCTCCTTCTTCGTCATGTTTCTCTCTTCCCCACTAAAATTTAGATTACGTGGTGCTGTGCGTTAAATAGAAGATGCTGTAATTATTTGGTTCACATGGTGTAATTATTACACTTATCTCAATATCAGCTGCTGATTTACAATGAAAATACCGCACTGTGAAGGTATACTTTCTTGTTCATGACAGCAATAGCGAGTGAGCGCCATTGTCCTAGGGTAATTTAGATGGGCATGTGCCTACCTAGGCCCACCCTTGGCTACGCCACTGTATACATATTTCACACACCGGTAAGTCAACCTGCCCCCCCACTGACACTTACAGTGTACCACACAAGCCATCTGTTTGGACATTTATAATATAGTTTGAGCCATGCATGAGAATGTAAAGCACATGCACTACTTCAAAACACATGTGTAGCTGATACCCATTTCTCTCACTTTCTGCTTTTAAGATATTAGATTATAAGCTATTGGTTGTGCATGTGACAGCTAGTATTACAACTGCTATAGGGAATAATGATGTCACTATGTTATTATTTTATAAAAATTGTGAGCCACGTAAACAAAGTGATATTCTGTCCAAATTACTATATACCTGATTCAATCTCAATAGACAAATAAAATTTGCAAAATTTTAATTTCCCGTGCCCTAGACCCTGTAGATAGAGTATGCTCCACATGCTGAGTGTGGATGTGTGCATGCTTTGCACTGTTGAGCTAGTTGTATCAACCAATCAGATAGTTGTACCCACCCATTATAAATGCCCTGTTAGTACTCCCTTCTGAAATCCTAAATCCGCCCCTGAGTTTGTTAAAAGGTTCCACTGTACAAACAAAGCTACGCAAGATCAAGATACTCTGTCACCCCTCAGGTCTTATATATATAAACAGTTTGAGATATTATTTTAGACTGTGTTGGTACAGGTATATCTACAAATACAAACTTTGACTGCTCTATTATAGAGTAATCTTTGCTCCAGTGTATATACCTTGGTAAATCAATGCAAAATGTAATAATTGCCTTTACCAGTTTCTGGAAGCCACATGCAGAAAGCCCACTGGATTCGTCCCTGCATGCACTTTAATACTAACGGTTATAAGCATTATTTATATTAAAGTTGCTCTCAGATGTGACACAATTTCAGAGGATCCAAATTTCTAAAATTTCTCTTCATACCCCTACATTGGTATGTTAGTATGCTTCCCACACTTACTGTATAGGTATACAAGTGTTCTTAGCCTCCCTTTGTACACAATTTTAGCTATAATGCTGGTAACCTATAGCTATAGTATGTACGTATTGAGCTGGATTCTCTCATGGATGCAATTACACACGATCTTGAAATTTGACTCATTCGTAGCACTGCTTAAAGTATTTCAAAATCTTTTTGTTCAAATGCTTGACCAACATTTACAGCTAATTATATTTTCACCATACATTTCCTATGAGGAAGCCATAAAGTGATGTATCTCTTACAATCCTTTCCTGAAATTGTAGTGAAGCCAAAACCACACATGTCTGTTGTTGACACTTTTACTGTCACCACTAATCATCTAGTTGGCTGAAATGTTATTTCTTTTGAGAAAAAATTGACTTTTCATTTTTTAGTTGTTTTTCATGATCCAGCTCAACTTGGCCTTGGCATCACATAAGAAACCAGCCACCAAAACACCCATGTATGTACCACCATACAATGCTGTCCAACACTGTAACTGTATTAGCTAGTAGTGTTTAGTCATAAACATACACTGTATATACATACACTGTACTTGCATACTTACAAATGCATGCATATGCAGTATGCTATATTAAATAATCAATAACAGGCAGCTAATTTATCTATTTCTTATACCATGTATTTAGCGGGTTATACTGCCAGCTATATATTATAGCACTGTGGTTGCAACATTATAGCCTATTTTGGATGCTACAGTTACAAAATATTGGTCATTATAAGAGGCTGGTGTCAAATAATCATGTAAAGCCTCAATAAATAAACTAATATCCATTTGGTTCCACCTGGGGTACTTTGAGATAATAAGTTACTCTCTATAGTTTGGTTCCTATGGATACATATACATGAAATTGACAAGGAGAAAACATTCTGATCACCTGGTGGACTTCTGTAAGCGATCGAGTGTTAATCGGATGGCTGCAGGTTCGAGGTTTCCCAGGTCCATTCATGGATTATTTCTCCTTCCTCCACCTTTTCAAACATACTTTCTGTAATAGTATAGCAGCGTAGCCCCCAACATTGGCAATGTTGTGCACTTTTTCATAAAGCCATGAAACTTTCCACATAAATAGTAGTCCTCAATACATGTATTTTTAGATATAGTGCCATCGCTGATTTGACCTTTGGTGACCTTTACAGCCATTTTTGTATAGAAAATTGATCATTCTTTTTTGTCTTTAACTCCCTAAAGCAGTAATTAACTTGTTAAAACATGGTGCCAAACAAAAGATCTTGCTGAAAGAAACAACTTGGTTTTTATTTGAAGTCAATAGGTGATTTCATTACAAAGTTATGATCATTTTTATTAGCTACAAAATTCGATATATTTACCTGCCCTCAAGGTGTGAATTACCTGTGGGCAGATAATTATGCATAAATTTATCAAATTTTGCAGCTAATAAAAATGATCATAACTTTGTAATGAAATCACCTATTGACTTCAAAATAAAAACCAAATCGTTTCTTTCAGCAAGATCTTTTGTTTGGTACCATGTTTTTAATAAGTTAATTATTGCCTCAGGGACAAAAATGATTAATTTTCAGTACAAAAATGGCCGTAAAGGTCACCAAAGGTCAAATCAGTGATGGCACTATATCTAAAAATACATGTGTTGTGGAGTACTATTTATGTGGAAAGTTTCATGGCTTTATGAAAAAGTGCATGATTTTTTTGGTTGTGCCGCTATACTAATTAATAGTGCGAGTGTTGTAAACAGGAAGGAGTAAAATAGTGCAAGGCGAAGCCGAGCACTATTTCCTTCCTGTTTACAATGCGAGAACTATTAATCCCGAATACCACAGCCATCCATCCTATTGCAAATTAATCCAACAACCATAGCAACTGTTGCTAGGAAACAGAAATTGAAAAATAACCGTTGCAAAAGTCCAATCACACTTAGCAACCATTGCTATGGTCTCAAAATAACTTTTACCTTAGCAACGATTACCTAGCAACCGTTGCTAAGCAACCATATTGTGATACTTGGGGGCATCTATCACTATGGTAACAATAGTTGTCAAGTCAGACATTTATTTCTATATAAACACACCACACTATAATAGCCAATCAAATTAGTATTATAGATTTTTGTCAAGGGACCTTTACAAACAAGTGTAATACTAATTCTATTGGCTAATCGTTTGACGTATTTCAAAATAATACATCAAGGTGCTATTAAGAGTATTATACTGTAACCATAGATTATATATACTACGTACCCGGGATTGGAAACGGAGACACGTGATCCAATTACTCGTGTACATTTGCTAAAAGCAATCCGCGTTGGAGCGCACCCCCCAAATAACCGCCCATTTTCAAAGTGTTTGAATGGTAGAAGACGAAGGAGAAGGCTTAATATCCAGGTTGAAATACGCCTAAAGCCACTAATGCTGGTAGGTTAATAGCTACTTAGGCGCCTACCGGGGCCAGAGATTCGTACCTAGCGAATTCGTTGTTCTGTCGCGTCTAAACCATTTAGCCGATGGACTCAAAAAAGTTATCGGGAGTGTGCAGTGTAGTGGGAGCCTTTCAAACCCACAAAAAATGTATACGAGGTTAACATTTAGTTACCCAAGTGGTACTAGCTAAGTAATTATGTCCCTTTCTTAGCTGTTTTGTTCCTACCCCCTCTACAAGAATATGGTAAAACTGTTAAGTGCTTCTGGTCTCAATCATTGTAAACCGGACAGTTTCAGAAGTTAAAATGATAGGCAATTCCGTATAGAGTGGTACTGTACAGCTCTCAAACTTGAATAATACTTCAGCTAGTCAAAACATTTATCCAAAGAAGACTGACCTACTAATAGCTACACAGTTTTAACATTTGATAGTCACATGGAGCACTGATTGAGACAAGTGTACAATGTTTCTGTGTTGGAACAGAAAGTCAATTGAGTGTACATAATGAATATTGTAATAGAGTATGTTACATCCTACCACCATACTCAATTTCACGGCAGTGGCTGTTTTAGCTACATGTATTCACAGCAACTACAGAGTCTAGATAAGTGACATGTCATACCCGACTCCATTGCTGGATACATACAACCATCCCTCTAGCAATATGTTGTAACATACACTGTTGTGCTGTACCATCATGTTGTTAGTTTATTACTAAGAACATCCTGAGCTTGGTACAACATAGAAATTATATAATTTTTCTATAGTCAACTCAAAAATCCTATCAGTTCCAATGTGAGATGAATCTTTCACAGCAACAAGCACTGTCACTGTATCCTTTGACAAGTGGTAGAAAGACACAGCACAGGAAGAGTTTTGTTGACCTACAAAAACAGTCTACATATAAAGATTGAGCTACATTAGCAAATGCAACACAAACATTGTACAATGTATAGTGGAACCTGTCCTGTACAGAAAGGTCACCTCTTGAAATTGGCTAACTTTAATTCCTTTAGTGAGGCAGCTATACACTAACCCAATTGTATAAAGCAAACGTCAAGAAATGTTGGCCTGAAGGTGACCGGCTTAGGACAGGTTCCACTGTACATCAAACACATTGATGTCATGCATTCACAATGCAACAGTCAAAAGAGAGGGAAATCACAGTAATCATGTACTGCACTGTGCTAGCTAGATATGTCGTGTACGTTTATCACCACTACTCTTACCTGCTATGGCACATTCACTTTAAGGTAAGTGAGGGCAGGTAATTCTGGACACTTAGCTTGTCCTCAGCAATGGAAGAATCCCACAATGGTTAATTGTATTACAACGTAATATTGTACAAGAAATGCACCATACTTGCAACCATAGCTACAGTTACTATTACCTCGTCAATGGAACATGCTGCAGTTGTTTTAAGACCAGCACCCATACCGTTAGGCCAGACCACTTTTTTCTCTTTGTCACTGGGTAGGGGAGAAATGGTCTGCCCATTTGTCTTGACATGTCACGATGTTACATCACAAGCATGCAGTATTAGTGACCCCGTGTGCTTAAATTACATTATGATAAAACAACAATAACCAGAAGACTTCAATCATTGGTAGATTCCGATACAATTTTAGACACCAACTGGATGGTTCAACTATTCCATTACAATGGAAAGATCCACCAGGCTATACCATCAATGTCATTGTTTCATTCTCCCAAACTCATCTACCTATTCACACCAGTAAAATTTCTACTCTAAGGGCTACTTTCCATCTAGAAATGCACTCTAATTTTGTAATTGCATAAAATTTAATTTGTTTTGTAATTTCCCTAGCCATATCACGTGTGCTGTCTGCTCTGTAACAATAACGTACGTACCATTGTGTCTGAGCATGGTCTGAGTAAGAATTCAAAGAACTGGTGACCTCGCCGCTGACCGTCCATTCCTGTCGAGCTCACCTGGTCAGCTAACTCCAAATAATGCCTTCATTTAGTAAACCTACGAAATACGAAATGTTGAGTTAAGTAGCCTTTATATCTCTATTAGCTAGCTATGAACTCACAAGAAGATGAAAAGAATCAACTACTCGCCTGGCTAGGCGCTTCGCTGTCATAAGGGTGCGCTCCAACGCGGATAGTTTGGATAAAAACCGGCGTTTCCAATCCCGGGTACGTAGTATATATAATCTATGGTGTAACACATTCAGTTGTTGGATTAATAATATAATACCATACCTGTTTCACTGCCCGTACAAAAGTCTCAATAGTAGCAGTGAAATTTATCCCGTATTTCACTGGCAGCAGTGAAAAAGTTGTAATTGTAATTTCATTGGCTAGAATATTTATGTTAACAATGTAGTGCCAATTAGTGTTGACGCGTGTTTAGTACATAGTGACAAATTGCGTACATAGCAATGCTAATGCACAGCATGTGTATATGCAGCGAGTATGGTATTAACTGGGAATAGCATGGGTAGCAGTGAAATTTGGGATAAATACCACTCTTGTTGTATTGGAAATAGTAAATTTCACTTGGCTTCGCCTCGTGAAATTTATCATACAACACTCATGGTATTTATCCCAAATTTCACTGCTACCCATTCTATTACTAGTACTAATACCATACCTGTTTCACTTCCGATACAAAGTCTCAATAGTAGCAGTGAAATTCATCCCGTATTTCACTAGCAGTAGTGAACAAGTTGTAATTGCAATTTCATTGGCTAGAATTTATGTTAACAATGTAGCGCCAATTAGTGTTGACGCGTGTTTAGTACATAGTGACAAATTGCGTACATGGCAACTCTAATGCACAGCGAGTATGGTATTAACTGGGAATAGCATGGGTAGCAGTGAAATTTGGGATAAATACCATGAGTGTTGTATTGGAAATGGGGATTAATTTCACGAGGCAAAGCCGAGTGAAATTTATCATTTCCAATACAACAAGAGTGGTATTTATCCCAAATTTCACTGCTACCCATGCTATTACTAGTACTAATAGGACGGATGGCTGTGGTATTCAGGATTACTAGTGCGAGCATTGTAAACAGAAAGGAGTAAAATAGTGCAAGGCGAAGCCGAGCACTATTTCTTTCCTGTTTACAATGCGAGAACTATTAATCCTGGCTATGGTATTCAATCAGCCAGGAACTATTAATCCTGACTGTTTACAATGCTCGCGCTATTAATCCTGGCTGTGGTATTCAGGATTAATAGTACAAGCATTGTAAACAGGAAGGAGTAAAATAGTGCGAGGCAAAACCGAGCACTATTTCCTTTCTGTTTACAATGCGAGAACTATTAACCCCGAATACCACAGCCATCCGTCCTATTGCAAATTAATTCAACAACCATAGCAACTATTACTAGGCAACAGAAATTCAAAAAATAACCACTGCAAAAAACCAATCACACTTAGCAACTGTTACCTAGCAACCATTGCTATGGTCTCAAAATGACTATCACCTTTATTTAGCAACTGTTGCTAAGCAACCATACTGTTGCTATGCCATGGGGCATATATCACTATGGTAACACTAGTTGTCAAGTCAGACATTTACTTCTGATAGAAACACACCACACTATTTTAGCCAATCAAATTAATATTACATTTTTTTGTCAAGGGACAAGCAAGTGTAATACTAATTCTATTGGCTAATTGCTTGACGTATTTCAAAATAATACGTCAAGGTGCTATTGAAAGTATTATACTGTAACACATTCAGTTGTTGGATTATATTATTATTATAGGAGGGAGGTTCCACTGTAGTTGTGTTGTTTGCTTTTTTGCAAACTACACCAGTTTATTATTACAGGTCAGGTGTTTGATTGTATACATTTCTGTTTTCATGTACGAGCAACCTGTACACCGATGCATATATAGTATTTCTCTTTGACTCATGTGATCAATATACACAAGACATGACAATAATGTTCACTAACTATAATTATGTAACATACACCAGTCAGTTGATCAATTCCATAATGGGATAAGATCTGTTTTTGATAAAAACTCATCCATCGATCGAGGTGGGAAATACCATGCATTTATGCCTGGAGCAAAATAAAAAAAACCAGTCCAGCCTGCTTTGCCTTTTAACTAAATCAATAGACTCGACTATACAAAATTACACCAAATGCTTTTTCTTTACTTTGGTATCTGATATACAGTTGCTATCAGCATGTCATGTGCATGGACCTATAATATGAATGGCAGACTATGTATAAGTATATATCAATACTTAATAACATATGAATGGGTAATGAGTCTTTATAGACTGCGACAAAAAGATCTGTACAAAACTAAAATTCATCCAAGCACGGATCTAGTTTCTCATCCTGCATGCATGTTCCATTGCATCATCATGCATACTCCATAGCTGTATGTATCTTTAGCCATGCAGACAATATTGGTGACCAAATCTCTTTTTAACAATGTCTAGCTGCATGCAAATGTGGGATGTGTACTTTACAATGTATCATAATCACAAAATTGACAATTCCCACTTATTATTGCTGCCAAAGCTACTTTTTTTAGTCTACATTAATTTACCACTATACACAAATGGACAGTGTTAACCTTAGGCCTGTCACACAGACTCATAAATATTTTCAACAAGCCCCCAGCTGACAAAATAATGCTTTTGATAGCAAAGTGTGTATATTCCTTTATTGTTTTACATGTATATATGTGACCGGATTTGCGAAAAGGGGTCTTCCACACACATCCAATTTACCAACTTTGATGATTTGTAACTTCAGATTGGAACAGGTTAATGACTTGAAATTTGGTCAGACGTGAGCACCAACATAGGGTAACAAATAGAGAAATTTTCAGGTTTACATGTTACTTGAGTACCAAGTTATGGCCTCTCAAGTTCATGGAATTGGATGTGTGTGGAAGACCCCTTTTCGCAAATCTGGTCACATATTACTTTTCAATTTTTTTAGATGAATATATATTTCACCGATGACTTCTTCTGTCTCTGCCCGCTAAAGTTGCTGACACTGCTGCCTTCATTTTAAGAAACATTATAGGTAGCAGATCATACTGTGTCTCATCAAGTACTCTGTAATGTATGTGATTTGGGATTCTAACCCAACACAGAGCCTGCATATTTTTAATCAACAGCTCCTGAATAATCAAAGGACTTCATATTGTCACATCGTTTATTAGTAACTATATACAGTATATCCTTCTAGGGACCTGTAAGAAGGCTACAGCAAACCTGAGAATCATAGTCAGAATTTGAATGACAACTCACATGCAGTCTATATGTCTGAGGAGCCATGCAGTCTGGGACCCTGCATTCAGCCAGTACTCATATAAATATCACGAGCCATTTTTTCAGCAGTACACTATCAGTGCTTATTTTATTCTTTGGCTATTAATCTCAGACTTACCCCCTAAAATTGTGAGTGACTAAATTATACACTATATACTTAGTTTTAAAAATAGCATCAAAAGTACCTTCAGATTTCAATCTAAAAATTTTCCCACGTTAAAATTTGCTAACACAGCCTTAAATGCTCTCAGCTTTAAATTCCTAGGATACATGTATGACTATCAAAATACCTAAATGATGTGATGGCAATATTTGAGAGCCATAAGTTACCCAGTTTCTTAGTCATTTTATAAATAGCATGCTTATAGGTCTCAAAGTTGTCCTTATATTCATTCTTAGTCGGAAGCCCGAAATGTAGAATTTTTTAAAAAGTTCCTAAGCCAGTTTGCTTTCAAAATAGTATGTACAGCCAGCAAATATATACCCCCAGATTTAATCTCGGAAAGCCTGATGCTAGTGCCTTGTAGTATCATACAATTATGGCCAATGCAATGTCTCATACAAATTGTGATTCAACACTACTATATAAATCACATGAGGTGCACATGTACATGATATTATGTCATCATTACTATATAGTTATTTATCAAGCCCTACCAACCATGGGACCTGGCTTCACTAATCACAAATATCAACACTCATGACACAGCTAACTAGCTATTGTTTCAATACTATACAACTGTTGTACATAGTTGTGAACTTGGTCAATTAAGTGTAGCTAGCTATCATATATATACTTTCACCTAGTCACCCCTGAAGGAGAAACCCTAGCGTAAACATTGAATTTAATAAAATAATGAAAATATCAACTGTTTCTATAATACACCCAACACTTCAAAAAACCATTACTGTTTTAGTTCTGAGTGATAGTACAGTAGGCATGTTTCTTAACACAGCATCGTTATCAATATTGTTGTTGGATAGATCTGCAAATGTCAGCACAACAATATTCTGTAAGCTTTCTACTATTTTAAGAAGACCAGTTGCATGTAAATTGTTACAATTTAGATACAATTTTTTAAGTTCAGTATTATGGGATAAAACATCTGCAATATCATCTGCTGCTTCAACACCAATGTTGTTGTTTGACATATTCAATGTAGTCAAAGAAAAGGTATTCTGCAAAGCTCTTGCAATTTTAATAGCACCAGTTGTCTGTAAATTGCAGCTACTTAGGCCTAACATCTTCAGGTTCTTATTATGGTATAACACAATTGCAACATCATCTGTTACTCCACTGATACTATTACCTGAAATATTGAAGCATGTCAAAGTTAAAGTACTTTTTAATGTTCTTGCAATTTAATCATGCCTGCTGGTTGCAAATCATTTCCATTTAGACCTAGCATATGCAATTTGGAATTAATAGAAATAACAGATGCAATATCATTGGCTGCGCATGCTTCAATACAAATATTGTTGTTTGAAATATTAAACAGTGTCAAGCTTTCAGTATTTTGTAAAGCTCTTGCCAGCTTAATGACACCAATAGTCTGCAGGCTGTTTCCGCTTAGACCTAACATCCTTAGTTTTACATTATTCAATAGAACTGATGCAATGTCATCAGCTGCTTCTTTGCTTATATCATTGTTGGAAACATTTAAAACAGTCAAGCCATAGGTGTTTAGTAAAGCTCTTGCAATTTTAATAGCTCCAACTGCAGTGAAATTGTTTTCATCCAAACTAAGTATCTTTAATTCAATATTATGAGCTAAAACAGTTGCAATAGCACCTGCTGCCTCATCCCCAATCTTATTGTTTGAAATATTAAAAGCTGTTAGAGTAGAAATATCTTTTAAAGCTTCCGCTATCTTGATGGAACCTGCTGCTTTAAAGTTGTTTCCACTTAAATATAACTCTTGTAAATAAGGGCTATTCTTTAAAATAGCTGCAATGTCATTAGCTGCTTCACTATTGATATTGTTATTTGAAATATTAAGTACCGTCAACTTTGAAGTGTTTATCATATTGTCCGTAACTTTTCTGTCATTCATTGCTGAAATTGCACTAAAGTAAGATGTTTGTGACTGAATGTTGTGGCACACAACTGCAGACAAATAATCGGCCATCACATTATGCAGGTAGGTATTGTGAAAGTGAACATCTTGCTTACCACACATGTAAACACCTTTCAAATGCATATTGATACCTTTAACTTGTACATTTCTTATACTAGAAGGTAGAATAGATAATTTATTTGAGGACTGGGGATTCATGGTGCTGTAGATAAAATAGATATTAGAAATTCCTGCCATTCTCACTTCATCTGAATACTTTTTTAACACTTCGATTGTGTGATCATTTAACTGACAATCAGTAAACTGAACACATCTGAGAAACCGTTTGTCAGAGTATACAACAACCATTATATTTTTCTCAGCCAGATAGGTAAACAATAATGTTTCATCAAGTATGTTTGCAATTAAGCTTGTTTGAATTGCATTTCTTAATTTATTCATAAAAGTGTTAATCACGCTCATTGTGGCTACATCATACAGAGTGTCAACAGAAAGAATCAATTCTTCAGTTCGCCAGCACTTCAAAACATTGCAAAGATTAACAAGAGACTCACAGTAAAAGCAGTTATGAGAAATGTCAACAGTTGTGATTTTTACAGCCACATTTTGGGAATGGAATTTATTACATAACACATTGCAGCTAACATCATCAATGTTACAGCAAGATACATTTAACCTTTTCCACTGCTTGTTTGGTGACCGTAGCAATGCAGCTGCTAGTATATGTAAATTGTGAAGTGACGAGGGTTGGTCACTGAGGTCAATTATTTCTCCCAGGAAAATAGCCTCAACAGATGACAACATTTCATGCTGAGGATCAGCTTCTCTCAAACAGTCTAAAAGATACAAGCATTTGATTTTACTGTTAAGGATTGTGCTTGATATTGCTGGAGTTCCAAACAATCTGCTGGATATCTGAAAGTAGTTACCAGACAGAAAATGCTTAAATGTAAAGCTGTTACCTCCTGTTATGCCAACATACATTATCCATGTGTTGAAATAATGGGCTTGCCAAAATAGATCAATCAACAACCCCAGTAAGTCATTTTCTGATAGTGAGGCAATGTAATAAGCTGCCAGATATTCTTGAATAGCAGTATGAAGAAAATGAATTGATTCATGATCACAGCCGTCTTGTGGTTTAAAATACCTGGCTAGTTTTATCAATCCAAGTTCATTCCATTTAGAAACATTAAAGTGAGGGCACATCTTCTTAACTTCAGCCAGTGTAAAAACTAGCTGATTCTATTGTAGTGAAAGAAAAGCAAACTCTGATAGTTCCTTGATCACTTTATCATATGGATGAGGAAGATCATTAAGGCTGGATACAGTACCAGTTGAAACTTTGCTGCCTTTTTAAGAAAATGGACTATTCTCATAATTAAGAATTTTTCACATACTTTAGTTTGGGTTTTTGGTAGTGGACTGATGCCTCCTTCAGTGAGGCTCAGTAAGATGCTCATGTTCAGTGGAACATAGCAAAGTGAACTAACAATTGAATTAAACCATAAGAAGTCTTCGCAACTTTTGATTTCACTGCTTTGCTTTTGCAAAGCATCCTGAATAAAGCTGTGTTGATCCTCCCTAGCAAACCCTAATATTTCTACTCTGCTGTCAACAATGTTGTGAAGATGTGAAGAAGCAGCTGGACAAGATGGAATTACCAATCCACATTGCATCAACTTGTTACAATTTATAATATCACTTAAGAGATGGCTTTGGTTATCTCTAGTTACTCCATCATACCCATCAAGTACAATAGTAAGGTATTTACCATCAGTTTCAATAAGCCAATCAGTTATCTTACCACTTAGTGCGCTACTTTCACAAAAGTGGTTAACAAGTTGTGTCACACTTGTTATGAATTTTATGTGTGGGTTATGCAAAAACAACAAAAATAATAACTGCTGGCTTTGTAATATAAGTTTATCAGCCCATTGTAAGGCAATTTCTTTGCTTAGAATAGTTTTTCCTATTCCTGGTGCACCCTCAATGAGTATCGTGTATGGATTACTTGACACTCCTTCAAGTGGACTAAAAATATCACTAACACATTTAATGCTTTTATCAGACATGTTACTGCTTTGGCTACCAAATATATTTTCCTTTATAACCATTTCTTGTGCCACATCAATGATTTCTGATTCAGTGCACTTCTTACTATGATTAATGATAGTTAGTGGAGTATAGTGTTTGGGATGGTAAGGTGGCCAGTCATCTTCTGGTGGGACATATCTGCTTTGTGTGTATCGTTGACGTAAAAGATCTGCAGCCACATGCACATTTTCATTACCTAAATGCACACATAAAAAGATTGTAATTAACACAGAAGGTATGTAGTTACTGGGGATTCTAATTTTTCATGGCTTAAGTAAGTAAAAGTCTAACATTCATTTGATAATCAAAGATTAATGCAATAGAATTCTCCTTTGAGTGGCGTCCCATCTATCACTGCCTATTTGGGTGGCCTACATGTATTGCATTTATGCTTTGGCTGGCTTTTCATCCCATTTATATGGCTCAGTATAAGTTCTTTTTAAGATAACATATTTTCTCAAGGTACTACTATGCATGGTGTCTAAGCACAACAGCCATAGAGCATCTTAAAACAGTACACATAAACCTGGGTGAAAAAGTTGTGAAATCAAATCAAAGGTGGCAGCCATGAAATGGCTGCAATGATGATGGTATTAATAATGGCTTTGTGCATTATTAAAATTTATTATCATTAACAGCATTACAGCCATTTAATGGCCACCACCTTTAATTTGATTTCACAACTTTTTCACCCAGCCTTTTTGAAGGCTGCAAGCATACACCCATTTTATACAGCTTGGCTGTTTTTGCATGGATTTCACTTGTTTTTTTATTTTAAATATATCCACACAAAAACAGCCAAGCTGTGAAAAAATGGGTAGTGCGGCCTTGGGTAAAAAAAGTTGTGAAATCAAACGTGGCGTCCAAGAAATGGCTGCAGTGATGTTAATGCTAATAAATTAACAATGCACCCAGCCATTATTAAAATTTATTAGCATTAACTTCATTGCAGCCATTTCTTGGCTGCCACCTTTGATTTCACAACTTTTTTAAGGCCGCACCATTTTTTCACAGCTTGGCTGTTTTTGTATGGATCTCACTTCTTTTTCGACTTTATAAGGCCTCAAAACCAGCCTATGGCTGACTTTGGCATTTGTTTTTACTCACATTTCTTCTTTTCTATACAGACACAATGATGATTATTGAAGACAGACTATAAAATTTAATGTATTGTTACAGTATTGCATGATTTACTTCAATATTATTGCAATACTCTAATAGAGTGTACATATTTTGAGGACTTCTAAAAGAACATACATAGAATGTTCTAGAACAATCTTGGTAGATTATGAAATTAGAAACATTTATTTATAAGCAGATTTAAACTAGAATTTTCATTTATATATTAAGTGAGGTGATCAGCCAAAATAGCAGTGGTTCAGTAGGGATGCCACGACATAATTTTTTTTATGTCACATGTCATATATAGAAGTTTATGTCATGACATGTCGTATGTCATGACATAAGCAATTCTTAAAGTTTTACAACTGAAGCTGTTACTTATGAAACTGTATAGCTATTTTGATTCAAACATGCAAAAATATCAACTTAAACATCAGCAATATTAGTTATGACATCAACAAACAACCAACATTGCTCATATACCTTGATCAATATGAATGGAAAAGTGTGCATCATTAGGAGATATTTATGTCACGACATAAAGAAGCCTATGTCATATCATACCATGGAGCTTTATGTCACAACATGTCATATGTCACGACTATTGTATGATTCAGTGGTTAAGGATGCAGGTATTAGGTATGGAGGTTCCTGGTTCAAACTCTAATAAGTTTTTTTGACATTTTTTGTGCATTTATTTTACCGTGTGGTGACTGCTTTATTAGAGTATCTTGATCCTGTGATTTTACACTTGTTTGGATTTTTGCTTTATAACTTTGTAGCTGTAACTCTATTGCTAATCAAACTATCAAAAGGCACTGCTACGATGACCAGCCTATCTGCACACCAATATTCAATGTTATTCTCATACTCAGTTTACCCTGTAGCCATGACAGAAATTTAATTTTTTTACGTGAATAAACACTCATAACTGCTTGGATATTTGTCAGATTCACAGCAAACTTGGTACATGAATTCACTTTTATATGCTCTTTATTCAAGTTGTGCCAAAGATCAAGGCAATCAATCAAAATACACATTTACATTTTATAGCAATTTTTGCAAAGTGTGTGAAAATAAATTGAACTCCTACCCTGTACAACATAAGAAGAAAATAACAAAGAAATTAAAACAAAATTTTGAATACCCATAACTTGCAAATGGTTGTTGCGAATTTAATCAAATTTGCTGTGTGACCTACCCTACCTGGCTGACAGCTACATGTAATGCAATAATGGTGTGCTTTAGAGAAGGAGCCATGGAGCTATGCATGCATGAAACAGCTGTTTTCTTTCTTCCTGTCAATATGCTCACAGTGTCGCGTGCTGAATTTCTTGGCAGCACGACACACTACCATAGTGTGCCTTGATACCCCAAAGCCAACCATAATTATAAACTGGGCTTTAAGGTTTGTTTTTACACAAATCATTGTTCTTCTTATCTACAGATGCAATGAAGGTGATATAAGACAAACTAGTGCTCTACCATTACAGAAAAATACTTACCGATCTGATACCAAAGCCAATTTATACCGATATAATTTTGTGCTTTGTTTAATTATTATCAATTTTGTCAAAAGACTGAGTTGTACAAAAGGACAATCCTGCAAACATACTCCCCACAAACACATACATACAGTAACACAAGACATTACAAAAACAATGAAACTACTAGGACTACAAGGACAAAACAACAGGATTGTACAAAAAACAAAATAAACGCCTTAATATGAATACACAACAAAAGATCAGAAAAGAAAATGATGGAGGGCTGAACGGAATAAGGGTGACTTTTTAATCTGCAGAATAGCATATGGTATGGTGTACCACAAAAATGGGCTGTTGACAAAGAAAGATAATGAGAAGAATTAATTGAAGAAGGAACAGGCCGAATAGATAGAGGATGTGTGCTTGCTTGTTCATGGCTATATAGAGTTGTATTAGAGTAGGGATTTCCAACTATAATTAAATGTTTGAAATTCCAATGGTTTAATACAATTATCTTATTAAGCAACTTATGAGGGTTCATTTGGTGCAAACCGCATGTTGATAGCATTTTCCTAGCCAAAGTTACAAGCACAAGATTGTAACACTACAGAGATTTTAGCATACAGCATTTTAAACCATTTTACATTATACTAATGGCACCAGCTGATGCCCCACATTCTTTCAATGATATCTCCTGTTTAAAACATGCTATTGGCACACAATTTTCACCAAAATGACCATAATTTAATACTGATTAATAGAAACATAGAAAAGGTCCTCCAAGGGTTTTCCCCTATTATTTGCATTTGTATAATGATATTATTATAAAAACCCAGAACAACTATGCATGAAAATGCCATTCTATAGTAATAATACATACTCTGCACCTTAATAATTGTCACGCAGTTTTAATGGAAGCATAGTAAGAGGGATTTCCCTAGGGGTTTCCCCTATTCTGGACCTTAATTGATACATCAGTGCGCCTATGCATGACAATAATATAGCATAATAGATAACAAGAAACACACCTAATCTTATCTTGTACCATCAATACAGGAAGTGGCTGCTCCCAGACTTGCACCTCGAATCGCATGGTGTGCACTATTTAGAAATTCGTGTAGCGAATGTACGTGCGTGGAATAATGCGGCAGCCTTGTAAGAAACATTAGGCGTGATTCAGATATACAAAGAAGAATGATGTAAGATTATGAAGTGCTTTTTCAGTCTTGTAGCTTGTTTTATAAAAAAACTTGACAGGATGATTCTTCTTGCACAGTTGCCTGTTAATCACAATGTACTGAAGTTTATGCACAGGGTATTCTTTATGGTCATGGCATTGCAATGTTTCAACTAGTGGTTTGGTGAAGTACTGATCAGGTACTGCTGGCTAGGAAAAATTAATAAATTGTTTAATTTCACTGATATTATTCTATTGATTAATTATTGATTTAACCTCATGGTAATCGGCGCAGCCATTCTTTACCGGAATGAACACACATACAATAACATTATAATGATACATGCTGTAAAACTCAATTGAGAATTTCTAAATCACCCTTATCAATGTCAACCAACAAATTTAGTGAAAGAATTTCATTTTCTCCATCATACTGTACATTGTACCACTCTGATGTTCCAGGAACCAAACCAAGCACTTGACCTTTGTACCACTTCTCTTCGCCATCAACATCTTTCCACTTGTGGTAAATTTGCTTTCCAATTAATGATTCACAGTTCTTGACAATAGCATCAGATCCTTCTAGTATGGAACGTGCAGTACAATCTAGTAGCTGGCAAAGGTTTTCACTGATTTCAACAATTGTTAATTGTCTTTTATTTTTAGTGAGAAAGAACAAGGTCTTGTCTATGTGCTTCTGTTCTAGTACCTTTTCCTAAAATCCAGTTATAATTTAAGTGCTGCAACCTTCTCCTTCTTGGTCTTGAGTTTTGCTAATCCTTCTTCGATTTTTTGCTTTGACTGCCACAAACCACATCTTAAAATTCCTTGCACTAATTCTTCTTTTTCCTTTACCTTCTTCGCTTGCAATCTTTCCAACTGCAACCTTTTGGCTCGCAAAAGTTTAGCACGCTCTTCCAAAAGTTTTTGCCTTCTGATGTTGTAAAGTTGCTTAAATTCAGGACTAAGGCTTCGAGCTTTCTTCATGAGTTCCTCTCTTTCTTTCGATGTTTTAGCACTTAGCCAAGCAGCAGTTTTATTGTTGGTAAACATTATCATTGCCTCTAATGATAAAGTAGAAGCATTTGGTTTCTCACGTAAAAACCTGTCAAGTTTAGCAAAATCCCTTTCACTAATTGCATTAGTTGTAGGAACCGACTTTACCTCAGCAGTTAGCACAGCAGATGGATTATGATACTTACCATCAGGCAAATGATCAGCTACAAGGCGAGATATCAAAGATGAAAATGCATTAAATAGTACCTCAAGAATTTCTTGTGCTGTGGCATCATACACACTAGGAGCTACTAATGACTCAAAAATGCAATCCTTTGTTGGTGGGAAGTCGCTGTACGGTAGTGCTTCCCCAGACAGTACGGTGTTGGCATCTTCTGACCATTGCTCTAAACAATTCTTTAAACGGGTAAACTTTTCATTCATGCTCAAGATGGTTGTTTCCTGACATTCAAGGACACGCCACAATGGACCTGTTACTATCTTGTTCACAAGTCCAAGTGCTTTGCATCCTGCCACGTACTCTAACACCTGCACATCAGCCAATACTGCTCTTAGCAGTTGATTTGGTGTTTGCCATACTTCAGTGAAGAATTTTTTGATTAGAGTTGAAATGTAGTATACTGCACCAGCATCATAAAATAAAATATTGAATCTATTGCCTCGAAATGATGCTAGTGGATTCTTTTGTATATGATTTGACCGTAAGTATGCTGTAAATGACTGATATACCCCATTTTGCTCGCTACCGTGTTTGCTAAGAGCTTTGCATGTGGTACGAACAAGTCTAATAATTCCACATTCTGATTTGCGTATCAGTACGCTTTTGGTTGTGGGATTTTCAGAAAAGTGGGCTGCCTCCCATTGTAGCAGTACTGATGCTGCAGCATCAGCCATTCCAACTAACAAATGCAGCCCACAAAAGAAATTATTTAGATATGACATGCTACTTTGTTCTTCAGTTGAAAGATCTTTCCATGATGAAATTACTTCAGGAAGTACTGAAGCACGATAATCTTCTAAGAGGCAATTGAAATTTTTCTGCACGACATGCCTGTCAGACATGGTATTCTTTATGCTACTGAGTAACTTATTCTTTGCTTGTGAACCAACGGTATGTTCAAAATCTCTTAAAATCTGCTTAAATAAATCTAAGGTTTGTTGTGCTGACCCTGTTAGCATTTCAGACAAGCCTAGAGAATATGCAGTGCTATCAGTAGAGAGCTGGAAGGACCCATAATGTTGCCCAAATTTAGATGTGCCATCTGCATGCAGTGTTACATTTTCACATCCTTGCAACTCATCTGCTATTTGTTGATACGATAGACATTTTAATTCAGTCAACATTCTTACCAGTGTTGATGGCTTTGGTAACTTATCAGTTTCTTTATTTGCTATATTCCGTATTACTGACCTAATGACTGGTTCTACCTGACGAATACCCACATTCATGCTGAGGAGTTCCAGGCAGCATTGGCGAACATTATCAAGATAAAGTTGACTGTGTACCTGTGTTTCAATGGTGCAATCTCTTGCCTTACTCTCCATATCGTTTTCATCTAATCTTACCGCACCCAGTTCATTGCGAAGTTCATCTATTTCAACTTCAAGTTCATTAATTTTCAACTGATACTTCTCTTCAAGTGTAGCAAGCTGGTCTGTGACTTCTTCGATAGCAACTCCAGATTCACTAAACCCTTTCAGGCATCGATTAAGCTTGCTGCGATAACACTCTTTTCCTAAATGAGCTGAATGAAGTCTCTTCTCCATTTTAATTACTGCTGCAGACTTAGCTGCCACTTGTTTCTTCAAGTCATCTATACAGCACTGACTGTCTTTAAGCTTATCATCTCTCCTCTTTATCTTCTTGTTGATGTTACGAATGCTTAATTTACTAAGCTTAGTGCTTAGCTCCTCCACCTTTAGCTTTTCATTACTTAAAGCAGCTTCTGTCTCATGTAGCTCACCTGTCAATTCTTTATATGCTTTCTTCAAGGCTTCTGTTTCATAGCTGCATGTTGGAACTTGATCTGCTGCAGAATACCTTGATGCATCATCAGCTGAAAGCTCTTTGCTTGTAATCGGTGCTGTTTGATTTAGTAACTTCTCTAGTTTGCTGCGTTGCTTCTCTTTTCTAAGTTTGACACATGTTTTCTCTAACCTAGTTAAAGTAACCTTCAATGTTGCCAAATTAGGCACTGTTTCATCTGTGAGCATTTGCATCCAGCAATAAAATTCTTGCCAGGGTACATTGTTAGCCTTTCTGTATTGATTCAACTCGCACAAAATTCCTTTTGTGAAATCCTTGCAACTTAGCTTAAGAACAGTACCATCCATAAGCCCTTCAATAGATATCCCAGCATTTTTGCAATGCATGCCAGGAAAATATGTTGCTTTGTAAGCCATTATACCTATAGAATACAGAAATACATATAGTTGTTATTCTTTTGGCTGTTAAACCAGCAATTTAGTCATTTCCGCGCAAAACAACCAGTTATATACTGCCTATAGCTACTCAAACTTATGCAGTAGTGTTGCTACAATCTACAACAGTGTGTAACAAGGTGTAACTGTTGGTTACAGTAGTGATTTCCAACCTACCAATTTTTCACACATATTTTTGCTACTTAAATTATATACCTTCAATAAACGTTTCACAAGCTTCCGTTCCAGTAAATGGTAGCCAATGCTTTGTATTTCGTAATGCACTTTACTGGATTAAAATTCATGCGGTATTTATTGAAATATAGCAAATCAAAGTTTGAGAAATAAAAATCCCCATAGGAAGCCTATACAAATAATTGCGTACGTAATTCTAATTGGAAGAATGCGGCACCTGTGATAGCCGAAGTTTCCGAGTGTTTCCGCGTGAATCTGCTGCTGATGAGGACGAAGAAAGTGGTTCTGGGCAAACCGTATATGCTGATTTCGATTTTGCCATGTGTTTTTTGATTGGAGGACGATTGATGTTGGATTACGATGGAAATGTGACCCTTTTGAAGGTAAATCGCCATCTAACACTGCTCAGAATTCAGCATTACAATCACCCTGGACTTCAAGGCATCCCCCTGTATCGATGCAAGTATAGTTTGAAGGTGAGCAGTTTGTTGTCTTGCGCGGAATTGCAAAATAAGGTTCAAGGTTGAGCATAATCTTTACAAAAGTGGAGACTGGCATGTGATACCAACCTTACATGGCTTCACACGTACCTGTTGTTATATTCTGGTGTATTTACTGCTGTTTTGATCCATTTTATAGCAGCTTTAGTGATTGTACTTTTGATCAGAAACTATTTATAATTTCTCTTTGTAGTATAGTGATGTCATTGTGTTATATAATAATTATCATACTTAGTGCTTACAATGTGACAAATAAAGCTGAACAGTGTCCAAACAAATCTATTTTAATGCTCTTACATTGTATTATCTCAGTGATTGCCATGCATGTTTCCGAAGTACGTGTTAATTGTGACTTGTGATGCCAGTACTTGCCATTTATAAAATATTACTGATTTTTCTAGTTAGCTGTTCCAGAAAATGCATTGGGTACCTGTGTATACTTAGTATTATACAATACACACAGTTTTATTTGTGAATCACTTGCTTTATTCATGTAATATTCTGAGTGGTCAGTCTACAAAGAAGTGGTCACTTTTGAGAGGTTTTACTTAGTTCATATGCTGTTCTTCATAAAATAGATATGTGGTGAAAATTTCATTTCGTTATTAGTTTCCTATCTAGATTTATGACACTTTGTATATTGTGTTTGGTGCCATGCAATATATATAAAAAGCATTGAAATGCTGTACACAAAATTCATCACACTGTCAACTTCTTTTCCTTATATCTTTTAATAGGAACCACTGATTGGGGTGGGGTTTGCACTAAAATGACCCTGAAAAAATGCACAATATTTGTCATACCAATGAATGTATGGAATGTTAATTATTTAATTTAGTTGGAAATCTCTAGTTACAGCGCCAGTAGACACAAATTTAGCACTGATTTTAGCATTAAAATGTGACAAACAAGTATCAAATCAAAAAACAGATAAAATATTCAAATTCAGCATACCTGAGTTGCTAATGACGGGTCAACAGTCCAATGTAGCTATCAGATTTTCGCGGAAAAGCATTCAAATAAAGGCGGTTTACGGTGCCGTAAATCCCCAATCAAAATCTCGTACGCAAAATTTTGTATTAGTTCTATTGGAAGATTTTGAAATCTCATTTTAAATAGTAAGCTGTCAACGAAATACGAGCTGTATTTCTAAAACTCCAGGATTTTTATAAACTTTAATTCATTAGTAACCGAGTCGCAAAAGAAATTCTATGACTTCTACGAGTGGAGTTGAGCAGCAGTGATACAAAGTTCATGCAGGTGTGTAAATTAAGTAGGTTGGAAATCGCTAATTAGAGTGCCTGTAAACTCCTTCCAAGTTAGGCATACATGATTGTACTACAGTTTTGCAGTGACTGTTCTATTAGAGTATCTCGATTTCTCAAGCAAAACGTGGTAAGTTGCAGTTGCTCAATTTTTAACAAAGCTGCACCTTTTGTGCTAGAATATGATTTCCAGCCTGTTATTACAAGTTTTATTAGCATAGTACTTATTATGATGATTATAATGATGATAATTGGCACGAGTAGGTCTTAAATGACATCGGTTTTGATTCGATAGAATAGTAGAGAAGTTGCAATAGTATTGTAAATACAGAGTTTATTTGATTACATACTTTTGCAATACTCTAATAGAGTGCACATTTTTTCGAGATTTCTAATAGAACACACATAAAATGTTCTAAATTTTCCATTGATAGATCTATGAAATTATGAATGATTTTAGCTAGAAGTATAAAGTAAAAATTAAGTGAGGTGGCCAGCTGCAGCTCAGTGATTAAGGATTTGGTTGTTCAGTATGGAGGTCCCTGGTTTAAATTGAACACAGGCAAGCTTTTTTTACATTTCCATGTACCTTTAATGGAAATGATAGTAGAAAGTAGATAAACCAGGAGTGGGAATAATTACATGACTCTGATTTTCCCTTAAACTTGTAGCACACAAGAGGAAGATCACAAAACCTTCCCAGCTTCTCATTCATCATTCTGTAGCCAATGCAGATGTAGAATTTCCTCCTGAGGAATTAATGAATAACTTGAACCATAGTTAGGTGGACTAGTATGCCTATAGGTTTACCGTTATAGCTCAAACCTTTTGTGGTTTAAAAGAAATTGCATTGGCAGCTACAGAGTTACAAGGCAAAAACCAAATAACTGTAAATCATGGGTAATTACTACTCTAATAGAACAGTGACCGCGGGGTAAAATGGTTTTATGAACCATAGAGCAAAAGTGCATGTATAGATACTGTATGTGACCTGCTGAGCAAAAACCTGACTATGCATTTTGTATTTGTATATAGCTTGTAGGAATCATGGTTTAAAGATTTCAAGTGGCTGCAATTTACCACTATAAGAAGGCCCAGGGTTCTGTAGGTTCTAAAGAACCCCAAAAAGATCCACAATTTCAGAAAAGGTCCACAATTTCAGTATGAAAGTCCTAATTTTAGTGCAAAAGTCCATTAAATGTAAAATTGTCTGTGATAAATGTCATCTACATAAATAGGCGCCTAAAATTTTCTGTTATTTTTAGTCACTAAAATCTAACTAAGTCTTTTAAGCATCTATTTTCAAATTTTTTTCTAGGGGGCATGCTCACAGACTCCACTAGTTTCAACATGCTTCACAAGCTGGGAGCGCTTTGCGCACCAAGCATGTATTCCTGCATCACATCACCACACAAAAGGTCCACTTTTTCATCTAAAGAACCTACCCAGATAAAAGTCTGGCTTAAGGCAACGAAAAGCCAGAGGCCAACACATGCATAGCCTCAAGAAAATCACTAGTTTAGGTAAATTGACTAAAACACAATGCTGCATATATAGGCAGTTTTGTACCTGTCCCATCCCACCAACCCGTCATCATCCATGTAAAGTCACCAGATCATCACTATTACGCAGGTCGCCACAGGTAGGCTCCTACAAACTGAGGCCAGAAAACACCTGCTAAGTTTATTATGGGAAAACCACACTGCAGAAATAAGTAGTGCAATCTCATGATCAGTTTGAGTTGTCAGTGATGGGTTTTAAGTTCAGTAAGTCACATGCATTAATTGTGACAATACTAAACTACCGACTTTCAAAACAAACAAAAAATAGTCAGTAATCAGTTTGTTGTAACCTCCACCCAAGTCATGATTTCTCACAATTTTATAATGTCTTGGTTTTAGGTCAGGTGAGTGTGTGCGTGTATTTCTGTGTCTGTGTATCTGCAGGTCTCTTTTTCTTCAACTTGCGATTCAACATGATTTGAGGTAGCCTAGTCTCATCCATACGGCCAACATGGCCCAGCCAATGTAAACATGACCAAAGAAGTATTGGAGATATTTTACTTGAAACAGCTTAATTTAAGTGATGGCTGGCAGTAGAGACCCACCATTTATGCTGGCATAATAATGAGCATAATAGGTGACTGAAAGCATTGAGCATAATGCTAGCATATAGGCAGAACACTTGTGCAATACTATAAATAAAAAAGATCAATATACTCTAATACTTTAATGATATAAACTTTTGTCCCAAATACTCTAAGACACAAAAGATTGATATACTCTAATAAAACAGTCTGTAACTCTAATAGAATAATCAGGTAGATGACTGTTCTATTAGAGTATATTGATCTTTCTGTGACATGCATTTTGACAAGCACGGATTTACAGTCTATGCCTCTTACTATTTTTCCCATAAAGTGCAAATTTATTAGAAAAACATGGGAACTGAGGTAGAAATATTGAGCATAATAGGTAAAATATTTGAACAGTGCAGCATAGCATAATAGATAAAATAATGAGCATAGTCGGCGGGTCCCTAGCTGGCAAGAACTGTGCCAAGACAGGGACAGTTGGTACAAACGTTGCCAGGAGAGGATATTTCAATTATTACAATTTGGGGAGAACTACTTGTATGCTGCCAACCATCAACCTGTAGGTGGACATTTCCACTGTCAGTGTGGAAGAGTTTTCAGAAGAGCTGGAGATTGTACGAGACATCAGAAGTACTGCAAGTCAACACACACCAAAAGCCTGCACTAGCCAGGCTTCATTATCACAATTTCTGGTTGTGGACAGCTTGAGGCTTGAAGCTGTGTATCTGTGTGTCTGTTGGCCTGGAAATCAAAAGGTTCCAAGTTCGATGCCTGGTTATGCCAATTTGGCGTTGTTGCTGTTTCCTTGAGCAAGAAACTTTACTCACATTGTTCTAGTCTACCCATCTCTATAATGGGGACTTCGTGACCTGGTGTCAACTAGGGAAGCAGCCCATGCAGCTGTAACATCAATATAAATGCATGGTATACCTAGTGTTTACAAATGCCCAACTGTCCTTGTCTTGCTTAGTGATGTTGGGGTCATTGTGGAACTTCAGGTTTCATTGTGACCTCTCTCCATGAGACCTGGGCAGTCCTCCTGCAGGTTTCTATCCCTGCACCAGAAGGATTTGTCTGCACAAGGCTTAAGTGCCTGAGTTGTGCACAGACATCACAGTGCTGATTTGCTGGGCAGCAATAGCTGTGTTTCACATGGCTGCTGTAGGTGTGTATGTGTGAGTGTATGTGTGTGTGTGCGTGCGTGCGTGCGTTCATGCGTGCGTGCGTGCGTGTGTGTGTGTGTGGTTCAGTACTTTTTAGTGCTACGTATGTCAACGCCTCCAAGCGGTGAACCCCGGGCAACAGTAGTATTGCATTATTGCTTACTGCTGACTAAAGTTGACATAAGAAATTTGTGTTTGTGTGTGGAGCTCAGGACATCATCTGATGGCGCCACTCTATACATGTCAGGCTTCTTCCCCTGCTGAGGATTTGCACACCTCACAGGGTTCAAACGCTTGTGCACTAAGAGCAAAGAGATTATAAACTTGGCAAATTGGCACTTGGAACGTGCGTTCAATGTTAGACACTGAAGGATCAGTAGATGTGGCTAGTCAAACTGGGAGAGGAGAAAGTCGAAAAGTAGACCAAATAATACATAATATGGGACAGTATAACATCAAAATCGGTGCTCTGCAGGAAAACAAATGGTTTGACCCCAATGTTTATCGCATAGCAGGTGCAGTTGTGCTTACTTCAGGTAGGGGGTACCACCCTCAAATGAGGTTATGCAAAGGGGTGAGGGAGTAGCCCTTGTACTACTTGGAGATGCTATTTCTGGTTGGGAGGCTGGAGGGAAACAATGGAAATCATGGAATGCTAGGATGGTGTCAGCTTGTTTTAAGATTGGAGAGAAGCAACATGACTTTTTACATGTTGTGTCATGCTATGCCCCTACATGGGGTTCAAGTAGAGCTGTAAAGGATGAATTTTGGGATGGCTTAGAATCATTCTTGAATTCTGTGCCATTAGGTGATCAATGGATTATGCTAGGTGATTTTAATGCTAGAGTTGGCTCTAGGGTTTGCCTTGATGATCAGTGGGATGGAGTGAGAGGACCTTATGGTTTTGGAGAACTAAATGATGCAGGTAGGGAACTGCTTTCTTTTTTAAGTAGCCATGAAGGTATGGTGTGTAATACCAGGTTTCAGAAGAAAGATATTCATAAACAGACTTGGCAACACCCAAAGTCTGGTGCATGGCATTGCATAGACTACATCTTGATGCACCAGAAAGATAGACGTAGCTGTTTGGATGTGTCAGTGAAAAGGGGAGCAGTGTGCAACACTGACCACAACTTAGTCTGTATGGAATTCAAGTTGAAGAAGCCATATAGGAGAAGACACGAATGCAAGATGGAGAAGAGGAGGTTTGATGTGTCACAGTTAAGGTCTGGGGTTGATGGTGATACTGGCTGTGAGGCACCAGTAAGTATGAGGTTTGTAGAAGAGGTGCTGGAGAGGGCGCATGCTGTATGGCCGGATGATGGTAACATTGATGAACAGTGGTTTGTGTTTCACGCTGTCTTGACCGAGTCTGCTGCTAGTGTGTTGGGTTATGAGAAGAAACACCAACCTGACTGGTTTAGAGAGTCATCTGATACTTTAAACCCATTCCTGCAGCATAGAAACGATTTGTACACTACTTGGTTGGCTACTGGTAATGCAAAGGATCATGATAGGTTTAAGCAAGCTAGAGGAGAAGCAAGAAGAGCAATTAGGAAGGCAAAGAATGACTGGTTTGTAGCCAAGGCTGCTGAGATTGAACGAGGGAGTTTTGGTGGAGTGGAAGTATGGCGAGGTATTAGAGACGTACAATATGGAAGGAGAGGATTAATTCCATCTAGAGTAGTCACCATTGATGATGAAAATGGAAATCCATGCTGTGATCCTGTCTCTCAGCAAGCTCGATGGAGGAGACACTTTGCAACTGTCTTCAACATTTGTAGTCATTTTGATCCACAAGAGTTGGACCTTTTGGAGCAAAGACCAGTGTTTGAGAAGATTGCTGCTATTCCATCTAACAATGATGTTACTGCTGCTCTTGCAAAAGTTAGGAATAGGAAGGCTCCTGGTAGCTCGGGGATTTTGCCTGAGATGGTTAAGATGGGGATGAATAACGATGAATTTTGTGATTTGCTAACCAACTTGCTGAGAGCTGTGTGGAAGGAAGAGCAGGTGCCTCAAGAATGGGTTGATGCTATCTTGATAGAAGGGAAATTTGAAATACTGTGACAACTGGAGGGGGATCTCTTTGTTGGAAGTAGTTGGTAAGGTGGTGGCTAGAGTTATCCAGAACTGGTTGCAGGAACTTGCTGAGAAGTTACTCCCTGAATCGCAGTGTGGTTTCAGGAAGGGTCGAGGTTGTAATGATATGATATTCACTATTTGGCAAATGTCGGAGAAAGCTGTGGAACATCGAACAAGCAATTTTTTATATTTGTAGATCTAAGAAAGGCACTTGACTCAGTGCCCCGTGAAGCTCTTTGGAAGGTGCTTGGGAAGCTTGGAGTACCAGAAGTGTTGATTAACATTGTGAAGTCCTTTCATGAGAACATGACTGCTCAGATTAGGTTGGATGGAGAGTTATTAGAGGGAATTGATGTGAACAATGGCTTGAGGCAGGGATGTACTATTGCTCCAACACTATTTAATTTGTATTCTTGTGCTGTTACTGAACGATGGTTTTCCCGAATACAGAATGTAGAGGATGTAGGCACTAGATTATTATATAGACTAGACCAACAGCTTTTCCGAAGGTCCACCAGTGGGGCGGAGGAATTTGATATTAATGACTGTCAGTTTGCTGGTAATGTGGCTTTAGCCACATCATGTGCTGGAGCTGTAGAGGCCATTAGAGAATATCATTCTGCTGCAGCTGGTCTTGGATTGTCAGTTAGCTTTATCAAGACCAAGTTCATGGTGGCTGGACATGATATAACGGAGGAAGATACGCAGCCAATAGTAACATCTGGAGGGAATGTGGAGTGTGTGTCCGAATTTGTATATCTTGGTTCCCACATGGCATCTGATGGGAAGTTGGACACAGAGGTGGAGAAACGTATATCTGCTGCATCCAGAGCGTTTGGTGCACTACACCGTGCAGTTTCCAAGACAGAACCCTGTCAGTTCTCACCAAGAGACTTGTGTATCAGGCATGTGTACTCAATGTATCACTGTATGGAGGAGAGTGTTGGACACCATATAATCGACACCTTGTTCGTTTGAATCGTTTTCACCATCGGTGTATTAGGACTATTCTTGGGATAAGCAGGAAGAAGCAGTGGGAGCAGCATATCACTTCTGAAGTGACCCATCAGATGTGGGGTGACCCTGAGGCCATCAGTGAGAAACTGATTAGGCGCGGGGTAGGGTGGTTGGGGCATTTAGTGAGAATGGGAGACAGCAGGACCCCCAAAAGAACATTATTTGGGTGGTTACCCAAGAAACGACCACCTGGTGGTCCAAGAAAGAGATGGAGAGATGTTGTGAAGGCAGACCTTCAGACAGTAGGACTATTGGATACTTGGTACACCTCAGCACTCCACAGAGATCAATGGGACAACCTCTGTGTGTGTGTGTGTGTGTGTGTGTGTGTGTGTGTGTGTGTGTGTGTGTGTGTGTGTGTGTGTGTGTGTGTGTGTGTGTGCATGTGTGTAACTTGCACAGCTTCTCAGATTCATATATTACGTGGTAAAGACATCCCTTTACTACTATGTATATGATACACAACAGTATACTCACCACACAATAACAATCTTTCTGCAACACATATTATGTCTTCCCAGGAAGTTGCAGTATTGCCATCCAACCGTTCTGTAAGCATCTTAATGCAACAGCTTTCACAGTCATTGGGATGGTCATGTTGTATGATGTCCATCAAGTGATGATCAAGGCCAAGTTCCATACCTATTTTTCTCCATCGTGGTGCCCACTTTGGCATAAAACAATCAACAATATCATTTAACCTTGGCCTTTGCTTTACTGTAAGAAAATAAAATTGAACAATTGTTTATATGTAGCTATAGTACCGCAAACTACCAACCAATATCATTGACTTCTGTATGCTCCAAAACTATGGAACATATTATATATCATTCCATAATGAATCATTTAAACTCTAATAGCATTCTCATTGATACCCAGCACGGCTTCAGATCCCAGCACTCTTGTGTTACCCAACTTATTTCACTGATAGAAGACTTGTCACATGCTCTAGACCAACAGAAACAAACCGATGTCATTCTCCTTGACTTTGCTAAAGCGTTTGATAGTGTCCCACATCAAAGACTATTAGTTAAATTAAGACACTATGGTATCAACGATCACATCTGTCAGTGGGTCAATACTTGGCTGACCAGAAGGTCACAGCAAGTAGCTTTGGACGGTACTTTTTCTGACTCGATAGCTGTTCACTCAGGAGTCCCTCAAGGGACGGTCCTCGGCCCTTTGATGTTTCTTCTATACATTAATGATATAACAGAACATGTAAATTCGCCACTACGGTTATTTGCTGATGACTGTTTACTTTACAGAATTATCACCACCAAGGAGGATGCCATTCAACTTCAGCATGATCTTGATCAACTACACGAATGGGCAACTAAGTGGCAATTAAGATTCAATGTAACCAAATGTACTATTATGCGGTTTACCAGATCATTATCACCAATCATTTTCAACTACAAGCTAAACAATCACAACTTGGGTACATCAAACCAACACTCCTACCTTGGTGTTATATTGGACAACAAACTATCATGGTCTCCACATATTAGTAATATAGCTGCTAAGGCCAATAGAACATTAAACTTTTTGAAACGCAATCTGAGTTGCTGCTCGTCTAACATCAAAGCAACAGCCTACCTTACGATAGTACGACCGTCAATGGAATACGCTGCAGTCATCTGGGACCCATACCACCATAACAATATTCAACAGCTAGAGAAAGTACAGCGTAGGGCAGCTAGATGGGTCCTAAATGATTTCAATCGAATCAGCTCAGTCACAGCTATGTTACAGCATCTTTCTTGGCCAAGCCTTCAGCTGAGACGTAAAATATCCAGATTACAAGCACTTTTTAAAATTATACATCAAGATTATTTACTGTCAATTCCTCCTCATTTTATTTCAATGACAAGATCCACCAGACTATATCACCCACATCGTTTTATTCTACCAAACTCATCCACCTATTCATACCAACAGAGCTTTTTCTCCAGATCAATTAAGGATTGGAACAACTTACCATCTTCCATCATTGAGAGCAACAATATTGACTCTTTTTCAGCGGAACTGCAAACATTGTATAGAACTCAATAACTGTAATCTTTGTAACTACGTAGCTAAATTCATTTTATGATTGCTTTTCTTTTCCTGAGCATATCAGCTGTGCTGTCTGCTCAGTAACAATAATAATAATAAAAAAAAAAATAGTACCAGAAATGTTTTGATGCAGTTACATGCATGAATGCTTCATTCAAAGCAATAAAGAATAGCCAAATACAATAATAGTGTCGGCTATTGTAGCAACACATAACCAAGGGCGTAGGCAGGGAGGTTCGGATGAACCATCCGAACCTCCCTGGTAACATCCATAGCTACGTAGCATCATCTGTAGAAGTCTTGTTTGGCAATGCCCTTGTGTTTGCCTGCACTATACTAGTACACTACGTACTGAGTTTCAGTAGCTATCAGTCCCGAGATTGTGACCCAATTTCCACTCGCCCATTTCATCGTAGCTTTACTATTAAACTGATCCAACAGATAGCTAACTAGCTGTAGTAGCCGCTACGTAACTACAGCACTAAAATAATCGCCAGGGTCACTGAGGAAGCTATAGTTACAGTATAGACCTAGTGTGGATCTCAGTGCCGGTTCATACTACCACTATCTCGACAACTATACTAGCTACATATAGCTATACAGGAATCCCCTCCTTTACTCCCTGTTTCCCGTTCACTGTGACCCCTCTGGCCTGTAACGAAAATTTTGGTCCGGGGCAAAAATCGGTCCAGCCGGACCATTTTCAGTCGACCAAATTTAGTCCGCCCGGACCATTTTAGCATCCGAAATTGGTCCGACCTGACCAAAATTGGTCCGGCCCAAACCTAGTTGGCCACATGCACTTCTGGCCACTCAGACCAATATTGGTCGACCAAAATGGGTCCGGGTGGACCACTAACGCATGCAGCCAATGATGCATAGCTATAAGTTGTTTGTGACGGAACACTGCAGCCGACTTAGCTATAGCTATTCTCATTTATCAATCTCGAACGCGAATAATGAGCATTGCAGGCATTATCACTACATGGATTTGTGCTTAAAAGGTTATCCAACAAGGGCACGGATCATTGCATGCATGGGATCAGCTAGCTGCATTGGAGGTGCTTAAGATCGAGATACTCTAATAGAGCAGTCACCTATAACATTCATCACCAGGCACTGATCCAGAAATAAATGAAGGTCGGTGGCTACCCAGCCTAGCCCAGATTTTAAGTTGAGAGTCCTGAATGTCTTATTATTTACATCAGGAAGAGCTGACACTGTTATTGTTTGGCTTGTACAGTGAAGCGCATGCACAGTAGCATGTGCACTGTGCTCTTATGCACATATAATGTCTGATCAGATCATGAGTTAACACTAATGGTAGGCATTCCAGCCCAATTTTTAAATTTTGGAAAAATGGGCTTTTTATATGCTCAATAGATAGAGTATTGATTGCTGATCTCAGAAATATATAGTTTGTTGGGCTGGAATTAGCTACTTTGGCATGCATAGTGCTTAAAAACTGAAAAAAGGTACATTTTTTCTCCGGGGCTCCCCATACATTTAAAGGGAAAAATGGCACAATTAAATCAGGAAGCCATCTAGCAATCTGGACTATCTTGAAACTGCAGTTGCTTCTAGCTGCAAGTTTGTACATGTAATGAGAGTTACTTCAGATTGTATCAGATCTCAGCGATCTTTGTATGCTTTGTGGTGAGCAAATATGTTTCACCTACTGCACACTTCTTCAATACAATGGTGCATGCCTATAGGCAAGAGGCTATGTCAAGTAAGTAAAAACATCAAGTTAACAACTTATAAAGGTAAACAACTAAAGTGGAGGTGTCACAATGATGCAACAGTACCTAAGGTGGAGTTGCGGTTTTAATTATGGCATTGTTATACCGACTTTGAAGTGGTTTATACTTTTGAGATGACGACACAGCCATCAGAAAATTGCTCTGGAGCTGAAAATCGCTAACCAGAGCGAAGTAACTACGCACTTTAAAGTAAGCACCAGTGACTACCTTCCACCCGACAGTACGTTTTTTAAAGTTTTAAAGTATTCTACATACATTACAAGGCTTGAAAAGATTACAAAACAACACAAAACTTACTTATATGTAACGCGCACGATAAAACTAAGATTGTCATGATGATCAGCGTGTGGACAAACCCCACAGCGATTTTCATCCTCATTGGAGCTCGGACGACGGAGCAATCCCAAGTTAAACACGAGTTGTTATTTTGTGCCAGGGTTCTATTGGGGAATATACGGAGAATTTTTTTATTTAAAAATCTCGGATACTGGAATGCCTACTAATGGTTAAAACAATACATCTGTAACACCTACATGTGTACATACTACACGTACATTCCTCTCTTTTGTATGTGATATGTAGGAGTCACTAGGAGATGATAGCTTAGGTTTGCTCCATTAAATAACTTATTATATATAATAATGTGAACTCAGTATCATCTCCTACTGATCACACGTTCCTGCTGGTATAAACATTCCTTAAAAGTTATAGCTATAATATTCTCAGTATGTTTTTCACTACTTAGCCAACTTAAAAGTTTGAGGTAGTCGCATTATTCCACATTTTAGGGTTAATTGCTACAGACATAAAAGTAAAATTGACTCAATCCTAAAGCAGACCCCATAATATTATTTCCTTCAAGAAGTCCTCTGCCTGGTGATAGTTAATACTGCCCATGATCTGGCATAGATAAATTCATGTAGCTATACTGCTACCATCTACTGTAAGGTTATAGCCAGCTAGCATTGGAATCTGATGCAATGCAGGGATTTAGTTTATATTGATATAGCGAAAGAGTGTTCATGATCAGTAATATTCGGCATTATTAAATAATGCAAATCTGAGTGGCTGCAAGGCCATGCATGGTGGGTGGCTAGCCACCCCATCCACCCCCTCTGGATCAGTCCCTGAGATGATATGTGTAGCTGTTTATGACAATGTGCACATAGGTATTCCCAGATTAATAAAGAACTGACCAAGGGTCAGAATTAACAAATTAAATTCTGAGCTATATGCAGAAGTTGAAGATAAGACATGTTTTAATGACTGATAGATTTTATATATTGTCCACCATCAGTGATTTCCGCCATGTTGCTATATAGTTGTTTGTCATAATCAACACTAACAGGCTGGATGAAAGATTCAACCAAACACTGCAGAGCCGATGATGCTTGTGAAGTTTATTGAGCATATAAAAACATACTTAGGAAAAATGATGTGATTATGATTATGATGTGATTTGGGTTGAGGCTTAGAAGCCTGTACACCCACCCAACCACATACATACACATACATAAATTAGATGCAATAAACAAAAATTAGCTATGAATATAGTCATAAAAGAATAGCTTGATACCTGTGTTTTTGCATGCAACATTGCATGCACACCATGAGTCCATGTAGTATTGACCATGCATTTGAGTTGATGTACTGATGCCGGAAGAAAACCTCTAGTTCCCACTCGGACAGCTAGCTATTGACATGGAGAAGAAGAATGCAGGACTTTTATCATCTCACACTGCTTTAAATTAAAACAGCATTAATTTTGCGACTGTGTAGTGTGTGTTCAGCTGCATATATAGCTACGACATAGAATAGTTTCTGTACTACTGTAATATGCACTTTCCGTAGCTAAATCAAGTCGGGAAACGAAACTGCGCTCTGATTATATAGTTTCCAGGTTAAGTCGGCTGCAGTGATCCGTCACAAAAAAACTTAGCATGGACCGACCTGTAACACTGATAGTACACGCAGACTTATGCATGCTCTACACACGATCTCCTGTAATTGACACATATAGGTAATGATTGTGGTTGTAAGGTTTCATGTACTTGTAATGGGAGATTAATAGTGAGATGTAACACGAGTGGCAGTGTTTCCTAGAGTAGCCGTTTCACAGACCTGTCCACACAATGCCTGGTACACCCGCGAACTAACCAAAACTATAGTTGATCCAAGTGGTCTAGGGTCCAGTGCATGTGGCCAACCAAGTTTGGGCCGGACCAATTTTAGTCAGGCCGGACCAATTTTGGATGCCAAAAATGGTCCGGCTGGATTAAACTTGGTCAACCAAATTTGGTCCGGCCGGACCGAATTTACCCGGACAGATATTTCCGTGACAGGCCTTCCTCTTGATCTAGCTAGTATTTGCATGGACTGAACTGATCTTGGTAGCTATGAACGATGAAACTTTACCACTGAGGTGACAAAGCCACAAAAACACACATGGCAGAAACTCAAACTAACTATCTGATCCTAACTTAATGTAACTCAATAGTTTTGGTAGTCCCTCGATTTCCATCTCGCGGGCAACCATCGCACTCCATAAACTAGTCACGCGAGACCTCAAGTGATTGACAGTGCAGCCAGCAAACTCCTTGTTGGAAAAGGAGCTGAAACATCACAGCTCCATTAAATATTTGCTACAAGTACTATTATGTAGTAATAAGTATATAGCTAGCCTTGGTTGTCAACAGAAAACGGTTGTCAACAAAATTGTAACCCTGTACCAGTTTTGTCACGAATACCTCGAGAAACTGTCCTGGGTCCCCTGGTGTTTTTATTGTATATAAATGACATCACAAAAGATATCAATTCTCCTCTTCGGATGTTCACTGCTTTACAGAATAATCAATAGCAGAGAAAATACCACCAGGCTCCAACAAGATTTGAACAAGGTATCTGAATGGGCTAACCGGCACTTGGCAACTAAACTTTACTGTCATCAAATGTGCTGCAGCAGTGACCACACATGATTATATAATATGACCACATATTAGAAGTATCTGAACAGCACTCTTATCTGGACGTCTGATCATTATCCTGGTCCTCACACATAGCAAAGGCAACAAAAACTCTAATTTTTTTGAAACACAACCTCAGTAATTGCTCAAGAAGAGTTAAGGAATCAGCATACCTCACAATGATTAGACCACAAATGGAATATGCGTCATCTGTATGGGATCCATCCTATAGTCACAAATCCAACAATTAGAAAGGTACAACGTCGTGCAGCCCGATGGATTTATAACGACTATAGTAGATTTAGCTCAGTCTCAGCAACATTAAGGTATACCAAGAAACAGGTAAATATGACAATATTACATACATAGTGTTATTGCTTGCTTTTTAGGGGAATGCACAGCTAGAGTTTGAAACAACTTAAAGTCTCACAAACGTAAGTCTAAACTATCTTTTATTGATTCCTTGTTTCCAATCACTTTAAGAGCAATCAGCTATGGGTAGCTATAGATATTATCATTAGCAACAAGTTTTTAAATGGCAATGCTGTCCACCAGCTAATGCATGTTTCAAGCTCTCCATAAGCACAATGTGTAACAGACAATAAAGAAATTAAGTTACAATATAGTTTGTGCTGGGTGTTGGACTGGGATCAGACCAGTGTACGTCCAGAGTACATGTACTAGAATAAGGTTTGGGTCTGAAATTGGTGTTCCATTAGTAAAGCAATAAGCTCTAGATATGCTGAGGGTTTCCTTGGTTAAAGTGTCTGTAGTACTATACATCAATCAGAGTATTATGTTAGCTAATACTGTACATCTTATTGTTTCAGCTCAGGTTCTAGAGTTACTGGAAATAATCCCTTCATTTTATCTCAGTATTTTAGGTACAATATTCCACCCCTATAGAGACTGAATTCTGCCCATGTCACCCCCTCTTATAGGTGTTTTGAAGTGCCTGCGATAAGATTATTGAAATTACCCTTGAAATCTGCCTTGAGTGTCCACCTGTCTGGCTGGGCATAAACACGATGTCAGGCTACTGTTTAACCTGCTGTTTAAACTTGTATATATCACTACATTATAGTCTGTATTTGAATGATATACCCAACTGATTAATTAATGCAAAATATGTAACACAGGTAAATCTTTAGATCCATACAACCAAACAGGATCACGAAAAGTTATATTTATTACTTAATAGACTGGCTGACTACTTTATTAAAGTAACTTCTTTAACAAAGAAATATTCATCATGTCTATATAGATAATTTTAAATTACAACAACAAAGTTTCATGCAGGTGACCGGAAAACAATATATCAATAAATATTAGCCTTAAAGAAATTCATTACATTGGTACAACTGCATGACTCCACAAAGCAATTCCAATCACTAGCTATTGCAATCTGACTATCGCATGTATAACAACATAGCAAGACAATATATTACATTGCACTGCACTGTAAAAACAAAGTAGTGGATGTCACACTGTTTTAATTGCTGGGAGTACATGACATTCACAATACTTTCTACCTAAAGCGATCTTTAAGTTTTAGTATGAAGTGCACTAATTTGCAGAAAGAGAGCATCATCTATGAGATACTGGCACGTGGAAGTAACTTTGTAAAGATTTTCATTGGAAATAAAGTCGGGAAATCCCCAGCCATCTTGAGCCGTGTTAGCATCAGTCACCCTTATACCAATATCTTCATCATGATATTTAGTAAAAGTCATTGTAAATGAGTGATGATTACAGTCATCAGTCTGGTTTAACAACTTCACTTGAAACATTCCCCTTAATGGCCATGTTAGCTCATCATCATGTGGACCCTTCATGAGGCATAAGTATGCAGACAAGTGAGTCTCTTCATGTTTGTCCCAACCAGCAGGATCAACAGTTAAACACATTTTGTATCCATTGTTGTGTGTGTAAAATGGCTCACTGGTCCAGGGACGTCCTTTCTCTTTGTATTCTGCAAAGCCAGACAACTTCAATATTACTGGGCATACTCGAGTTGTGTTGGCCATCATATTCAAATGAATAGACCATTGCACTGAGTCAGTGATTATGCTGGATTTTTCACTACTGTCAATCAAGCGATGTAACATTACTTCCATGCTATTAAGTCCAATTTCTGTAGATGTTAGTTTATTTTCAGTTTTAGCTAGTTTCAATTTCGTCATCAACAAATGTTCCTCCATTTTGTCCTTCTCATGTTTCATCCTTTTCTTACGCATCATCCTCTCCTCACACCCCACATTGTGATACTCACACTGGACCACCTCAAGAGGACACTCCTTCCTGTGTGCATTCAAGTCTTCACGAGGGACACTTTCTATTGCACACCCACTATTGGGACAGGGTAGGGGAAACTTAGGACATTTGTCAGTGCCCACCCTCAATAAACTGGTGTTCACCTGAAATTTGGCAGTAGTGGCAATCAACTTTACGACGTGGACACTCAGTCTTAACATGACTGGTCAGATATTGCCGTTTTACAACCTTTCCACAGTCTTCAACACACTTCACATCCTCAAACTGACAACCATTTTTGTTTCTAAGGTGATTATTAATGTCATTTAGTTCACCCTGCCATTCGCAGCCTCTTTCCTTGTTAGTACACATCACATGAAGATTCCTAATTTCTCTATCACTTAACTTGTTGGGAAATTTAGTGAAATCTGAACCACGACAAACTGGACAAACCTTTATATCAATGGTGGTAGCCTTCTTGTAATTGTCCAAGCAAGGTTTACAAAAATTATGTCCGCAGCACACACTCAAGTAAGGATCTCGGCTGGGAAGGTGACATATCTTACACACGAGTGACTCTGATGGAGTATTAACAAATTCATAGTCGTATCCAGCAGTATCAATGGGCGTGGCAATCGCCATTGTAGCGGGGTACTGCGTGAGCTCACGTAGCAAGAGCTTTTAGAGAGCATTTAGACGAGAACATTACTCATTAGTCTCTGGTTATGACCGATTTGCGAGCCGATTTTACTGTAAACAAAAAAATGGGCACGTGATAGTTCACGTGCGCATTTCAAACTCCGTAAATTAATTCCGGGGCCGTTTAGCTTTTGTTTATCAAGCCGGCATCACAGCACATGCAGCATCATCATCATGATCAGAGATGTTTTATTTTGTTACGACAACTTTAAGACATAAGTGCAGGGGCCTAGACTCAGGGGTACCATGCACTGATACTCACAGGGTGGTCAGTACAGGACTGTAATTACAGGAGTGATGTGTAATTTTTGTGTTGTGTTTAAATAGCTCTTGAACTGTGTTTGAGTTGTACTTTTTTGCTTCTGTACTTGTGTGGTTATTATTGTTTGCTTTTTTGTATGCTCTTGTATGGAAGAGCGGCTATGCCGAATATTTGAGCTAAAAAATCAATCAGGAGCCCTGGCAAAAGTTACATTAGTAAATTACAATATTATTAGTCACTATAATCTTAAGATTCTTATTCCCTGGCTTTTAGGCATTCTCACTGGCCTTATAGTGTTACAACAATGATAGCTGGTTAGCAGTACATGTCTGCAAACCAATTTATATATGGCCAGTCACAGTGAATGTTGACATTGGAGTTAGTGATAAGGATGGGACAACAATGTGATTATATAGTTTGGAGTAAGTGCAATGTGATTTAAGGGAAGGTCAATCAAGTAAGTTAAGCATAGTGGCAAGAAATCACATGAACTCTTGATGGCAATAAACTGATCTTAGAATATATACCACTCCTAGCCTTTTAATACTATACTATACATGTAGCAGGGGTGGATCCGGGAGCTGGCAAGGAGAGGGGTACAAACAGGCTAAGTCGTAGGTGGTTGGGGAGAGCAGATTCTCTTGTATATTTAAAGTAGCAAATAATTCCTCTTAGTATCGCTTATTTTTGCTATTTTTGCCTTTGTGAAGTCTTAAAAAGTTGTTTTATAGGCTAGAATGTCTTAAATACTACCCACACAATAATATTTTTAGAGCTGCTTAGTACACACGAAGGTGCTGTGTGACAATATAACAGCACTAGCTGCTTTGGTATTTGTTTTAGGTGAGTTTACAATAAATGAATGGTAGTAATATATGTATATTTTTATAAGTTATAATTGATTATGACTTGACATGGTTTAGTATTGCAATAAAAAGAAGTATAGCTCCTCCACAGAGGGCGGGAGGGAATGCCCCATCCTGGATCTGCCATTGTGCAGCATACAAAATTATCACTTTAAAACAATGCATTAACATTATTGTTATACTTTGGCAGAAAGAGTTATAACTTTGTTACTGGTGAACAGTTTATGTTAAGAGAATGCAATTTGCCAAAAAATAGCATGATAAAAAAAGTGTCACAAATTCTGCAAAAAAGAGGAAATTTACTCAAATGCATAGCACAAAACATTCTAATAGAATGACCACCATTAAAGTTGTTCTTTGATTTCAACTAAAGAACTCTAGCTACTAAAATGCTATAGATTATAGCTATACTCTTTAAAGTGTTCTGTTGACAGATGTTCTTTAGTCTGCATGTGACTGTTTTATTGGATGCTCTATTAGAATCTTTTGACCTTTGTTCCCCCTCTGGATACACCCCCGTGTATAATCTTCATGTTAGCTATTATAAACTTACTGTACTGCATTGCCTGCACTTATGGTAAACAGTAAATCTAGTGCTCCTGCTGCAAGTATATAAATAAGCACATACAAATTCCAAGGAACCCAAAGAAACCACACTGTAGGGATCATCTGCAAAGGACACCATGAACTATGACCATGTATATATGTGTTAAAATACATCTTGATATTGTTTCCAGGTCCCAACATTCTGCAGGTTCCTGCATGAAGGCAAATGTTACTAAATATTGCTGACTTATAGAACTTTATTTCGTAGCACAATATACAATGTGTCTGGCTTCATATGCTATTTGCTGTTTTATCAACACGTTTTGATTATCCAAGAATATACACCCTGCAACTATTGTATGGCAAAGGTCGCTGACATAAATTCTACCATTTGGACTACATGCTATGCTGTTGGGTGATACAAGACCCAAAGCTACACACAAAGATACCACCTCTAGATCTGTTAAAGATTGATATGCGATTATTACCTTCCTCAGCTACGATAATGAAACCATGCATATAGATCAATTGTGATACTAGATGGGCCATTCAGCTGACCCCTAATGGTACTGACCTTGCCAACCTATTTTCATCAACAGTAAAAATGGAAATGCAGTGTTTCCATTGCAACAGTCCGCAACCAATATCTACTTGTTGTCAGTTGTGGCTACATCAGTTGGACATTCTGACCCAATAACATGGCTGAACTGACTATCACAATGGAACACTGAGATGTGACAGTTATGCCTTATCATATACTGTGATTCCTACTGGATAGCTTAGTTCACTGTCATTAGATCCATACTCGCCAATTACTGCAGTAAATAGCTACCATCAAAGTCAAACTGTTGAATCCTGTGGTTATTGTAATCAGCCACATGCACATTGTGGCTGCATTAACACCACTACATGCATGCATGCTTTAAGACCTGTGCTAACCCTGTCACTCACTGTATTAAGTCATGCAGTTATGTTATGTGCCATCACAGTGCATAAATTTGCATATGATGGTTATTGTCTTCAGATGTGGCTGGATGAATTATTATGAAAATGGCATATATAGGAGGTACAGTATCTGCAATGCTTAAACTGTTCTACCATATCAAGAAATAAACTCCACTATCAGCATTTGGAATTATTAATTATTATTATAACTGCTACCAATCATCAAACATTCAGCAGAGTGATATAATGACATGAAGTTTCTGAGTGCCAGGCATCAATTTTAATATGCTACTTATGTAGCTATGTGTCATTTCTTAAATCCTTTACACACTGGCAAGAATCATGTCAGGGACTCAGGGTTGTTCCATTTAGTTGTAAATGAAATATACGGTAATCCTTCATGTATGACTATCTGTCTAATCCCATTTAACTCCAGTAGTTAATGTGCTGCAACAAGAAACCTGTAATCCATTTATCACTATCACCAGTGTACAATGATTACATCATCAAGAATAGACAGCTAAAGAAATTCTGTGAACTGTCAACAAATTGTGTTAACTAATAATGTTGTTTATCATTGATCATGTGACTTCATAGGACATCACAGAGTGTCACAACAACTAACAATTTAGTAGTGAAGAAGTTGTGTCTAGTAAGAGAGTGTTTCTGTGGAGGCTAATGCAACTATGTCAAATAGATCTGATGAGGAGTTTGACATTTTCAGTGTCGTATGCTATTTACCTGAAGATGTTCTTGTTGGTATTGTCAGTCTTTTTGATAGTCATTTCATCTTCGATGGTTATCTTTGCTATACTGAAAGATAAGAAGTTAAGAACTGTTAACAATCTACTTGCTGTTAACCTCCTAGTTACAGACATCATGCAAATACTAGTCCATTTCAGTTTTACCATCTATCTAGCTAGTATACATCTTTTAGATCTAGAGTGGGATGGTTATTGCAATTAATGTTGTTTTAGTTAACTATAACTAAAAGTACTTGTAGTAAGGCAAATAATTATGTATTAGTTAACTAAAACTGTAACTAAAACCAAAAGATTTTAATATGCACAACTAAAACTATAATTAAAACTAAAAGGTTTTCATGTTTTTAACTAAAACTATAACTACAACTAAAATAACAAAGACAATATAACCAACTAAAATGAATTAAGAAGAATTACCACGTATAACTAAAACTAAAACTCTTAACTAAAACGACACTAATTGCAATGTGCATTTTCTAGTAGTGTCAATATCATCAAGAGTTATCATACTGATGGTTATTCCCCTGACTGTTTATCGTGTCGTTAGTATTGCACGTCCATTTTCCTACAAGAGGATCATGACAAGGAACAGGATTATTGCAATGATAATAACACTGTGGGTTCTTGCTCTAGTTATGATTGTGCTTACCTTGGACTACAACGTAGCTTTTGTGCCATCTCTAGCAGCTTGTGCAGTAACTAACATTCATGCAGTGGCCCCAATAATCTATGTAGTACCTGATGTGCTAGTTTTCATGCTCATCCTCTTTGTATCTGCCTACCTCCGCTACAAGATCATTAAGTCAAACCGGTTTATCCATGGTATATAGAGAAGTGCTACAGATAGGGAGAAGGCCCTGAGAGCTGGCAGATTGGTAGAAGCATTAATGGAGCAGGTGAAGCCAACCATGTCTGTCTTGCATGATAGCTGGGGGAATTGACGGATTGTTTGATTTATTTTTGATTGTCATTTTTGGCGTTGTGAGTACCTCATCTTCCCCAGTAATGCTATTGCTACTCAGTGAAATTATTGCTTTCCTGTTTTACTGTCAGTTACTAAGCCATTCCTTGAGCTTTGGACTGTACAATAAAGAGATATGAGAGAAAGTACTTACTTGTTATCCTAAGCAAAGTATATAGGGTGGTTGTACTTGTACTAAATGTAAGACCATGAATTGGATAGTATTATATCTCATAAATTATTGTAACTGTGTGTGTGTGTGTATTCTACGTTTTTCATATATCCATGTCAACATTTACCATATAGCCTGTATATTTCGAGGGGTAATTTTTCAAGGTTGAGCAATGTAAAAATAAAAATTTTGCGGATTCACAAACAATCCTACACTGTAAAAAATGAAGTGTGTCCTGCACACCAAAATGTCACAATATACACACTAATATGCCAATTGGTGTGTATATAGTGACATCTCACTATCTCACTTGGCATTTTTCTCAGACTGCTCTAGTTTATTACCAGCTTTTTAAGATGCTGAATGGGTGCATTCAGCCAGTAGCTACTAACTAGTACAAAATATCCTTGATGTGGTTGGAAAAATGGTGATTATGGCAAGGATGAGGAGTTTATGTGGCCTAAAACACAACACATCATATAAAGACTTGACGTTTTGGTCGCACTGTTTGCCATGCAGCAGTATATAGGTGGTGTGTGGCTATACAGGTTTGAGCTATGTCCAGTCATGGATTTTTCCTTACCACACCTTTTCAATCATACTATTATAACATCTTTAAACAGGCAGGTATCCTACACACCTTCATGTAGCTATAGCACTTGTGCTGTAAAGCCTTAATAAAAAAATACATAAAAATACAGTTGTTTCATGTCTTTGATACTGATGGTGTCCAGACTGGCAGACATATACATGTACAGTAATTGATGAAAAATTGTTCATTGCCATTGCTTATATAGCTATACCTATCAGATTACTCCACTAGGATTGATGTATGAGCACATAGCTGTGGTCACTGTATCAGTTGCTAGGTAGTGTAGAAATAATCCATGCATGAACCAGTGCATGCAGTTATGTGGTCGCTTTAATTTATAAGTTTGTAATGTACAGCAGTGGCATAGCCAGGAAAAAAATTTTACCGAGGCAAAGTTTATGCATTGACCTAATTGAGAGGGTCTGCTTCTGACTCAACTGATTCACAAATACTTTTAGGTATGGGTGGTACAGCATTTGCAGGTTGACTATCTGGTTGGATGGAAGAACGACTCTGAGCATTTTTCTACATGCCATAAGTAATACTCCAGCTTAGTTCATGCTACAGTATAGTCAATTTATAGACTAGTTTAATTATAACTTACTCCAGAGATATTAATTTTTGAGTGGTCAGGTCATCCACAGACTGCAATGGAGGTAATATCATGCACACTATACTTTTTTTGATGTGATGTTTAAGTCAGAGATTATCTCTTTCATGTGATGCTTAACTGCATGTACTAAGCATGTAAAGCTAGGGAATCTGGCGGCATGCTCCCTGAAGGAAACTTTTGAAAATATATGCTTTAAATGGCATGTGGAGGCTATATTTTTGATTGTAACTGCTAATGCATATGATATGCACTATCAATTAGCTCAATACAATACCATGCAGTTGACTCATTGGAACTTTTGAAAAGTAGAATAATGTAACATGCATAAATGTAAATAATTTAGACCAAGCAGTGTAATGAGAACAGTCTACAATCTGTACTGAATGCTCTATTAGAGTATATTACGATGACTGCTCTATTAGAGTATATCAATTTTTTTACGACTGAATTCAACTGAGTAGCTGAAAAGTGGTCCGGCACCATGCCACCATGGGCTCCAGCCCTGCTTAGTAATACAGCCATAGATTCTATTATGTGGGACACAGTAATGCTGTCTAGTAGCGTTTGAGTAGAAAATCCGGGGCACCAAAACTCAGGCTTGCTCATGCAGCCTGTTGAGCATTTTTACCAAGGCAGCTGCCTCAACGGTAGCTATGCCACTGTACAGTGACCAGCCTTGTGCATACTTTATTACTAATTTTAATATTTTACTCCCTGGCTTATAGGCCTTCTCACTGGTCCTTTTAGTGGTACAACAATGATGACTGTTGGCTAGCTGTACATGTCTGCAAACTAATTTTGTATATGGCTATTCAGAGTGAATGTTGACATTGAAGTTAGTGATAAGGATGGGGCATTATTAATTATATGGAGTAGGTGCGACGTTATTCAAGGGAAGGCCCATAAACATAGTAGTTAGTCTTGATAGCGGTAACACTGTTTCTCCAAGAGTGCACTTGTTATATAGCATTGCTTCACAAAATTACTTTGCCTAATCAGAATCTTTTCTTGCTTGACTGATGTAGCAAGGTAATGCATGGAGCAAGTGCAAAAGTCGTCTAACAATGTCATAACATAATGTCAAGAGCTAATGTGTATATACATAGTCATTGTGCATGGTGTCCTTTACAGAAAATCCCTACAGCGTGGTTTCTCTGGAAATCTCCTTTGGAATTTGTATGTGCTTAGTTATAGAGTCTGTCTAACTTGCAGCAGGAGCAGTAAAGTTAATATTACTGCTTTCCATCACATACAAAAGTGCAAGCATTGCAGCACAGTAAGTTTATAATAGCTAACATGAAGGAGGACAAAGACTGAAAGATTCTAATGGAGCAGTCACAGACACTCCCATCACATGCAGATTAAAGAGCATGTCAATAGATAACTTTAAAGAGTATAACTATAATCCATAGCATTTTTATAGAGCTCTTTAGTTGAAATCTTCATTTTCAATGTGAATCGAAAGAATCCAAATTGGATGAGTTTGAAATTATAAGTTACTATTGCAGCAGTGAGCAAGTCGACTATTTTTTACAATAAAATTTATAATATATAGCTGAACTCCATACAAAATGACAATTTTTACTGTGTGGTAGTTGACACATCGATCAAAAAAATAATCTCTATGGTGATTGTTCTATTAGAGTGTTTTGTGCTACCCATTTGAGTAAATTTCCGTTTTACAAATTTGTGACACCTTTTTATTGTATCGTTTTTTGTTGTTTTTTTAAACTTCTAATTGCATTTTCTTAACATAAACTGCTCACCAGTAACAAAAGCTATAACTACCTAGGTTATATTTAATACATTGTCTTGCATAGTTACAACATAAATATGTATATGTATAACTCAACATACAAACTAGTTATAACAAAGAGTATACATTCTTAATTGCTCTATAATATCAGTTACAATTTTGTGACTTGCACATAGAGAAGTCGTCGAGATGTTTATTATAGATCTAGACAAAATTATGGCTAGTAATCTGAAAATATCTGGATCCTTTTGTTGTAAAGGTCATTGACGTAAATACTACCATTCGGACTACATGCTATACCATCGGGGGATAAAAATTGGCCACTGTGAGTACCACAAGACCCAAATCTATGCACAAAGACACCACTTCTGTTAAAGATTGATATGCAATTATTACCTTCCTCAGCTACGATAATGAAACCATATAGATCAGTTGTGATACTAGATGGGCCATTCAACTGACCCCTAATGGTGCCTTCGGTACCAACCTTGCCAATGTATTTTTCATCATCAGTAAAAATGGAAATGCAGTGTTTCCAACAGTCCGCAACCAATATCCACTTGTTGTCAGTCGTGGCTACATCAGTTGGACATTCAAACTGACCTGATCCAATAACATGGGCGAACTGACCATCACATTGGAACACTGAGATGCGACAGTTATGTTGATCAACAACAAATACCTTATCATATGGTGTGATTTCTACTGGATGGCTTAGCTCACCATCATTAAATCAATACTTGCCAAACTGCAGTAAATAGCTACCATCAAAGTCAAACTTTTGAATCCTGTGGTAATTGCAATCAACCACATGCAAGTTGTTACTGGCATCAAATGCTACTGCAAGCGATCTATTGAACTGGCCATGGTCTCTACCAATGGACCCAAATTTGTTCACCAGATTGTCTTGATTATCAAATACATACACGCAATTGTTCAAATCATCCCCTACTGCCCACCTACCATCTCTACTAAACGCAATGCCCCATGGACGTCCCATCGTACCATTATCATTGACTATCTTACTAGGCTTGTCTAAAGCTGAGTATTGACGTACCTGAACACTAAAGGGACTTCCTGTAATATGATGGCCATCAATAGTTACCGACAAATTCACTTCTTGAGAATTACTGGCTACAAAACATACAGTGTAACTGCCATCTTGGTTGTCCTTCACTGCAGCTGTAACAACATATGTTCCTGGTTCTGCCAATACTGTCACTGTGCTACCAGGTTTAGCTGGATTGTCATTATGATCCCTTGTAACAACATCAAAAATACTGAGTTGTTCAGAATTTACCCACTTAGGAACTTCAGCTTTTGTGCTAAGAAGTTGGGCTTTATCCTTTGGCAAATGTGCAAACTGTAGAAAAAACGATTCATATTTTTTAGTAGGCACAAATTGCATGTCCACTAATTCTACTGGTTCAGCATTCAACTTGTTATAGCTACCTGTTAATTTCTCCACATCTTCAGTAACTTGTTTCTTCATGGACAATATTTCTTGGCTTGATGAACCCTTTACAACATTGTTCAAGTCTTTAACACTCTCTAGTCGTGCTTGTAGATGTTCAGTTTTCTCTAATTGCAATGAAAATGCTATTTTGTTTTGAGCTGACATTTCACAGAATTCTCTTTTTAGATTCTCTCTTTGTTGTTGTAGTTTTCTTTGTAGTTGATCATAATAGGTATCAATCTGTTGCTCAACATTAGCGGCCAATGACCAAAATTTTTCCCTTGTGGTGACGATATTTTTCTGTGCTTCATTTAACATGTTAGCCATCTTCTCTACTGCCTCCATCATCTTATCGAAATCTGCTTTGTATTTCCTTGCAATCTTTTCCACTGTGTTATGTTTGTGCCCATCTTCAATACGGTGATCTGTCGTTGTACAGTAATGACACACTAACTGTTCACATGTCTCACAGTAGAAGTTCAGGTCCATACATTGTTCCTGGCATAGCAGTGGTTTGGCTTTAATCTTAATGTTGATATTCTTTATTTCAGATCTTGCATCCTTCAGGTGCATTATGTGGTGGCCATGATACTCTTTGCTGTACTTGTGAGATTCGTGACAGTGTTTACACAGGAGCACACCACAATCAAGACACAAAACTACTCCAGGGTCATCCCTCACGCAAACATCACAACTGACCTCCTCTTCTCCTAATTTTTCTTTAAGAGCCATTTCATCAACAATACGATTCAGTTATAAAGAAGTTGTTAGGTAGGTCCTTCAAATCTCCTGTGGGAGCTACACTTGTTTCTCTACATTCTGGACAAGTTATATGTTGAATCGACTTGTGTTGAATCCAACCTTTAATTTTCAAGACACTCCTCACAGTACGAGTGGTAACAAGGGAGATATTTTGGCTTTTTGCATAACTCCAAACAGATGGGACAAATTAAGTGACTAGCCACCATCTTCACCTTTTTAGCAGCCATATTGCATATACTGTCTATAGCCAGGACAACGCGGGCAGCAGCTAAACTTTAAAACATTGTGTACCTGTGTACACGTCGCAGTTCATGTCCCTAAAATTGCTCATGTGATCTTGGCCAACATTTAAAAGCAATGTTTTAGGAATCCGAAGATTACAAGTTTAATTTGTAAAGAAAAAAATAGTCCCATCCTAAAGTATGTTTTTATATGAACACAATAGAGCTTGCGATAGATTTAATTGTGCAAAATGATTGACTGGCCATGCCTATAGACTTTAAAATTTCGCGGCATACATTCTAACTCGTAAACGATCGCGCACTGATTTATTAGAATACTCGGCCCGTGGTGGCGGCCTCACACAACTGGTCGAGCCATCAAAGCCCATGGGATCCTGCCTGATTGTGTGGTTTACCCGCGCCATCCTGATGGGAAACCGCTGGCTCCATCATGTGACTGGTGACTCTGGGCGACCGCCAGCGCGAACTCTCCTGGCAGGGTTTATATATGTACGTACGTTAATACACTTCAACAATAAAATGGTTGGTTCATTAGGCACACATAAATACAAAATTCATGTAGATAGACTGGGGCTAAATTGTGTCAAACAAGAAACGAACTGATGCAGCTACTGAAGTTGGTCAACTATATATAGGTCAGCTATTTGCATGTCCTGAAAGAGCATCTATCCCTCGATCTATCCCGCCCATCAGTTGTAGGGGGTGTTTGTGTGGTGGAAGAGCTTGATGCTGCAGGAGTGGCTTTATCAGTAGGAGGATGAGTAGATGAAATCTCAGGTGAAGTGTCATCGTCACAGCTGGGTGCTATCATGAAAGCTCCAAAATTGGTTGGGAAGCCATCATTTCTAATTTCCAGGATGCTCGGCATGTTTTTAATGGTCAAGTAGATGAAATCATCTTTGCAAAGCCTTGAAACTCCACCAATGTGTGTGGAGTGAGAGGTCCCTTTAGTTGAACTCGGTACGACAACATGACTTTCAGGATTGCTACCAGTGTTTCGGCCTCTATTAAACAATTGTTTACGAAGGCAGGCCCCTGTAGTATTAACATTAATGTTCACAATCAAATCATCAACATGGCCTATTTTAGCATGGTTGAGCTTGAATCTGATGGTAGCGTACATGTAATATATTCCACTTTTTGATATGTGTAGTCGTCCATTATCAAAGGTCATTCCACCATTGAGAAATCCATATCTAGGGTTTGGAGACAACCATTTATATATTCCTGTTTCACCACCTATATACACATCATCATTGCTAAACGATGTACTTGCATTGTAATTGCAACAAACCGTCTCTTGTGTCATCTTCCAAGTTAGTTTTGGTAATTTTAACATGTCTCTCTGTAAACAGGTTTGCAGCAGGCAACGTATCTTCCTATATATAGACAGGATGCATGTGGTGATGCATGCTAGCATGGATCCAGAATTCATTGACTTACTGAAAGTGGCTTGCATTTGTCAGTAGACATGTTTGCTATAAACAAGATAATTATGGATGAATGTATATACAATCTTTGCTAACCAGCTCTAGTTGTTCTCAGCATTTCCGTGGCCTAAAGTAGGAAATGGTATATAAAAATTAATATCAGTTTCAGTATTACTTTAATAGGAGACTATTAACTCAGTGCTACAAGGAAATGCACATGTGCTATTGAAAAATACTCTCAGTAAACAAGCTATTAACTATACAGGTGTATTCAGGCCTGGAATTATGGTAAAAACCTCATACAGCAGCCTTAGCAACAAACTGTTGTGGTTCTAACCAAATCTAAGTTGTGTTTGTCTGCTTCATACTGTGAGTTCTGAGAAATCTGCCCTTTTAAGGCTGCAATCTCCTTCATTTGCTCATGGTTAGTGGCAATGGTGAAGGAGGCCACAAGAACTGTGCTGATCACCAGACCCACTAAAGTGATGACTATGTATCTGTGATGCTTTGCAGGATTTAATGGTTCTTCGCCATTTTCAAGTCTCTTCATGATAGAAAAGTAGATAGGATGAAATGGAAGGCTTGGCCGGCAGGAATGCTGAAATTTCTATATATAAATACACAACATATAGTTAGTCTAAAATGCTGCATGCATACCAAATCATGTTTACAATATGTAAGTGAAAAACTTGGTTCTCATAAAATTAAATAAATTAACCACATCATACTTATATGGTTTAAAAGTAATTTTTATGACCATGAATTCCTTAAGGTACCCACAGTTCTACAAGCTTTGTAATTTCCTAGAAAATGATATCAAGTGACCAGCTATTTCCCACTATAATTACACTGTTTAAAGAAGACAGATGCACCCACACATAAAGTTACTATAGCACGCTAAAAGTACTTGCAAAGCTTTCGTTTCTTTATAACCATGCTAAACTACATCCTATCTGTGATCTATTGACGTACATAACAGTTAGTTTGATTCCTGTGGTTATTGTTTAATAGTATATAAACCATACATGTATTGCACAATATATAAAAGATATACCAGTGAGAACTAACCAGCTTGTAGAAGGGTGACAACTACCACTCCACAAGTGATCAACCAGGAATTATATGCTGCATGCAGTTTAGTGAACTGGCTGCAGACCAGCAATTTTATACCAGACCAACAACAACCCAGCTCTTGTGATGTGGCCTTGTATATACACGGGTATCATATAAGCCATATAAAGGCACAACTTACCATTAATACCAAGAATTGTACAGCTTATAGTAACAAAAGTGCAGCCCCGCCCTATTATAATTCACCACTGTTCAGTTGTACCAGGTAACAATATTATAGGTTTTAGTACCAAGAAGTGCTTACTTATGTAGAAAAAATAATTTCTAGGTTAGTTGTTAAGCTGTTTAATATGTTTAAGAAATCATAAAAATATATTAACTGTTAAATGCTTACCAATTAAGAAGCATGCAGCCGTTGCTTTCATGTACATTATGGCTAATTAATCATAGCCAATAATACATGCATGGTGAAAAGCTTAACTGTAGATGTGGTATGCTGATGTTGTTGAAGTTACATATTCACTACATTTCAATCAGTGAAGGTCGGCTATTAAATAAACTTACTGGTGGGGCATTACAGGAATGGTAACCATTCTTGGAATATCATTTGACATACCAAATGCTCTAATGCTATAGCACATAAGCCAGTACCTTTACATCACTTTACATTGCTGCGGTATTAAAATTCACTCCTCAAAACATACTAAAACTTGACCCATACAGGCCAGCTTGTACTTTTCATATTAGAGATGGAATGGACGAAAGCAATAAGTTATACAATGGTTATACTGAAAGCAAAAGTAGCACAGCAAAGTTTGCGGTCTCCTCTACTACTGCATGCATGTATGCCGGTTTGCTTCACACAAAGTTTTGACAAAATTCCAATACAAGAGTTGTAGTAACATGCATATGCAATAAAGCAGTTCATATGCATGCCACAATGCTACCACATTATAATTCATTGCAGTCATAATCATGCACTTTTCTGACTGCCACTATGCAGAGCTACACTATAATTTTAATAATTAAATATTTAACCGCATATGAATATATGCAGCAGTAAGCAGTTTCTACAACATAATATTATCAGGCTACAATATATAGTTATAATTCATGATGATTGGCTGTCATGATACAGCCAAATATCTAACCGTACATGAAATAAATTTTAAACTATGTGTAGGCTGGTAGTGACTACAGCACTTTGGCATGTAAACAGTTGTGTGGCCAGGCATATTCATTTCGGTTTCAGTTTCACCAACCAACCAAACTAAGAAGGTGGAGTGTATACACACTAACTTATCATCAAAGAACATACACCACTCCTTTGCATCTTAGAACATTGCTACCTCAATTCCCACAATACATTAGTGTTACTGCACTTACTTGAAGAGAACATGACTTTATTTTTATCTGTTAAAGACACTATGGTTTCCGCCTCTATAACACTACAACAAGTTTTCTGCACTCTGGGGGACTGATAACAGTCAGTGCTAATAGAACTTATGAATACCACTTCCATTTATGTCGCAACTATAAAAGACCCTTCTATTCAATAGCACTTTATTTAAATTCCATTGTAAGCCACACAAAATCCCTTTTACATGCGATTACTATAGAGCACATAAGTTAGAATACACACCATAAGCTACAATACTTAGACCAATCTAGTGCTAATTACAAAGTATGTTATTGCTTGATAATTCATATTATTGTAAACACATCAAATATTTTATTTACTTAACCATTAAATAGCTGCTACTATATTTAGTGGAAAGCCAGTTTGTGGTATATATATTAAAAGCTCGTGATGAAAGTAATTAGCTGTTTTTAAATATAAAATTTATAAAAGTTACAAGCACAAATGGCAACTACATGGTTTGCATTCCTAACTAAATGCATGTAGGAATTTTGCAGCTGTTTCATCAGTTTAGTGCCTAACTACTTGCATTCAAAGGAGTAACCAGAAATGCTCCATAGAAGTTGGCTCTAGTGCTGCGTATGACAGAAAGCTTGCATTCCTGATTCTGGACCCAAGTCGGATAGCAAGGATTTTGTATATTAACAACAATTGCATCTCCACGGTTCAAATAGAATAAGCCTCCATGATAACCAGTAGTCTCATAATCATTCTGATTTTTGTACAGTGAATCATATTTTTCTGTCACAGGATTGAATGGCGAATTGTTACTTCTCCGAATTTTGATCTTGTGAGCCAACACCTTATTACTGGCATGAGAATTGACATGAACCTTAAGTCGAAGCTGCAGGTAGATGTAGTAGACACCGCTAACAGGAACTACTAGTTCGCCATGATCTGTCTTCATCCCACCAACCACATGAGCACCAGAAACCTCACCACATTTCCAGTTAACCAGGTCACCTGAAACCTGACGACCTAAAGCAGAACAGAGTTCCTTTAATGTTTGCCAAATATATGAACACATGCATAGCTACATATTTCTGGTTATAATATATAACATTGTTATCATGTCATTACACAAACAAAACAGGTTACAATACTGTACAATTCATTATTATAAGAGATTGGGGTTTAGTTAATTACATCATTACAATGTCTCAGTTTGCATTACACACTATAATAATTGTTCAATTCCGCACATCCATCCTTGTTGCAGCCAGAAACATAATAAGCTCCAAAGTAAGTTGATTCTGGATCATATTTGATGTTGTTAGCTAAGCTTTTTAATTTAGATCTACTCCATAAATCGACAAAGACTTTCCCCCCTTTGGGAATGTAGAAGAGTCCAGATTGGTGATGAGCAGAATACATCTTTTTGGTGCCAGCCGTGTTTACGCTATGCAAAATCTTCAAACTGGTAGTTCCTGCAGGGTCTGAGAGTAAAGTATAATGTCCGTAGTGAATGGTTTCATGGTCGTTTCCATCATAGTAGATTTTCACTTGGCTGTAAACCATGTAAATCCCTTCAACTGGGACAATGATCTTTCCGTCTTCTGCCTTCATTCCACCATGAACATGTCCATGATTCTGACAGGACCAACCGCATCTGATGTACCGGCTGCCAGACCCTGTACAACATTAAATTGTGTACCTGGTTTTCTATACCTACAATAGTTTGCTAAGTAGAATAGCTAAATACTAACCATCATTATTGTTATCATTTTCCTGAGGATCTAGATCGTTTGATCCTACCAAGTGAGCTGATGGCGTCACGTTTAAGCTCTGAAATTAGTAAGCATTTTATATCCACATACAAAACTGGAAGCAAAATTCTTACCGGAAAGAACGTACTGTTGCACACTTCCACAAAGCCATTCACTAAACAAACAAATTTAATCATATTATGATAGTATCATATTGCATATATAAACCTCACCAGCACTGCGAGCATTCCTGACAGTGTGTTTGGTAAACACAACATCTTCACCCTAACAGAAAGAAAATACATTAATATTCTGCTATTAATATAACTTGGTACCTCTTCCTCAATATCATCCATGTAAAAATTTTGCAGGTCACTGATCCTCTGTGCATTCTGGGAGCTCTTGATGGCCACAAATACTGTTAGTGTGGCACACATCATAAGTACCAGTATCATCAGCACGGCAAACAGCTGGTAGCTCCATGGTTGAGCCATTTGTGCTTTAGTAGATTGGGCTTCCAGATCACCCATGGTTTGAGATTGGAGATTGATGCAAAGATCGGTTTGGTCGGCAGGACACACTGGTTAGCTGTATGGAAAAAATACATTCGTGAGGATGTGGGCAGTGAGGGATTTTTTTTTTTTTCATAACGTGTACATTAACACAACGGCCAACAGCCACAACAGTATGCAAGTATACTCATTACCAGCTTAAGTCTGCGTTCAGTTGCTCAGAGAAGCACTTAGCGGTCTAGCAGCTTCGTAGACAGAAGTTCGAAACGCCAAACTAAAGCAGCATCCCAAAGTTACGCTTTTTATAGCTGAAATCACACCACAATCTCGAACCAACATGGTTTCAATTCCTTGGCCACAAGTTATTATTTTCAAAGAATGATACTGAACTCGTAGCTTCGTTTGCACAGGAGATCACGTGTCGCGGTATGTTTACTTCCGTCGGCGTAGGGGCGTCTCCTTTTGTAAGCTAGGGATTCGCTAAGTTCACTCGATTGGATGCCCCGGTATGTCACATCCAGACTTCCTACTGTAGTTGTTGCTCTCTCTCTTCGACTTTAGGGCACGCATCTAGTAGTTGCCGCGAGTAGTCGACTTTAGGGAATGCGTCCAGTAGTTGCCGCGAGTAGTAGACTTTAGGGGAAGCGTCCAGTAGTTGCCACGAGTAGTAGACTTTAGGGGAAGCGTCTAGTAGTGTTAGCGTTAGGGTTAGAGTTCAGCTTTGGTTTCTTCTTCACCTTTAGGGTTAGGTTCTTCTTACTATATACAGCTTATTTCGTTAGTCACATTTATAAGATACAAAAGAAGAGAATTAAGGGAGCTAGCAGCGGTAGCATAATCGGTAGAACACTAGACCATCACACGGGGATCCTGGGTTCGATCCCCCTTCAATATTGCACTTTTTTTCGCCTTTTTGGTTCACTGTTTTTTGTCTAAGTTCTGTAGGGTTATGAAATAGGGTGAAAAGAGTGATCTTCTGGTGGCATGGAATCGAGTGAACTTAGTAAATCCCTTGTAAGCTACCAAGCCCGTGGCTGAATCTCTTCAATCAACTTTGCCGCAAATAAAATGTTTGTAATAGTACGATTGAATACGTACAAAATTATGTACGACAGAGTGCACTAAATAGAATATTGGTGGCGGGAAAATTGGCAATCTTGCCACAGAGACACTAAGACTGAAACTTTTAGCAACTTTTGTTCATATGCCTGTGTACAAAAACGTGTATAATGATATTGTATGGTGTGTGATTTTCCAGTTAAGCCATTATACATTCCAAGATCATACAACTCAATTTTTTTTGACGCATTTACCGGCACTGTAAGATTCATGGAAGGTGAAACTTCTGCTGTAGTATTTTGCCGCCAATTTACATTTCATGTGACATCCATCATGTGACAAGTAGCTATCAAGGTATTGTGGCTGTGTCCACAATGATAACTGAAAGTGATGTGGGATCATTGGCTGCCTTTTGTGTGTGGTGTCATGAGATTTCCAGGTATTGGTATGTTTACTTGGTCTGTTAGATACACAATAACAAACCACAAGATTTGTTGATCAGCTAACTTCTTTGTACATATGCAAACTTTACCAAACTTGTACAAGGAATTTGGTGGTCTGACGATATAAGTTCTGATTTTTGGTGCAGCAATATATTACTTCATCTTCAATTTATTCAGTAGTAGTGACAAAGCAGAAAGTGTTTACACCTTTCTACCAGTGCCCCTAGCCTACTGGTAATAGAAATCAAACTGTTTCATGATCCTGTCCTCTCCTTTTCTGAAACTGCTGCAGTGTATTTGGATGGCCACACAAGTTGACACTTGTGGTGTTCTGTCCCTCATATTAATGGCATTTCTGTAAAAATAAATTATAGGAGTTAGCACAGTAGCTCCCTTGGGACACTTTGTTTATCAGCAAATGTGGTTTGTGGTGTAACACTGACACTCTAATAATTATCAGCTTCTAACCAAAGTGGAGTTAGTTGGTTGCAGCCACAAAATTTACTATATATAGCACTGAAACCAGACTTGTTCAGATTGATCAGTTAGCAACATAACCTGAAAACACTGGATAGCTACAAGTGTCTTTCAAGAACCACTCTTATCTGTAACTCTTATCTGTAACTCTTATCTGTAACTCTTATCTGTAACTCTTATCTGTATTATAATTTTTTGATGATAGCCAGACACCTGATATCCCAGTACTTTTAGTACACTGTTTGGGTCCTCCATTATTTACTCTTTCAAGTGGTACTGACTCGGAGGATTGTGCCTTCGGTCTTTTGCTGTCCTCTGTCCACACATATCCTCACCCCACAGCTGTAAATAAACTATGTACTCGTTATCCAGTTCAGTAACTTAAAATAAGATGAATGTTTAGTCCAACTTTTAGCTCAGCCAGTTAACTTCCACGTAATCGACTCCTACATGCTCAAACTGGTGCAACTATTTGTTAGCTGGGCTATTTATATACACTCTAGGTGTGGATAAAATTCCCTTCTATTCAGGTGAGGTGTGAAAAGGTCATGGGTACTTTTATGAAACAATGAAAGACTTTCCCCCTCTCCTATTGGACAAACAACGTGATGTGGTTTTGGCCACTTACTCTTAAGTTTCCCGCCAAGTATTTGTTTATTTACTACGCACGCACCATGCCGACACGTGACAAGGTACTTCTTGCGTAGTCTCGTGTCCAGCCGGGCTCGCGCTAATGCTCAAACACCGCATTAGCGCGAGTAGGGTTGGACACGGCTCGCGCTAATGCACAAACAGCCCGGCTGGGCACGAGACTACTTCTCGCGCCATATTTGTATCAATTTACCGCGCAGGCGTTTATATAATAGCACCTGCGCTAGAACATGACACGACAATGTGAACACTCACGTGAGAGTACAGAGTTTAGCACCTGCGCGACAAAGCGAGAAAGTACTGGAAAGGTTGTAAGATAGGACGAGTAGGAGCGGAAGCGACAAAGTGATTTATCGTCAGATTGGTATTTATGGCAGCTGATGGAAACTGGTGTACTCCCCCGGACTCGCCAAGCACAGCCCATCGCGGCGTAGTATCATCAAGTTATGAACACGCGATACAAGATAACGATTGGTACTGGGACTGGCAACATGAAACACGTGAGGATGACACTGAAATTACTGATGAACAAGCAAGCAAGTTAAACAATCAAGTAATGTCAACTTCTTTACCGGTAGAGATACAACGAAGTCCTCCCATCGCCACTCCTCCTGTTGGACAAGTAAGTGTCCCACCACCTGCTCACGTGATGTCATCAGATCAGATTTACCAAGGAAAATTAAACCAAGACAGTGGTATTAACAGTATGACCCAGAAAGACTTTGACAACGTACCAAACAATAATATACTGGTTGCAGCAAGTAGTCCCACATCCGTCGGGTTTACACCAGCCTATCCAACACATTATGACACTACACAGATATCCAGCCTACCAGGTGCTCAGAAGTCATCATCAGGAAATGACTCAGTGGTGTTGCAGCCTCCTACATCACATGGGAAGGTAAGGTCAACATCTATTGAGGAAGCTGGGAAAAAATTAGCTGAGTATGCTCCAGCTAAGAAAGGGGAGGGAATCATGCATCCAGAAGCCATACCTGGCTGTCTGACTTACCTAATGTCTTATGGGGAACAATCAGATACCCAGGATGGGTCTATTGTAAGGCTGTGGTTTGACAACAGTATGATTTTATAAGTTAGTGTTTTTTCAGCTAACAAAGGAAGATGATGATTTACTTCGAATGGAGGATTCGTTTGAAGGTACAAACCTATTGTATGTTCCAACTGGCTATTCCATCATTATATTGTGTAGATTCTTTAACCACTATCACTGATGATGTTACCATTGTAAACCCTTATGAGCAATTTTCCCATGCGTGTAGTTGTTATGACATGATGCCAGACAGTATTAAAATGGTGGTGCTGGATAAACGCCTTCCCATGAGGAAAGCATTCTTTGCTTTGGTTCAGAATGGTGAGTGATGTATAACAGAATAAGACTACTTTGTGTTTTTAACACTGTAATATTTATAGGAGTATTTCAGTTGTACGTGTAGTACAAGACATTGTTGTTTGTTCTAGGTGTTAGGGCTGCACCAGTCTGGGACAGCAATATTCAAGAGTTTGTAGGTGAGGGATTGTGATAGTACTCCAAATTAGTCACATAATCCACTGCCTTATGTAGGAATGCTCACCATATCTGATTTTGTTAATGTCTTAATCTTTCACTACAAATCACCTATCGTAAGTTTGAGCATGCCTCAATCACTGAGTGTAATGACGTGTGAAATATGTTAAATAATTTTGTGTTCATTTTCCCATTGTGGTTTTTGGTGTTTTGCTGTACAGGTGGAAATGGATGAATTCGAAGAACAGACTATACAGATGTGGAGAGGTTAGTACTAAAAATGTTTATACCTTATCAATTAGGGTTCAGAGTTTTAAGGTTAATGCTACACTAATTGGTGATGTCACAGAACTATGTCCAGCCACTAACCAGGCAGGTTTATTCAATGCTGGGTCACCTGTCAATCACATGTAATACTAGTGTTGAGGTGTTACACTTTCTCATGCGTTTTCACATGCACTATAAGGATCACCCAGCCCTACTTTCATTGTGATGTTCATTGACTGTTCAATAAGGGTATATTTCTAAAAGCTATATGAACATACGTTTCCTCTTGACTATGTATTAGTTAGAATGGATCAGCCTCGGTAATTAAGTGTTGGTAGCCTTGCCCACATCATCCTCGGGTCTCTAAATAGTGTAGAAACCTTGTTGACCCATTTAAAGTGATTTAGAAAATTCTTAGGTTAAGAAAAAGTAAGAGAAAGTGGAAAACTGTACGTGCTAGCATTGGGATTTATCCTTAAATCAAGTTGATGGTTTCAGTGCCACTGCACCAGGACGTGCATTCATAACCATTGCATGACTATAGTGCCATATCAAGTAGTTACTATGCCGGGCTAGAAAGACACTTGTCCAGAAAGTGAGCTGTTAAGAAGCAAATTGTGAGTGCTAGCATTGAGATTTATCCTTCGAGTTTGTTGTGTCAGCGCCACACCGTGCTGGACATTGGTATTGAATGTCTAGCTGAATGCTAATGATGCTTGTCTTGTCCAGAAAGTAAGCTAACAGTAAGGACGTTTTGATTTGGCTTTGCCGATTTTCATTTGATCAATGTACAATACCAGCGAGACCACTATTTAGTAACCCACCACAGGTTTCTATTGGATTTAAGTAACCTCAAACATCAAAAGGAAATATTACATAAGTTTTCTAAATGGTAATAAAGTATATACCCCTGGGAATTACAGTTAAATAGTTTCTCTAATGTGATTTAGAAAATTTAATGCCTGTACTTCTTTTGATGTGTTAGGTTACTAAATCCAATAGAAACCTGTGGTGGGTTACTAAATAGTTAGTAACTGTGGTCTCACCAGTGGTTGTTTAGCACACTCATCAAACGAAAATTGGCAAAGCCCAAAACAAAATGTCCTTATACTGTTAGCTCCATGCCATGGGGCTCATTTGGGAATGAACCCCCATGTAACTTTCTGACGTTCTTTCAGGATTTCTGATTGAAGTAGTTCTTTATATCGTCCGCAGCAGCAAGATATGAATGTATCCACGGTGGGGTAGACAGCCCATCATCCTTAGTGTAATGCTATAGTAGGGGTCTCAGTAAAATGAAACATGTGTTGCATTTGCATGGAGTCTTGTTTATGGGCAGCCGTGCTTAGCAATCTTTATAATGCTTGAGGTAAAAGTCAATGCAGACTCTTTGTAGCTGTGTGGTTGAGAACAGAAATCTTAGAATCAAGCAACAGTGATTCGTGAAATTTAAAATGTGAAAATCCTGGGCTAAGAGGCATCCATGAAATTTAAAATGCGAAAATCTGGACTAAGGACATAACCATGAAATATACATACCGTGAAAATTTCCGGGTATGCAGTAGTGAGCAGCAGCAGTAGAGGTGGTACTGACCCATTTGGTGAACCCACAACATTCTTGTTGTACAGTTTGATTTTGGTGAGGAGAGTCTTAGATGTTGAAGTTGGATGGTAGGTGTGGTTTGTCCTCCTTCCATAGAAATTTGGCAGTGTGTGAACATTAGAAGCCTGGTATGAATGGAGAAATGTCAGTTGGGTTACTGAGGACATCTTCCAATAGCTTCTACTGTCTGGGTTCTTGCCAAGGCGGTCAGTTGTAGTTACAGGTTTACCTTACTGGGTTGTATGGCTGTAGAACCATCTCCTCTAATAATCTGATCTTTTGTAAAAGGAGATGGGATTGATGGATAGATGGATGTACACAAAATTCTGTGGTCCTGCAACACATATTTTGTATGTTGAGCACACAAGAAAATGTGTGAATAAGTTGCAAGTATTGCACACAAGATCGTGGGCACACATTCTTTATAACAGTGTTCCACAGTATTATCTCCACCCAACAACAACACCAGAATCCTTTTCGTTACATTTTAACTTACGTCCTCATTGTCAATTTTAGAGGATGTGATCATGTAGGAACAGTAGGATGTGTATTGAATGAAAATACAATGTGATCATGTATTAAGGAATTATTGACAACTGAACAAATTATATAACTTTTTGCAATTATTATTTATATTCTAATAAGGTAAATAGTACTATACTATTTCTAGTCTCTTTTGTTAATGTACTTTTGGTAGTAGTCGTTGGGAGGAATCTTTGGTCAATTATTCATTCTTTGTCAACTCTCCAGGGTCGGTCAAATCTGCATCACTTGTTTCAAATGATAAATGTTGTAGCTTGGCTATTAGTTCAAAGAGGAGTGCCCAATCTGGTTTAAAGTTTCTAGGGATCAGTACACAGGAGCCATTGTTGTGTGATTCATGAGTGCTAGTGGACAATCGGCCTTCCATCACCTTGAAATTGTATAGTTCCCCTTTTACTCACTGTCCAGTACGTTGTTAACTGCTTCAAATACTTGCCTCTCAATATGTCCTCCATTTTTATCTAGAGTTTCACAAACTGACATTCCATCAAACGGGATTACTTTCTTTATCCGATTTCTCCTTTCTAAGTGGATGTCTCTCAATAAGTCTTCAAGTAACCCCTTGCAGTTTTGCAGGGTGCCTTTGATGGCCTCTAATCGCTGAGTCTGAAATTACAAATATATACCCATTATTTCATACTAATATACAAAACCTTAGTATCCTTCAATAATCTGTCCACTACATGTATTTCTGTCTCTTTTTCTCACTACTTGCTGTTCATTATTCTGTACTCTGATAGTCCACCTGGCAAACACCTCATATCTGTGAGCGATGGGTAAGGAGACTAGGGGAATAACGCAAGGCTTTCGAGGAGGTAATAGTCTGGTACATCGTATTGCCGTATGTGTCAAATGATGGAACAATATGGGTAAACACAATACTGCGTATTATTTTCAAATAGTGTAATATAGTGCAATGTATTTTGAGTTAAGACCTTTTACAGTAGTAAAGTCACTTATGTCAACAACCCGTATGTAGCTGTATGTTGCAGAGACAGGTCAAAGCAACTATTATTAAATACATTTACAGTTGGTCAGTGCCAATGAGGATAGAGATGGTGAATTCTTGGGTGTTGGTAATAAGATTAGCAAATTTCACACCTTTCACATGTGGCAGAGCATCCAAAGGTAATTTATAAATAGGTGTTGCAATTGTTGGAACAATTAGCTCCAAGATTGGGATGAGCTCACCTGCAAGAGTTTCTATCTGTACAGTGGCAACACCTAGAGTTTGAAAGGATCATGATTCAGAAGAAGACAAAGCTACGTGTGTAGTAGTTGGTATAAAATTGTAAGACACAAATGAGCATATCAAAAAGGATGTTGACATTTATTCTGCATGACCATTAACAACTGGAGCTGTGGCCGTCTTCAACAAATACATGGGAGATACGTGCGGGGTGCTGTGTGAAGCCGGAACAAGAAAGGATTCCACTGATACTACTGGTGTAGTGGCAGGTTGAAGTGTGCCAGACTGTTGAGTAGTCGGTTGTTGTGTGCCTTGGAAATTGTTCATTGCCATATTAGTATGACCTTAATATCCTTTACAGAGACTTGTATGATGTTTACATTTACAGTGTTGACAGCAAAACTTTGAGGTGCATTGGGACACTTTATGTCTAGCCAGACAATTGAAGCAAAGATTACAGTATTTGACCAGTTAATAGCCACGGCTACTGTAACTTTCAGCAAGCAAAACCCTGCGACTACTATGCGAAGGTGGCTAATATCCGAGGGCGGTTACTATGAACTTGTATGGCGGAAGCCTGCAGCGATTTGCAAGTGACTGACCTTGTTTAATCATCTGTCAATACTGTCATTCATTTTAACTTCTCTCAAAAACGTTATTTCCTGGTTTAAAACAACCTGATTTCTGCTTCACACCTGTCTTATCAACACGAGTATCAACACTTGCAACAGTATGTTCAGATACAAGCTGCAGCTCTTATCCGAGGGTGGCTCTTACGACAATAATTCTAGGCTGTGGAGCAGCTACTATCTGGGGGTGGCTATTATATGAGCCGCGGCTATTAACCAGTTAAATATGGCATGCCCCTTTGCAGTTAGGCTTTCAGGTAGTTAAATTTCTGCACACCACTAAGGTTAGGGCTTGAGTGAATTGCAGCTTAGAAGAAAATTTCAAAAGGTCAACCAATTTAGGGGGTCACGAGAAAACATTGGCAAGGTCAACTTGGGTAACCTGCTTGGGGCAAATTTGCTGTAGTGGCAATGGGTTCCATAGGCTGGGGTCTTCTGTCAGACTTTATGGGACTGTGTTTGTAATTCTTGGTAGTGCATTAGCTGAACTACAAATATAGCAAACAGAGTTGAGTCAAGAGTTGGCAATGTGAGTGATGTATTTGATACAGTAGTACTGAACTGACACATACCACTGGCATGCTGCTGACAACAATTATGACAGGTGTATACTTATGAGGTGCCACTGGTAACAATTGTGACAAGTGTGTTACATAAACATATTGGTAATGTGCTAGCTACATTACTCACATTCTCGAGTGGTAACTTCACCCATCCTTGATATGAAGAAGTAGGAGGGGGGGTCGCTGGGAGAACAATTCGATACATTTATCAACTCATTAAGTTTCTCTATTATGGCATCTTGTAATTCCTCTGAGCCCATGATTGCTTCTTCTAGATCAGTGACATCTTGTATAAGATCAAATATCTGCTGGAATTTGTTCTCTCCAGCTGAGTGAGATAAGTTATGGCAAATTTACCAGTCTCGTTTGCTAGAGTTTCCTCGACTTGGTTGTAAATTCTGGTCACGTGGGCTCTTCGCGAGGTCTGGGGACGAGTTAATCCCTCCATTAATGTGGTCTGCTGAAAAAAAAACAATAGCCAACAGTGTTCTAGGTAACTCGGTGCTTGCCTCTCCAAGTACCATTCTTAGAGTGTCCTACATTGTTTACACCTGAAGTTACAATGATTTAGCTGGTCACAGCACATCAAGTATAGGGTGCTCCTGGAGGTAACTGGCCCTGATTTCCCGACCAACTACCGAAATTATAATTAAAACCTTAAGACATGTGATCACATGTGTCATATGTCGTTGCATAGTACTCCAATAATAGGTCAAGTTAATTCTCAACAACAAGCTAATGTTATGAGGTCAAGTAAAGTCCCGGTTTATCTCTTCTTGCATAAATATTTTTCCGTCCTTATTTCTATAGTCTGAGAAGGGATGTACTTGTTGAGGGCAATCAGGATTTGGGCCATTGCATTCAATTTGTTCTCAATGGCAATGCTCCCTACCACTACTCATTTTAATTAGTATAAGCTAGAACCTACGACAACAAATTTCTTTGACATGCTATCACTATGCTCACAATCAATGTACCAATTGACAAACTGATGCCCTGAAAACTCTGGACAAGTATTGTAAAAAATTACTCAATAACAGTAACACCTGTATATTTGTATCCTATCATGAAATCGTCAGTCAACCTCTGCTTGGAAGTACTCCTTCACATGACAACTTATGTGACCCATCTTCTAATCCTGATGTATTGATACAGCATACACACATCGATTGGATTGTTCTGTCTACCCTCTGGAAGCAACACCTCACATTCATTCTTGTCCAGATTATCAATGACCAACACATACCCATATGTGTCAGTATTTGCAACAGTCATATTGGACACAGATTCAACTGGAACCTCTAAAGTATCTCCTGTGACAGGTGACACAATGGGTACAGAATCAACCTCTGTGTGTTACTGATTACCGTCATCCACTTCCTCGAACAATTGCATGATGACCTCATCTGGAATGTCAGTGCTGCATTATTCCACAATACTGATCCCAATGTCTTTGCTTCCTTGAGCATCGGAGCCAAGTTGAAATATGTCCAACTCGACAAGCTCTTCTTCACATCATCTTTATCACCTCCATGATCTTTGTGATCATACTTTGTGATCACACTTTGTGATCACACTTTCATATTCAGAAATTAATGAAACATTACCAGTGTAATGGTAACTGCCTTCATCTGCTGATAAATCCACCAATTTGCTCTGTGGTACTTTGTGATTGCTGTGAGCACCAATTTCTACATGCAAAACATGCAGTTTAAAAAATATGTAATATGCAATCACACGCACATGCCTTTTCAATTCACCAGCCCAGTGCAATTTTTAAGTCAAATCTGCCGATTCACAGATGTGTAGAGAAAAGCAGTTTGTGGCTGCTAATCTATTACAACCGCTGACAAGTGATACCACTTCTCCCTTCCTCCTCACAGTGATAATGTGCTACGCACGCTTTGAAACACAGCCTGGTTTTGCTCGTTGCTTGATATAGGTATGTACACAATCCATTATTGACACAACATATTTATATTACAATCTGCAATTACTGATACGTCTACAAAATCTGGTGGTAATGAGGATCTGGTTGGTGTGGTAGCTGGCACTGGTGATACTTGTCGAGAGCTTTTGTTTCCTGTTGAAGCTCTGTCTGGTGGTGGTGGAGGAACATCTAACATTGAACAAAAAGCTGCACGAATTGCACTAATATTTGCATTGGTTTTGTTGAGTTCTGCTACTAAAGATCTCGCTTTCGAAAGACTTTGACACTTACGCATCGCACATGAACGGATAAGTCCTTGCCTTCACAGAACTGTGACAATACCTTTTTCAAAAGTGTTGCTTCTTCATAAGCAACTCTGCTCACAATCTTTTGTTTAGTTTTCCATGTAAATAAAGATGAACTGAGCCTGTTTTGTCTACTGAACACTTTCTTGTTGAAGGTTCATTGGTACTGTAGTTACAAGGCAAAATCCACACTGGTCCATAGTCTTCATCCCCAGAGGCTTTTCTTCAGCACATTCTTCAGCACATTCCAGTTATGACACTTCTTGGGCACTTAAAGGATCATGTGAGGCAATTAACAATCACCAACCACTGGTGAGAGTAACATTTTACCAGACTCTTGTAGTGCGGTGCTTATAATTTCCTATCGATAAGTGGCTGTGCCTCTTGCCACGTGAGACTAACATCTGCATGACATACTTACTACAGTACTAGTACACACCCTGTACCATGGTATACTACTTACTAACTACACAATGCTGATCTGTATAAGTTACACAAAATCTAGCTGTGTAACATCTGTGTTCTAATGCTCGTATAATAATTTGTTTAAATTCACTTCATATGTATGTAACTACATAGATTGATGCATTTCTTTTGCCATAGAATCAGTCAAACAAGTAGCAGACCTTAAACCCACCTTGATAAGAATTGATCCAAAGGAAAGGTGAGTTGGTTTGAAGTATCATACACCATACATATTGTATGGGTTGAATGCTTTATACACAGAAATAAATTTTACATTATCTGTTTAGATTTAGCTGCCAGTAACAAGGTATATGACCTATCCTGTTAGAGAACACTGAGTTATTACCTGTCTACTCAGTAGAGACGTATGCACTAGCCAATATATTCTAATAACTGATATAAAACTATTTTCAAACTGATAGCCAATCTGATATGATAGCATACACTTTCCTGTAACAATTTTCCATCTAAATTCAACTGTAAAGTGACCGTGTGGAACTTTAATTAACAGCTAACAATATAATAAACAGGTGTTGCTAGCACGTGGGTGCCCATAATTATGCATAATATATTTGCATCTGCTGCTTGTTTACAAACACTGCTGATCCAACACTACTATGCAAAAACAAGGCTGATATGCCACATATGTACGTACAAATTTTCAAGTTATATAATTTTGTTACTTGGTTGTCTGAATTATCAAGATTATGTTTGGTAACTAAAATTGAGTGACCCTTGAAAATAAAACTAAAAATCCTAAAATTGTTAATCCATGAAAATTGCACACTTCAAAAAGTATATGGTAACTGGTAGCCAATTTGATTATCAGTACACCTCTATTGATTACTATATAATATGGTCACCTATAAAAAAATCCCTATAAGTCATTTGTGTACATAATCTGCTTTCTTTTTATAAGGGACCTATAGTTTTGTTAATGGTTTTGCTAATAGTTAATTGTTATATGACTATCTGTATGTATTGCCAATAGTTTATACAAAGCTGTTGAAGTGTTAGTACGCAACAAGATACACCGGCTGCCAGTGATAGACTACAGAACTGGAGATGCTGTCTACATCATGACTCATAAAAGGCTGCTCCACTACATCTGCATGCATGTGTGTAACTGTGTGTGTGTGTAATGTAGGTGTACAGTGTGTAGTCTGTGTGTTTGTGTGTGTGCAGCAGGGGTTGTTACTTTATTACTGGTTACTACCAGCCAAAGTATGTAACATTACTGTCTAAGCTGGTCACTTTTATGGCCTTAATATGTAGGTACATGGCTTCTTTAAATAGGTGGGTTAATATATAATCTTTTACTTGGGGAATTTAAGTTGACCTATTTGGAGAGGTGGCCTTTCTGTACAGGTGGTTGTTAAGGCAAGTTCTTTTGTAGTTGTAACCATCTCGGCGAAAACCCGTCTAGTTCGCACAACTTCCGAATTTCTTTTTATTTTCTCAGCATCATCTGCATAGTCCAAGGAATGGTTCACCAAAATTTCAGTCAATTATGGTGAGTAGTTTTGGAAATACAGTGCTAGAAAGTAGAAAAAGCAAGGAAGTTGATTTGTACTGTGACTATACTAAAAATAAACTACAGGCGCTTATATTAGCAGCCATAACTTCCATTTAGATTAGTCTACAAAGTTGGGATTTGGCTTACAGTGTTCAGCATGGATTGGCAGATCAGCCAAGGTATAGTTTTAACCCTGCAATCACTTGCGCATAGGCATGTGAAGGCGGTTTTATTGAAGAAACGGTGACGATTTTGTTTACGTCTACCGTATCGTAAACAAACGCATGTACTATTGGGGCTACAGAAATGAGACAAAAAATTTCGAACTGCTCATGAGTAGGCGAATAAGATGGTATATAGGTTTAATCGATTTAACACTTCTTTTCCTGAGTAATGGCTCGATTAAAACTTGCATAAAATTTTCTTTGTAACACGTAATTTCACCTATTTTTTAAAATTTTGTTTTTCGCAATATGCATGCTTGTGCGAACTGGACGGGTTTTCGCTGAGATGGTCACAATTGTCTTATCATCAGAAACTATTCTGCTTTGTTTTCATCCAGTTGCTCCAGAACTTGTTTATAATTACACGTTAACATGTGTCCAAATGCATTTGTAGCTTTTGGATGGTTCTCAGCCAACTTTTATGGATAAATCTCTACGGGAACTTGGAATAGGAACATACAACAATATTGCTACAGTGAGTTGAGTAACCATTAACTAAAGTATATGCACTACTTGTGTGTGCTATAGGCCACCAGAGATACTCCGTTGATAGTGGCTTTAAAAATATTTGCTGAAAGAAGAATATCAGCTTTACCGATAGTTGATGAGTGTGGTATGGATCATGTGTGTATTGTGTGATGTTGTACTAACCTTATTCTTATTTCTGTAGGAGTGGTTGTTGATATCTATGCGAAGTTTGATGTTATCGTGAGTACAGTAGTGTGTAGTGTATGACCCAATTTCCCCCTTGTAAGCATTTACTTTAAAACTGAAATATGTACATCGTAGACGTTTAATTACTTGTGGGACCACCATTATTATGCAATCTTGTGACTCGTCCAATATTTCTATTGGCTGGACAGTCTGGTTGTATAACTGAATGTGTCCTGTGTGGGTAGAATGTGTGCTTCATCAAAATGTAGAATAGATGTGTGGAATCTGTGTACAGAAATTTCTTTACCCAAAGCTGAACAAAATAAGGAATCCCTTAACACTGCTACATAGGTGAAAACCATCAAAAGCTACCACACCAGCTCTCCCAACAATGCATTCCCTATTGGGCAGTAGGTACTATTTGTTGACCCTTGTAGTACTTGCCTCGCTATTGTGTTCCTGTATTACAATTCAGTGTGACCTGTATTCTGTTTTTCGCTGTTTAGAATTTAGCTGCAGAGAGAACATACAACAACCTGGATATCTCAATCCATAGAGCATTACAGCACAGAGCTGAGGTTTGTGTGTAATGTTTCTCTGTGTATTTTAAGATACTTTTCTGCTCAATGTTTAGGGATTTGAAGGCGTACACACTTGCCAGTTATTTGAAACTTTTCATGTGATCGTGAAACGATTTGTGTCTACTCAAGTTAGTAAGAATGTATATCTAAAATAATCATATTATCGATTTGCTTTGTAGGTACACAGGTTGGTTGTCGTGGATACTGACAAGCATGTTATTGGAGTACTGTCATTGTCTGATCTTCTCTCCTTTTTAATTCTTCACCATCATACAGATTCTACTTAATTTGTAAAAAAAAAAAAACAGTTGTGAATATAATAATGTTAGAATGTATCATACAAAATTAATGAGGGGTTACTATTGTTCATCTTTTTGAAGCTGCTTTTCAATATCTTCAAAATCGCTGTCACAATTATTGAGTGTTTGGTGGTACTGTTCGTGGTCTACACTCCAGCCGAGTTGTGAAGCTCGTAACTCACGTTCGAGACACTCCAATGTCATTTTATCATCAAGTTCCCACTCTTCATTATCTGATTCAGAATCATCAATGTTCAGTACAGTATCGTCGTCACTGTCACTAGTACAATGCTCATCTGTCTGTGATGCAGTAATGTCATTTGTTGTGCTCAATTCTGGCTGCCATGTTCCAGTGGTTTTAGTTAATATACCTTCATTTTGCTCGTCTCTCTTGTGCTGTTTGCTAACTACAACAGTATCGGTTGTTTCTTTTACTCCTGACAAAAAGAATTGTGACAAGTTACCAGCAGTCTCATTGCTAGTCCAGGCCTCTTTAATGGAAACTTGCATTGCTGTGAACTGTAGTGGCACTATTGGGTCACAACTAGCCTCATAGTTGTCAGTAACCCCATTTGTAGGCGTGGTAACATCAGAAGTAAAATCTGCTACAGCAGAATTTTGGATTGTTTTCTGTTGGTAAGGTGCTTCATAGAAGACATTATAAGGAGATGGTTCAACTGGGTTATCCTGTATATCATTTGCTATTGGGCTTGTAGCAGGTTTGGAGATTGAAGGATTAGGGGTAACAGTGTTGTGTAAAAACTTTGGGTCATATCTGTTTCGTCGTATCATCAACCGTTCAAGGTAAGAAATTGAACTCCTAGTACCGACATCAACTGCAGGGGGATGAGTAACTGTATTAGTCTCAGTACTGGTCATTGTCTGGCTGCTAGTTGAACTATCTGAGACGGATTGAACACTACTGTCAGCTTTGTCCCCAACTTTGTGACTATTTCCTCCATTACGCCATTCTGCCAGAGCCTCAGCGAAGGCAGCCGCATTAGCTTCTTCATCATATGTCCCTTCTAGCAGGGAACCACCATTCATACTATGAGTGTCAATACGCTTAGGTTTAGCAGCATTAGTGTGAGCTAGTTTTGGTTGCTTGTTGGTGTACCTGGTATGGCATTCTGTACAGACTGGCATGCCTGATTTTGTGCGAGACAATGTACGTGTCTTTTTACCACACTCTCCACAATAACTTGACTTCTTACTGTTAGGAGAATTGGCCAGTTTGGGATCATCGTTTTTATCAGACAGAACTTGTACTTTGACTGGATGCCCTTTTACTGGAATTGTTGTCTTTTTAGTTGTCTTATCTGCTGCGTACTTCAGTACAGCTCCTTTTTGGCCTGACTGCCAGAATACACCCGAATTAGACCTATATAGTGTGCATTATTTGGAATATTGTTATAATTAGTTCTTGCTTACTCTCTTTTCGCCTTTTCTTTCTTCATCATTTCTTTCAAGGTTCGCAAGCGTTCCTCCATTCGCTGACTTTCATCAGCAAGTTGCTTAGTTTGCTCTGAAAACATCTCAAAATCTTACGATGACAGTGAACGAAGCGAAAATATTTGTTTGCAAATTGTCATGGCAACTTAACGAAAACCATAATCGAGTGTTGCAGAATCCTTCCTAATTTAGTTTCGCGGAATATTTTACGGAGAATACGAAGCATGAAGACACTTCTAGAATACTTTATCGTGTGCTGCTTTTGTGCGTTGCTATTGAAGTTTACCAATTCAAGTGATAACCAAACAACTATTTGTATTCAACGACCCGGGGATTGTGACGATTGCTATGCCAACTTCATGAATCTATGTAACGAGACAATTAATCGACTGGACAACTTGAACGGTGAGTATCATGCACGAGTATGGTAGTGCTCATTATGTCCTACCAAAATAACACATGCTTGGATAGACGTAGTCTGGCGCTGCCGACCCTTTTATGCACCCATCAATGTCACGCCCCACCTACCCCAGGTCGGGAAGCAAGTGGGGATTTGTAGGGGATTTGTCACCCAAGCTCGTCCCCAGGGTAGGGGCATTTGCAACACGAATATCCGTACTTTTCCATACTGTTGTGATTCCCGGGATAATTAGTAGGGGATGTGTAACTCAAAAGTTATCCCCAGGGGTGGGAATTTGTATTCTCGCATTTACAAATCCCCACCTCTGCCCGACCTGGGATAGGTGGGGCTTGACATTGATAGGTGCATTACGCCGCTCGCTTTTTGATTAGTTGGGCGGCACTCGCTGTAAAACGGGTCTGGTCACAACCGCATACTAAACTTGTGCAGCTGGAATTTATTAACGTCTGAATCACGCGGGTTTTGTCATGGTAATACTGTAGAATTATTGCTTTGAATCTCGCTTCGAGTTTGACAGCACTGTCAGAGGCGCATCTCATGTAGTCAAGCTTCTGTATACAGTTGATAACAGCGTACTCCGTCCTCTTCCAAGTAAGCATAGTTACCGTAGATATGATACCCTCCGGGCAATGGTATCCATGGTTCCATTCTTTAACCGCTGAATGTTCAGTTTAATTACAAATGCTGCGATTTGATTGGTGCTGCCAGCGTACACAAGTTTAGTATGCGGTTGTGACCAGACCCTTTTACAGTGAGCGCCGCCTAACTAATCAAAAAGCAAGCGGAGTAAAAGGGTCGGCAGCGCCAGACTAGGATAGACCATAGACAAATACCAACAATATTTGTTCAGAAAAAAATGTCAGTTGTTTCTTATAGACTACTTTGACCATCATAGATTATAGTGTGTGTGTTAGTGTGTGTGTGTGTTAGTGTGTGTGTGTGTTAGTGTGTGTGTGTGTTAGTGTGTGTGTGTTAGTGTGTGTGTGTTAGTGTTAGTCTTATGACAGGAGTATGAAATGAAAATATTTGTTTGCAAATTGTCATGGCAACTTAACGAAAACCATAATCAGAATCCTACTTTAGTTTCATGAAATATTTTACGGAGGATATGAAGCATGAAGACACTTCTAGAATACTTTATCGTGTGCTGCTTTTGTGCGTTCCTATTGAAGCTTACCAATTCAAGTTATTACCAAAGGACTATTTATTTTCAATGACCCGGGGATTGTGACGATTTCTGTTATGATAACTTTACAGGGCTGTGTGGCGAGACAATTGATCGACTGAACAGGTCAAACAGTGAGTATCATGCACGAGTATGGTAGTACTCATTATGCTCTACCAAAATAACAAATGTTTGGATAGACCATAGACAAATACCAACAATTTTTTGTTCAAAAAAAATTTCTGTTGTTTCTTATAGGACTATTTTGAGCTTTACCAACAGAGCAGAATCACGAGCTAGGTTAGCATAGCTTACTATGTTTGGTCTGTATGACAGCAAGTCATGGCCTTCACTGGAGCTGAGCTACAACTTTTGTGTAGATGTACAGGTGTAGGTGCCCAACCTAAGGCCATTCCAGTTAAATTCTCTGTTTCCGTCCTGTACATCCTGTTTCCTGTCTTGTTGAAGCCATCATTTGCCTGGCACAACCATTGCAAGCTGCATGAAAGGATGCTCAAGATCTTTAAGTTGTGGAAACAGTACAAAGGTGAATTTGTGCCGACTTGATAGCACACTGACAAGTGAGCTGAAATCGTTACAAGGTTGTTTTAACCGAACCTGCATGGTGTACAAGAATAACTCAAAAATTTTAGAACACAGAATAATGGAACATTTTAGTGCTGACAGTAAAGAGATGCAGGTGGTGGACGGGAAACACAGAATCATACACTGCGATAGTAGTGTATAGTAGGGACCACAAAGGAGTGGGCGTGGCCCACAAAATAATATTACCCAACAAACAGCCTCAGTTTTCCGTGACAACGATGAGGCAGTATTGGCTAGGTAAAACTAAGCCCAAACAAGCTTTCAGATCAACCTGAGATGCTTTCAACAAGTTGCTACGGAATTTTAAAAATAATTTATTTAACGGAATTTCTAGTGATTGCCTGATGCCTTCAGACAAACATAACTTGATAATGGCTAAGGCTACAGGCTTGATATTTTCACTGCTCGACGTTGCTTCGGCCCGACAGGTGCCTTTTGGCATACCGCAGTGCATACAATGCATTCTTCATGGACTTACCAGTGTCCTCCTTTGTGTCCCATTCATCTTTGCTAATAGGGAAAAGTGTCGATATGGCAGTAGCACATGATGGCTTCCCTTCGTAATGGAAATTGTCCGTATTTTTCATAGTGGCTATTTTGATAGCAGAGTTGCTTTTCAAACAGTTCTTGATTTGAAGTGCTGTGTAACGCATTGAACATAGCTGACAACGAAGTGTAATGGATACTTCACTTTTCAGACGATAATTAGAGATGGCAGAGGTGCTATTAGAACATTTCTTGATTCAAAATGCTGCGTAACGCATTTAACATAGCTGACAACGAAGCATAATAGATACTTCACTTTTCAGATGATAATTTGGGCGCACGGCACCATTTCAGATGCGGTATGCGTGGGTTCACCAGTCATAATAATTATTTACAAAAAAAGTTAACAAACAAAAATTGGAATTTTCAACTAGAGTAGGGACCATAGCACATCGATAAAAAAGTACTGAAACAAGCTGGAGTAGTGCACAATATTAATTCGCAGTAAAACAATAAGAAGTGTTATATCCCTACTGTGCTCAAGGTACCATAATGGAAATCCACAATAGAGATATAACACTTCTTATTATTTTACTGTGATTTAATATCGTGCACTACTCCAGCTTGTTTCAGTACTTTTTATCGATGTGCTATGGTCCCTACTCTAGTTGAAAATTCCAAATTTTCTGTGTACTTGTATATTTGGAGTGGCACAATATACTTAGTGTATAATTGCAGGTTTGAGATCATAGACCCTTTACAGATCACTGGGTTCTATTGCAAGCAAATTTAATGGTACAAATATTTGGGGCGTTACTATTCAGTGGACTGGAACACTGGACTGACAAATTTTTGGCTTTTGCACATTCTATGGTTGGATTTATGGAGTCTTGCTAGTAAGCTAGCTCCCTTAGGGCACCTGCAGCGCACTCAAACGCTGAAGATGAGCAGTGGAATATGCAAAAACTGTATTTCGCCGTTCATTATGCCACTATACAGCACTTATTCCTTACCCTGTAATGCTGTAGGCAGTGCAGGGAATGTGACAGAAATAATTAACCAGTGATCAACTTGCCAGTAGACAATATCCTTTGAGATATCCTTAGAGCAAGCTTGAGGAGAAAGCTAGTCTTGTTGCCAGGCTTCTGTTTCAGTGCAGGGGAAAGATTATAAGTGCCTGTGCTGAAAAATATCTATCCCCCTGCACTGAACTACAGGTCTGGTCACACGAGACTAGCTTGCTCCTCAAGCTTGCTCTAAGGTTATCTCAGAGTATATGTGACCGGATTTCACATAACAAGGCTTCCACACACACAAAATCAAACTTACGTTTTTACCTGAAATGGATTGCTGGCCTAATACACTATCACATTCCACACTGTACTTCCTTCAGGACTGGCAAGTCTGGTTTCTGTGGCAGCTTTCTTCCGACCCTGTCAAAGCCACGAGTGGGAGATTGGCGCCATTGAATGGCCATGGCTTTGTGATAATGGTGTGTAGTGAGCTGGGACTTCACAGAGAGCTCACCAATAGTGTTCTCGGTCAATTTGGAGTGATTTGAGGGCCATGGAGAGCCCAAACTTGGCCTCTGGATTCCAATCGTCTTCTTACTCCATTTTATACCCGTATATTAAGACCACCATCCACCCCCACCCTCCCACCCTATTACTATCACCTGTGATATTATTACTCACTCGAGAAAAGCTGCCCAAAACAGGGCTAATTTTGGGTATCAGAAATGTATACACCCACTCAGTGATAGCTAGTAAACAGATGCATACTTGGTGCAAATTTTGTTTGCACAGCTGTAGGCACTGGGAAGTTATTACACAATGATTACTTAAAATCGCCATATCTCCTAACGAAGTTTTGTGCGTCGAAGCCGGGTTTTGTCAAATTCAGTCACATATTGTCTATTGACATGTTGATCGTTGGTTAACTATTGCTATCACATTCTCTGCACTGTCTGCAGCACTACAGGGTAAGGAATAAGTAATAGTGGCTTAATGAACGATGATATACAGTTTTTGCATATTCTACTGCTCATCTTCAGCATTTGAGTAGGCTGCAGGTGCCCTAAGGGTGCTTACTAGCAAGACCAACCATAGAATGTGCAAAAACCAGAACTACATCAGTCCAGTGTTCCAGTCCAGTAGTCCAGTCCACTGAATAGTAACACCCCAAATATTTGGGAGCAAAAAATTTAACAATATTTGGAGTGTAACCAGAGGAGGTTAGACGCGCTCTAAGCGCCGCATAAGTATATTGCCCTTAATTGCATTGTTTTATTTGGTATTTCATGTGATCCTCAATAGTCACAATACAAATTTGAAAAATGATGGGGTTTGGCTGGGGTTGATTAGATATTTGGATGGTGCTTCACATAAGCTTCAAGGTGATGTACTTTGTTTTGTAAAAGCGCTTGGTGATTGGGATGAAATTAATAAGTTGCAGTTTGGTGTGTAGAACTTCTCCAGAATTGTCACGTACATATTCTATAATCAGAACAATGATACTTTACCGAATTAAACTGAGATCGATGTATAAACCTCTTCAATAAAACGACTTTCACATAATTTGTTTTAAGGACGCTTAAATCATGTCCAACCTCCTCTGGAGTGTGTAACTAATAACTGTACTGGACTACTGGACTGACATATTTTTGGTTTTTACACATTCTGAGGTTGATTTTATTGAGTCTTGCTAGCCAAGGGCCTTCAGGAAACTTACAGTCTGCTACTAAAATGATGTGTATGTGAGGAGTGGAGTAAGCAAAAATTGACTTCTAGTGATTTCACCTCTATTATGTTGTTCTACAGTATGCTGCAAGGAATGTGCGTGCTAGTTACGGTTAACCAACGATAATGTCTGGAGATAGTAGCAAACTACAATGCTAATAAATTTGGTCACATACTATAGTACGCCAACCAGCACATGTAAGAACTAATCATGATAGCAGAAAAACCCTACAGTTGTGTAATGAGTTTGTATATTGCATGTACATACTGTAGAAACGAATTTAGCTACAGTAGATGTTCTTAGATTGTGTCTCGGGGATCTGAGCTATTTAGTTCAAGAATACAGTGTATCATAGGTAGTTTTTGGTTAGCTATTGCTATATATTGCAATTTCCAAAACACAATGCCAAGAAGTGTATAAATGCTGTGGAGCATATTTTGCTTATGGGTCATTCCATCTCAGAAATTTAAGGTCACCTCTCGGATTTTGACGAAACTTGGTGTGTTTGTAGTACCTGTGGTGCTTATCACTCATGCAAACTGTTAACTCTGTACATCCCATAGTTTCTGTTTATGACCACAAATATTTTGAAATTTTCATGAAAATTTGTTCCATCTCTAGTTACAAAATAAAACTGTAACTTCACACTATGTAAATATTTTTTAAACACAATTTTCACTGATGGAAGACTGTTTATTGACCTTTCTAATTTATGGGATATCTATGATTTGAAAGTACCAAAAGTACTGTATTGGAAACTATAATCCTTTATAAAAATGCTGCTTCAAATTCTTTGAATTTTTTTGTGAATAATGAATGGGTCATGGTCTACATTTGATAAAATTTTTGTGGTGGGACCACAATGGGCTCAAGAGATATAATTAATTATGTTGTGGTATGTAGTGGAATTTAGTATGTTGTATGGGAGTGTACACCTACAATAACCACTCACAACAATGGCATACCAAGTTTGTCTTATAGAGTGAAGGTGTCTAGGTACAGCGTAACCTGTATTAGTGACCACCTGTATTGAAAGACCATCTATGTGCTGTAGTTACTGTATACTTCTTTAATTGGATATTAATGTGTAGCACCAAAGCATCAACCCTTTTACTAGCAAATCCAAAAATGGTCCTTATTAGACGAGTTAGGACCTGACAACCGTGTGTTCAACATATCCGTTGTACCATCTCTTCAGAAACTTTATTAAGTTGAATCCCACTGTACTAGCTGGTCTTAGCCTTATTTAAGTTGTGTATGTGGTTGCATAGGTACACACAACAAATATTTTTGTTACAATTACAAGTCACACTTCTGGAACTACCAGTTTTCTTAGCCTTTTCACCTACTTTCTTCTGCTTGTTTGTCTTCAACCTTTCTTCTCAAGTTTCCTTCTCATTTCCCCCTTTTTCTTCCAACATTTGCAGTCATGCTTTCCTCTTCTCTTCTCTTTCTTGTTTTTACCTTTCCTTCTCAGCTGCTTTCACCTTCTATCTTCCTCCTTTTTCCGTTCTGCTAAGCAGTTTCACTAGTAAGCAGTCGGGCTTTGGGAAGAGACTTTTTGCTGCGTTAGCCTGCTCATTGCTAGTAGGATGTGCAAAATATTATGATAGTGGAGAAACTGCAGAACTGCTACTGATTGATGCTGACTGAGTAGCATCAGTAGCTGATATAGCATTGCCAGAACTGGTTACTTGCTGTGAGGTTCCATTTATACCTATAGACATCGTGTATGTAAACCATTGTCGAGCAACGTGTCTTTTGTATCACCTTGCTCCTGGTCTGATGTGTGTGTTGTATCACAGGTCCTATTACTGGAATGGGCCACACCTGTTTGACCATCAAGCAAACCTGACTCAGGGTGATTAGCCTTCAGCCACTGGATATAGTCTAGATCAATGGTAAGGTCGAAGCCTTCCCTGTATCGCCTCTGTAAGCATTCCTCTTGTTCCAGAGTGAATGGATGGTCCAGAATGACTTCACTCGCATCATCACAATTGTTGTCATACACACCTGCAAAGTACAGTCAAAACTGAAAACAAGTAATTTACAAGTTAATGGAACTCACATATTGGTTCCAACATAGCCACATCTTCAAAATAAGCAACCAATGGTATCATGTCATCAACATTAGATATAGAACTTGGCATTGCAGGGCTATCAACGCCCACTACTGTGTTCAGGGAGTTTGATTGGTGGGAATTGGGCATCTCAACTGACTGGTGGGAAGTAAGTGAGGTGGCTAAGCTTACTGCAATTGCAGAAGTATTAAAAGGATACACCCCACACTTTCTAAACCCAGCAATCAAATTAGCTGGAATTACTGCATTCAGCCATGCCTGTGAAAAAAAGACAGTTAAAATTAAATTTGGTAATGACCCTTCCTAAATATATTGGTGGCATATACTTCTCCAGTTATTGTTATTGTTATTAGAGCTTTACAGTGACCAGCACTGAACGTCTGACAGCAACATGTACTGTAGCCTTTGGATTACTTAACCTAGCAAACTGGAACTGGAAACCTAAGAACAGTACAGTGCGACTTCAATGCTGAAAACACACTACAATCTAGAGGCTGGGCATCATGTGTAGTATGAGGAGGAAGACAAAGAATTATAACATCTTTTTCACAAGCACTCTGGATCAGCTCATACCGATAGTGTGCAGCAGCGTGTTCCAAAAAATGTTCAGTCAGCCAGCTCTGGAACAATTCAGTAATAATCCAACCCTTATCACTCAGTCCATAGCTTCTTCACCTCTCGTCCATGCATGGCACAGCTTCTTCGTGTCAAAAATGATCATCGGAATTACTTAACCAGCAGCATTGCCACAGGCTACCACTGTTACTTGCCCCTTCCTTCCTGTTGACCTCACTCAAACCTTGTCACATTCAGTGCTTTCAGGTGTAGGTGCACACCACTTTCATCAGCATTATAAATCTGGTGTGGTGCATTCATTCTTGTCAAGGACATCCAAATTGAAATAATGCTACATTGTTTCTATATTAATTGCATCCATCCTACTATGAGCTGTGTTATCTCCTCTCCTCAAAGATAAATCTCCCTGCCTTTCCATGAAACTCCTCCACCACCCCTGGCTGATTTAGGTACCTCTTAATATATTCTTATCATGAGAATCTCCTTCTGCAATAGCCAGCACTTCCTTTCTAGCCTTCCCATAGCCTACATCAGAACACTTTCAAAAATGTTGTCAAAGTGTTCTCCTCCACTGGATCCAAGTACTTGACTGGTCCTGGGTTCACATTGTGAACAACACGTCTGCTAACCCTATCTTGCAATGTGGTGGAAGGAACATTGTTACACTCTGCTGCTTTGTGAATGGACGTCAAGCCATTTCCATGGCTCACTGTATTTGCTTTGGTTTATACTACTTTTCTTCTTAGGCAGTGAAAAATGACTCTTTCCTTGTCATGTAGTGCTATTTCTTTGGCTTTTCTCCTGTTTCTTTTAGCCTTTCTTCATCCACTTGCTATCTGGCACCAATTTCAAAGTCCACTGTACAAAATACACATTTCTTATAAAATTTATGCCTGTAAAACTCCTCTAGAGTTAGTATGCTGTAATACCTTGCTGGTTAAATCTGGGGCTGATTTCCTGTTACACCCGCCAATTAAAGACTGCTGAATAATTCTGTAAGCTTCTGAATTCGTTACGGTTTTTAAAAAAGAATAATGTTATTCGATAATACGTAGATACGTACTGTTCGATAATAGGTCACTTAATTACACTATGATGCAAAAAGAAACAAAAAAAAACAATTGTACATATTAACTATGTGTATAACTGAAGTAGGTAGGGATCAACTAATTGTGTAGTACGTAGTTGCATGTTAAACATTACCAACTTAAGGAGAACTAAATTGTGCTCTTCTAAAAGCTCATATGCAAATGTAAATTCAAATTTTTTATTACATTTATCTGTGTCACACTTAACATTTACAATATCGTGAAATTAGAAACTTTTTCTATATTAGGAGCTTTTGTTGACACTACCACTCAAACACATGGGTGTACTTTAGCAATATTAGCATAAAATTTAGCAATATTTACCACACCAAAATTTTCTGTACTTCCAACAGTAAAGCTTTGATTTTACATGTAGAATCACCACACTTTAATAGAGTACTCATACAGCCTTTGACTTTTAAGATTAATTACTGAGTATATCAGGGACTGGTATACACTGTGCCTGTGTGTACATAAGTACTTGTAATCTTCACAACATCTCTTATCGTAACAGTAATTAACTCTACATGTGGTGGGGAGGATGTTGGCACTGTTAACAATGATGCATTCATGGAAAAACATAATACAACCATGAGAAGGTGGTTAAATTTTTGCAACATTTTGGATAAGACAGTTATGGGAGTCCTATTACGAGATGAGTGTATGAAGAATGAATGCATGGTAAGCAGCAGGAATATTTGTGTAATTGTGCATTTAGTTTGGTTTACTGCCTTGTATGTGATGTTTGGTTATATATGTATGCTATACTATAAACTTCTAGTGTCCTAAAGTTTGTTTGCTGTAGAGCCCCTTGCAATACAGGGATAACTTACAGTGTAGCCGATTATTATATACTGTATTTACTTGGTTAAATGCCATGGCATTTATTACTTTAGTTCGCAAAATCATTGTGGCGTCTTTTCAACTCAGCCAGTACTTAATACTCAAAAACAATGTTTATGCCCTTAACATATCACCCACATTATAAGCACGGACAAGTTTTTGTAGTTTGTAGGCACTTTGTTTTGTGGTTGCTTTTCTTTATTCTTTTTACAATGTTCCACCTAAGAACTTCATGGGGTCACACTCATTGAACTGTGTGCAAGGTAGATGCTCATGGTTACGCCTTGGATTTATATAAATTTTTCTTGTCAAGGAGACCCTCAAGTCACCATGTAAACTCAATGTGGTGTTCAACTACAAGTAGTTACAGAATGCCACAATGCACATTGATGCTTTCTGTAAGCATCCAACATGTTGTCAATCATAGCACACAGATTAGATGCAAATTTTGAATTACCCTTCATATGATTGGCCGTTTCATATAATAAATGTACACAGAAAGTGACAAACTGTATGTGTGCAGTTTGTAAGCAAAACAAACCTGATGTTGTAACACCATACTAAAAATGTAACAGTACCTGGCTATTGTATTAGGTTGACTACTTTATTAGAGTAACTTGATCGTGAGATCTGAGTCTCTGTTGGAGTTATAATCATTTAGTTAGCCTTTTAGTGAGGCAAGGTGGCAGGCATACCAAAAATGATGTTTTGTTGATGCTATGGCAGATACACCAAGACACTTCTGTAACGATCTTTTTGGGGACACCATTTTGTTCAGGGGATTCCTACAACTGTACTGTATCATGTATAGAATGTTGCTGGTTAGTAAAACTGTTACGATGCAATTTCAGAAATCACCTCATCTAATAAAATATACTGCAAGAAGACAATGTTGCTTTATGAATAGTAATTTTGTTGGCAGTTGAATAATTGTAAGCATTTACATTTTTGACCAGTACTTCACTATGGGTCGTACTACTTGAATGGTGTAATTATATTGACACTTAAATCCTTGCATGGTATCATCTTTGACCATCAAGTGAAGTTCCACACACATACGTACCACAGATGTTGCTGCTAAAACCAACCATTTACTAGGCTTAATTAGGATATCTTTTGACCATCTAGACTTGGATATACTAGTCAAGTTATTTGAACTCTACAATAGAATATTATACAGTGGAACCCGTTAATCAGGAAACTTGAAAATAAGCTGACACCTACATAATCTGGACACTTAAGAATGGTCCCATAGTATCCCTTGGCATGTAAACTGACCGGACACCTTGATGATCAGTTGGTCCCAAGGTGTCCTTAATACACAAATTTCACTGGAATATGGTATGTGGCTCTTTATTTATCTTTGACCAAAGAAAAATTAAAGAAGTTTGGTAAGGGCCACATGATTGCTACTGTACATAGAGCCGGGCGATAGTTGTGATCTATCGATTATCATGATAATAAGTAACAATAGTGATTATGATAGTATGTTATGATAGTATGTTATACTATTATGATAAATTATGCATATCTGTGTTTAGTCAAAAAGAAGATATTGTGTAACTGTGAAAGTCCAGTAGAGTATGCACAACAAAGATTACAACTGTAATACATAACAGTTTTTCCGATGGAGTGTTAAAAAACTAGGTGGTTGAATTATTTGTGGGCGTCTTTGATAACTAGTAATAATATCGTCACATGATACTATCGCTACCATGATATAAAAGTTACTATCATTCATGGATAGTGATAGTTCTATCGCTTAGCTCTAGGACTTGTACAGCGAGAGGCTATTCACACTCCAGCTACCACCTTTAGCCCATGGCCACAGGCACCCTTGATCCTATTATACAAATTTCTTTTTGTTCAGACTTCTCAACATTACATACCTACTACTTCAATGGACGATATCTGCAATGACAAAATGTGATGTCATAATTGACTAAATGGCCATGTTAGTGTTGGGGCGTCAGAGACTTTGGCCTGTAGTATTGGAAATGAATATTGTTACACATGGTAATATAGGTGAGAAGTAGTAAACGTAGTGTAACAACTGGCTCCAACCAACAAGGAAAGCACGCTTCCGTAAATTCTTAAATGCATACACAAGCATGCACCTTTGTATTGCATTTCACCTTCGTCCTTTGAATTTATAAACGCTATCATAGTGAAATGCTACCATACCCAATGCCTCATTCCCACTCTACATTAGTCTTGTGCCCAGCTGGGATCACGCTAATGTGCAAACACTGTCTGGTAACAATGCTCGAGTTTCTTGGACCTGGAAATGCGATCCAGCCAAAATATTGGCTTTCCAATCAGAATCGATGAGTTGCACAATCGCATGAATGTATTGGAAGTAGACTAAAAATCAGACGATTTAAAGCCATTTGTTAGAACAAGCTATTCACCTAGTCTGTTTAAGACATTTGTTGTCAAGTTGTGTTTTCTAATCTCACCTTATAAAACCAAGGACCAGAAACAGAAATAAAACACTATCCTCTGCTAACACGATAAATGAACACCCTGTTCTGAGTTTTACTGTATTCCTAGCCATTTTCGAATGGTTTTTCACTGTTTAAATGATTATGCAAAGTACCGACTTGAAAAGTTTGGTCAGTAGTAAGCACCACCATTGCTTAGTAGATGGAGGTAAATATGTTTCTTGAACACTTGAGTTATGGTCTTCCAAGTTCATAGAATTGAAAGACCCCTTTTCGCAAATCCAGTCACACAATTTTTTAAAATAGGTTGGAATGCTTTACCTATATACTGCATCTTGATCGTTTAGAGTGTGCTACATTTTATGTCCCTACATGCAGCAGAGTTGAATCCAGAATATGAAATGAGGGGAACATGATAATTAGGTGCCCTGTACAGCTGGAGCTGCTAGGTTTGCTACTATCATTTATTTTTTGTAAATTTAGAGTTTCTTGTTAATACCATTGGCAGGACATGAATATTTATTGTTGGTGTGCAATGTAATAATTATTGTGATTATGTAAAAAAGTATTAGAATATTACATAGGGAGTAAATTACTCTAAGTTGTGGAATGCATCTAGTTGCCAACTTCTTGTTGTAGTTTTCATGTTTAAATTCTTGATCTTCTTTCCAGGATGCATACAAGGAGTGGATATGTATGACCCAGTATAATTTCAGTAAGATAAATGAAACAGACCCTGACAATAGTACTCCATGCAAGCCTCACCTTGAGGTTTGTCAGAGAGTGGTTCAGCAATGTCCATACTACACGCCGGAAAGGTTGCAGCGATTAATGAGAAATGGTACATCGATGGATGAAGACCCCAGAGAAATCCTGTATGGTGGACTACCAGCATTCATGTGCCCAGAAGAAAGTAATTTTTTCACAAATATTTCTAAGTCAAAATTTGCAACTTAAATTCACCTTATGTGTATTTTTAACGTGACTGCTCTATTAGAGTACTCACAAACATTTTTGTATTACTGGTATATAGTAAGATTGTTTAGCTGTTTTTACTTCTTAAAACCAGTACTAAAGGCAGTAATCACTCAGTTAGTGCTTAAAATATTGGCTATCAAATTCTGGTAATAGAATTTTAGTGTATGTGTATGGAGAAGCAAATTAAGGTATCTGCTGCTGTACAAAGTACACTATTAACAAATTACTTTTCTTTGTTAGAATCATTAGATGATGATTCTACATATGCTACTTCTGATATTAATGCTTGTGTACCTACCAGATGATGGGGATGCATTTAATTGAATTACAATGATAATTCTACTGATAATTGTGTACAAAGACAAATATTTCTGTATTTCTAGTAGAATGTAAATACATATGTATGTTACTGCAGTACATTATTATTCAGCAGAAAATACCACACTATAATATTTTACGTAAGAACTATAGAAACTATTATTCAGTTTGTATTTTATTTGACGTGACTCTTTGATCCGCTGGCGCTCATCACTTTGTCCATGATGGCAGCCTGGGTGACCTCGGAGTGTTGAGTGACAAAGATTTTCACGTGGTTAGGCTATGCCAAGTTAAGGAACTTGTATATTACTGAGACCTCAAACATTCTTTAGCACTGGATTACACACAAGTATACATACACATACAAAATAATTGCTTGACTATGTTAACAATGGAGTACTCCTACTTAGCTTATTGACAAGTACTCAAATACCAATTTTACCATCTGAATATGAAAATCTCTTTTTGGAGAACTTTTGAAGTGTTTACAGACAAAAAGTTTAGACTTTTCTCACGCATAGTGCTCAAAACTACATAAAACTTAATTTACACACCATGTTCTGCCTTTAATAGTGCGTTTACACTAGTAGCTCCAGCTCGGTACGGTACGCTACGTTTTAAGTGCGCGTTTACATTGCTGGGCAAGTTTATACATAAGCACGCGATGGCTAAAGTATCGTCCTACGAGATGCCCTCGCCGTTTTCAAGCTCGTTTCAAGCTGTTGCTGTCGTACAAGTTACCAGCAATCCGTTTGAGGGACAATATCAGCGGCTACCACTCGTTGGACAGCTCATTTCAAGTCGAACGTGGTAACTGGACTTGTTTCATGTTTGGCCATGGTAGAAGTCATCGTGTTTACGTACAGCAGCCAAGGATAAAGCAAGGTTTGTTTCAATTTGTCTACCGTGCCGTGCCGTACCGAGCCAGCACGGTTGAAGTAGCAGGGCCAGGCTAGCCCGGCACGTAATGGTTTGGCTTGGATCGATACCCGTTTACACTAGCAAAATTAAGCGTACCGTGCCGTGCCATACCGTGCCCAACTGCTAGTGTAAATGCACTATAACACTAATAAAAGAAATGCAGTAGGCACTACTAAAAGCTATTGATTCCAACCAAGCCACTCAAGCATCAAACACACTAGTTGTATGAAGGTAAATTTTTGGTGAGTTCGAGGCGACTAGAGTTGGAGGGAGCGAAGCGACCATCCTGACAAAGACAGGCTAATCCTAGAACTCACCAAAAACTAACCTTCATGCAGACATTATTATGCTTAACAGGGTTAGTGTTAGGGTTGCTTGGTTTCTTCACTTAAATATAGTATCCTTTTTGACTTGCGTTTATAAGGTAGAAAAGAAGAGAAGTTGTAGTGCAATCTTTGTCCCCCCCCTACATTTTTGTCTAGTTGGTGTCAATAATTTCAGATGGTGCTTACTGACACCGACTATCGGTGTCTATAGCCTCAGCCAAAAATGAACTCTCGAAACAAAAATGCGGGCCAGGCACCAACAAATCAAATCTGTGACCATGTATAGTTTATCTTGGCTGTACAAAACAGACCCAGGCCTACAACAGAATAATTGTTGCACACACACACACACATGCCGATCACATTAGTACCATGACAATCAATCATGATAATGTACCAACAATTTCATGGATAACCAGCCACCCAATACACCACACACCAACAGTGTGTCACATTACTGAATGTGATAACTGACTCACAGACAATGTTTCACTGAATTAATACATTACAGAAGTTTGACCTTATTAGTACAAAACTGTGCCATCTGCCCATAAAAGGCAATAGGATAGTTAAACCATTAAAATACCAGCAATCATGGTTGGTCATGGTTGAAATATTTGTGGTTTAAAAAAGGATACATAAAACATTTCTTCTAAGGCACCTTTATGGGTGCTGATCTTTGCCTTTGACATTGGCTTGACATCTTCTCCTACCCAAGAGATGTAGACAAACTTCACTGTTGGTATTTCGTCCACCACATCTGTCTGTAAATATATATATATATATATATATGTGATATTTCAGAACTAAGAAATACACAAAATAATATACACACATACTCTACCTAATAATAAGAGGCCCACAAATATTTTAAATATGTTGCTAAGAACAGGTGTGAATACCGACCCTACCTGTGGTTAACAATGTGGTCCACACCACAGATCATGTGGCTAAATGGGTTTGGTCAGACTGGAAACCAACAGCCTTTTATCTAGCATGGATCATTGTAACAAAGCAAATACTAAATTTTATCCTAAAATGGACAGAACTTAGTAGTCTTTGGGATGAAATTGAGTTAACCAAAAAAAAGTTTTTAAAAAAATTGCTCCATACTATAATATTAAGAACCCTACAGTACAATATACTGAAGATGTGGTAACTAGCTTGGTTACACATGCACACACACACACACACACACACACACACACACACACACACACACACACACACACACACACACACACACACACACACACACAGCATGTATATTAGTAGTACTAACCACACGATATAGTGCATAAGCAACTATGTCATTAGCCAGCAAGCCCTTTATTTCATCAGCAGTTCCACTGCCACTTCCCAGCGATATGATGTATGGCTTCTTCAAATTATTATCTTGATAGGATACCACACACCTATGGAATAAGTACACATGAGTGTGTGCGCGCGTGTGCGAGTGTGGGTGCATGCGTGCGTGTGTTTAAGGTGTACTCCACAGTCAGTCTATATAGCCACATACCATGTAGTATCAGAGGCGTCATTACGTACATCACCGATCACTGCTGGTACCTGATCATCAAATGCAACAGCACCTCCACCACTTGACACCTTCTGCACACTAGTGGAATTGTACTGATTTGAACTACCAATATTTGAGCCTCGTTTGACTGCGCTGGTTGAAGTGAAGCCTCGCTCCTAACAATGGTATAAAGAATGTAATGAATACATACCAGGTCTTACAGAGTACTACATACCGGCCTAGAAATTCCCTCTGATGCGTCCAACACCTTCTTTTGTGTTGTACCACTGTAAAAACACATCAATTGTATTATGACAAGTTTGGGAAAAAATTGTAGGTGTACGGTGCAAAGTGGGCAATAAACAACAGTTTAAAAATACCAACACAAATTTTATAGGAAATTAGAGTTGTTCTTCACAGAGACACAAGGATGGAAAGGAGTGCTATTAGGGCCAATAGATGATAGAACAAAATTCAACAACTGGCAATAACACAGTAGAACTCAAACATGTACTGCTTGAATAAGTATTGGTCAGAGATATTATGTAGAGTGTATAATTTTTGATGACACAGCCAACTATAATGCCAAGTTTCTTGACCCCTGAGTACAGAGACAAGACAGTACTTTGTCTTAAAAGGGGTTCAGAATTCACACTGCAGTTACAGAACACAACTAATCATGCACACAACCACGAATACAATGAAGCATGACAAACTGAAGTCTGCTGGCCCTACATGAAACCACCCAAGCAGCTAACAATTGATGTTTCAGAGTAACAAGCCTTGTAGCTTATCGATTTTATTTCCATAGACCATTAAGCACCTTATTGGTAGTGGACACAGTAACCTGGTCACTGAATCATCTCTTGCAGTATATACCATATGCCAAGAATTCTTTTTGTGGATTGCAATTTTTTTTTAGTTTTGAAGGATAATAAAACTACTGCAAAAATTTATTCCGCAAATAATTGCAACTTTACACAAATTGCAGTGTCAAAACTTAGTTGTAACTATTGGGTATTGTATCAAAGAGAACCACAGAATTTTCTCTTGCTAGTAAAGCTGTGCATTTAGATGCTGCAGGTAAACTTAACTTGTCGCTGACAATCTTTTTACACCGCTCACTTATTCGGGACACTCACTGTACAGAAAAGTCACTTGAGTAGGAATCATAGAAACAAAAAGCAAGGAAACAAGGTAGGTCATCAAACCTGCAGCTATACTAGTCATGGCTATGACTGAAGTAAGGATTAAATGTTCACTAGTACAGCAGCAGGTGCAGATGATTTTCCTTACCATTGTTTATTTACTTTTTTCAAATGTGGGCAACATAGAAAGTTTGGCAGCACAGGTACTTTGTGAACATGAAGACAGAAATGGTCACCCATTCAAGTAATAATTTTGCCACTTCTGTCAACAGTTGCCTGCCATTGTGAAGACAAGCTTCATCTATCACACTATTAAATTGTAAAAAAAAGTTACCACAAAGTTATGGTCACAGTACACATGTGTAGGTCTCACTATTAAATCTCAAAGATGGTTACTATATCGGTAGTGAGGTTAGCACTGTACCATCATGTAAAACTGTACAGTGATGGTAACTGGCTAACAATATTTCACCAGTTATGCACACAAAAATGTAAGATCAGTCTTGAATGGTCTTCTAACTATACACCATTAGGTATGGATACATGTATGTACATCTGTACCATATAATTAAAACAATGGCAGACATGCAACAATGTCTAAGTTGAAACTAGGATTCTCACATACAGTAATTATAGATATGGTGCGTATGTTTTGTAAAGCTTTATGTGACTTTAAATTTTTTTGCTAAACTTAACAGTTGACTTATAGTGAACTAAAAGTTTCAATATGCATATACAAGCCAATTAAGTGGCTATTGATATTCATCGATAATTCTAGTGATGTACAATGTTTGATAATATTGATTACCATGATAAACTTCTACCATAAATCGGGAATTTTTTGTTGGAGATAATAATTTAGTTGTAAAATAAATTTGATGGGTAGCCCAATTAAGCCAGAAAATATTGTATTTTTTCTGTACAACAAATAATTAAACATGTACTGTGGTCAACACACCATCGGGATTAGAAGCTAGCACCATTTGTCATTTAGCGTCTCGTGAACCAGAAATAAGAGTGCAAGATATGATGACAGTTGATCAGGGTACAACGACAACAGGTACGATGAATGTGTAATTGTAATGGATGCCTGTGATGGAGCTAGGTCGGCCTTGACCTCTCTATGTTTGCAGCTACAGTGGCATGCATGCAGGCTTATAGATTGGGGCCTTGTAGGCCATTCTTTAACAGCGTACTCATTTCTTAAGTGTTTCGACTTGTGTAATACGACAAACCACTAAAAAATATTTCACAAGTAGAAAATATTCAAATATTTTGCATAATTTATTTTTGTTGGTCGAAGCAACCACGAAATATTCTTACAGTCAATTGCAGAATTCTTGGAAAAAATATTCCATACCGTGATCGAGTGTTTCCGTAAGGCTCCTTGTGAGTAACTTATGTTGTCCTTGCCACGGATTCAACAATTGAACCACACTAATCTTTTTCCTCAGTCTGGCTGATCTGGGGTCATTACAAATAGTTTTCCAGCTCACGGAATGTTTACGGGAAGAACAATTCTGCAATCAACTGTACTGTCAAATATTTCCCGATCTACCGTATATCATGATCATAACATCATCATGATATTATTGTGGTACATGATGGTGTAGCACTTTTACGCAAAGTATACTGGAAAATGATAGCACTTCAAAACTTAATTTCTCTAATAGAAACTTCTAGTAGGATAGGTGGGACTATGTTATATAGCTACTTTTCATATGCTACTTTGTGTTACATGTGTCAGTAATTTATTACCATGGCTTCATGCTGATTTATACACATCACACTGTGCTAATTTGTATTGTGATAAAAAAGCATGCAGGGTGTAATTCACATAGCATTTTAAAGAGGAGGATATTCGTGAGGTTTGTGGACTCTCTACATTTTAGTTACATGAAAAGTTTATTCAAGTTGGCCTGGTCCACTGTGGCACTATTCAAGCAGTGTTACTTACAGCAAATCACCTAAGATTGGGTTTTGTGGTCGCCTTCATGAGTGGAGCCTTCAAGTAGGCTAAGTCAATCGAGGACAGATTTTTTTGAAATGACCAGAAGGTGATGATGTGTGACCATCTCGTCTAGGGCACTAGTAAATTGTACATATCATACAGTATGGCAGAGCTGTATATATTAGGGATCATGAAGAACTGAGCTTTTCCAGCCAAAAATATCACCCTAAACCAGCCTCAATTTCCCTTCATGACAGCTTGGCAGCATTAGTTAGGCACAGCCAAGCTGAAAAATGTTGTCTTCAGACTAACCCCAAACTCAGGGGGGTAGGACATGACCACGTGCACTATGGAGCGCTCACAAAAATATTTATTTTAAACGTAGTCATACTACTTGTTGAAATTAATAGATCGTACAAAAAACGATTGTATTGTAATCATTGATGACCACTGTTACTGTTGATGTGAAAGTCGTCACTGCCACACGTTGTCATCGTTGTAATTCTAATTACTACATAACGGCAGCGTTTTTCCAATCGTGAATCACACCATTGCACACAACAAACTAAGTAGAACTAACATATGTATTAATCCCCACCGATCCCCTTCCTCTACTTTTTGTACAGGGTCTATTCAGCTCACGTGAAATACTTTCAGTACTTGCACAATGTTATTACGTATTCACGTGTGCTTGTCCTACCCCCCTGCCCCAAACTCTTCCAAAAAGTTTCTATGGAATTTAAAAAATTTTCTATTTAAGAATTTTATGCTGACTGACTAACTGATGCCTCCAGTCATACATAACTCGACAATGGATAAGGCTACAGGGTTGATTTTTTCACTGTTCAACACCACATTGTCCCGAGACGTGCATTTTTGCTAATCGCAGACCACATAATACACACATCACGGACAATGCAAGCTTCTTGTACTGTTCTTTGTTTGTAATGTTGCGTAATGGGTGAAGCATAGCTGAAAACAAATTACAGCATAATGGCCACCTCCCTTTCCATTATGTAATTGATTGGTTCTGACACAAAATATTATTTTTATGGAATTTCTGGCACCATCCTTTCTTTTAATGTGGTATGCAGTGGCTCATTGTCAATAAAAAAAGTAAACAAACAAGTAGAATGAAAATTAGGAATTTTACAAAAAGAAAAAATGTAGTGAAACAAGGAAGGTTGCTTACACCTACAGATATACTAGTAAACATTTAATCCCTAATTCAGTCTTGGTTGTAGACTGAAGTTTAGGGATTTAATGTCTACTAGTATATCTGTAGGTATAGGCATGCAACCTCCCTTACTTTACAACTTTTAGCTACTCCTTTGTTTCACTACTTTTTTTTTCTTTCTTTGATCCCTAATTTTTCCCTTTACTTGTTATAGTATTAAGTTGCAGCTAGCTACTATATGCTACTAGCTACTATATGCTACTGTGTTTTATATGGCCCCTCTAGTGCTGCACGGCCTCCTTTAACCACCTTAATTTGTTTAATTTACTTACATAGCTTATCTCAAAGATGCTATTTCAAGATGACACACACAAATAACCCTTTGCCTGATTTTTAGTACAAAGTTCAAAATGTGCTCTTATCTAGCCACCCACCCATCAGGTACCCAGCATAACATATATTCAGATAAAAGCCACGGCTCTCATGACAATGATTCAGTGTTGCAACGTATCTATTATACAGGGATGATTATTAGTTATTAACCAGTAAATATGGCAATGTACAATGAGCTAATTCCTCTTTACCAACAAACCATCCTTATGGATCTGTACACTATAATGTTAATCACTACTGTATCACTTACGCAGTATCCTCTAACAAGGTCATGATATTGTCACTTGATAGGTCAGAAATTGTATTAGTTTCAATGCTGACATGGAAAGGCTATAAGAAACAGATATTGTAAATGTATACACACTGCACTACATGTACAGACACACACATATTACACATACGCTACACATTCTCTCTGTTTGTCTCTCACGCACGCACGCATGCACGTGCACGTGCACGTGCACACACACACACACACGCACACACACATCTGCTACTTACATTGAAGAGTGCTTTTACACTGCCAGAGACGACACCAAATCTACCCTTCTTAGCAAACGGAACATTCTTGCCAACCCAGTGGACATAGACAAACTTGATAGCTGTAGACATGTCAATTGTGTGCTCCATTCTCACTAAAATAGTGTAAATGATCAAGCATATAACATGAACATTGCAAATACAAAGCATCAATTTCCTTGTTTATGTTTGTTGCTAAGGAGTTTGTTGACATTTATTGCTATGGGAAACGTGAATATAATAGTGTGCATTGACCATTTCATACTTCTGGGAACTGTGAATACCACATTTTAAGATGTCTAAGTACTAACTTACAGTGTATGAGCTTGGTAATGCATTTTTTGTACATAAATGATAATATGTGTCCATTCTCATTGGATCAGTGTGTGCACACATTCATTCATACACACTATACCAGCCATACTTCATGTGGTTTAAAACTGCAAGAAGCTACTACTACCTCACAGGATTGCTTACTAACAAAAGAGGTGATTAACAGCAAATAAGAACTTCGCTAGTTTAACATCTTGCCTCTCACTAAATCACTCAACTGTTTGTCACATTAATATGCAATACACAATAACCCCAATCGTGGTTTATACTATAATCAACATATACACTAGTCATTGGGCAAGGGTCACACATCAAAGTACAACTTCTCACTAATATTGATAACACCCTGTGATAAACAGGTGACAGATCACTCCACCAAGACTACATCTACATAAAGCGATAAGGATAGCACGCACACTACAAGACAAAAAAGCCATAAGCTTCAGCTGCTAACTATCCTAATTCAACAATTCAAACTGGGATGCCTATGCACTAAGAGCTGTGCAGACAATCCTCAAGACTAGCACCTCACAGGAGAGTACCATGTCTCACTGGTGATGTTGGCCCCCGAAATTACACAAGAACTTCAAACATACACACACACACACACACACACACACACACACACACACACACACACACACACACACACACACACATCATATCAACATTACAGAACAGTGATGGTTGAATCCTCATGCAAGGGAATTATACCATGGCAAAATTTAAGATAATGACATTTGTACACACAACTGGGTACACACATGGGTCACTACTTGTAATAGGAGGGTCGATAAACTTACAACAGTCGATAGGAACACTTTGCTATAGTAGCAAACAAAAAGGCTATCCTGCTAACTCTGTGCTTCGTTTCCATAGCTTCACTTCATGTGGTGCTGGTAACATGACATAATTGAGTATGTGCCTCAGTGTCCTAATAAGGAATTTTAAAGTTTCTATAAAAAATTTACACGCTCCTTTGGTCTATAGGTAACTCACATATCCCGGCAATGACAGACCAGTTGCTGTAGCCAATAATGTATGTGGTCATGAAGTGAGTTGTAATGTGATTTTGAAATTAAATTAACAACTTTATCATAAACAATTTGATTACTCAACCATTTATTTTTAATCACTATGATAAATCACATTAAAATACAACGTGTGCATGTGTCTGTGTTAGGGTCCAAAAGAACTTGGCTGTATTCGAACATTTGTTTGAACAAGTGAACATTTGAGTGTGGGTTAAGCAGTTTAATTCATTTGCGTTGAATAATATGCAGAAGGAGTTAAATATGTGGTGTTTGCATGCTGGGGAATCAGTATGCATTGTGTACTATGCATGTACTGTATGTAACCTTGCAAAGCTTTTTACAAACGGCACACAAAATTTGTTTCTTCCGCCGATGACTTCAAGAGTTATCTAAACAGCATCTTGACAGTCTTTACAAAAATACACTGTTAGTTTGTCACACCTACAAACCAACACACAGACACACACAGACACACACACACACAGACACACACACACACACACACACACAGACACACACACATCATGGAATGCTACATTACACATGTACAGTAACACTGATAACTAATTTCTCACTAACCACCCACCATAAAAGGAAAAAGGGAAGGTGAAAACCTTCAAGTTTGATTAACACAAGTACCTGGTTTCACTGGATCTGTTGACAGGGGTCATGCCACAATACTCAACACATATTTGCAAGTGTGGCCTCAAGCATAACCACACCGTATACACACACATTAGCCCACAATAATGCCAAGAATGCAGAGAGCATGCACAAATCATATGTTTCGCTTACACAGTCCGTAGAAGACGCCATCGTCTTGAAATTGACTTGCAAACTCTGCGGCTCCGCCAGCCCCGGATAACAAAAACTTCACCCTACTCGGGTCCTGATTTTCGTGAGAAAACACAGCCCTGTTTTATGAGAACTAAATCCGCAGAAGTGTATACTCTTTATTAACGATCTTACCAATTTGTGTCATCCGTGTCTGATCGCACGCCAGAGATCCCTGCTTTCCAAGCAGTCTCATCCACAATTGATACCTCAGTAGCCATGATCGCAGTGCACCGCGGTCAACACGAGTAACTATGTAACGAGTGGGCAGGTTATTAAAATTATAGGATCACGTGACTTACTCTATTTAATGGCGGCACAGCAACAACGGGTTTTCGACCTGCTTAACGGGTTATGTGATAGCTACACTCATGGAAAAGGTAAAATTAACAAATTTCAGTGTATTGTTAATACTTTTGAAGCTCGCTCCAGTACATTCAGTTAGCACCTTGGTGGGAATCTACAGAATCCATGTTATACACTACAGAGGCGAAAAATTTTATACCAAGCTCAAAGAAAGTCATGTTAGTAGTCACTTTCTTTCTTGAGTAATCAGGTAGTGTAGAGAGTGGCCTTTGAACAGATCTGGTTGCTTGCAAAAGCTATTTCAGTTCTGGCTGTTTAAAAGTGTTTAGTTTTTTTTCTTCATACCGGGAGTGCTTCTGTAGGTCTTACATGCATGTGTACACGCATACATGACACCTTGCCTGTCAATATAGGGCTTCAGAGGAGGTTGGTTGTGCTCCATTAAACATCTTATTATTTAAGGAGACGTGCAGCTGCTAGCACCTTAGTATTGTTGCCAAGATGCAGTAACCTCTAACATGGCACTAATTAAGTTTTCCATATGAATAGTTGTGTATTGAAATTCAATACATGACAACATTGCTTTATTTTCAATGTTCTTTTGTTTGCTAGGGGATACTGCAAGAATATTCAAGTTCTGTGCAGGAATTCTTAGCAGGTAATAGACATGTAAACCGAGGTTTGACACACACCACCTAAATATACATAGCCGTAATTGTGTAGTTCTATTTCACATGAGCTTCAATAGTCAAAATAAAAAAAATGGGGGGTGGTGCATTATAGAATCCCTGTGTTACTTGCTTCAGCAAAACATAATTTCGCATAATTTGTTTTTGGGGGTGCTTAAGTGTGTCCAATTTAATGTTGTCTGTCTTATTAGCCAGGTACGACCTTCATTTGAACCAGACGAGTTTCGTATTTCAGAGAGAATACAGAAGAGATGTAAGTCATGGCTGGGTTATTCAGAACATGTGTTCAATGCTAAGAATTTGGTGTGATAAATTTATAGCTTGTAGTAAGTTTTGAGCATTCATGTGTGAGCTGGAATATTCATTGGTATTGTGTGTGGGTTTGTGTAGTGTGTGGTTTGTATTTCACAGTCTATTGATCATAAAATGTGAAGAATTACAGGTGTAAGTAATTGGTGTGTAGAATTACAGGTGTGTACTGTGCGTGCGTGCGTGCGTGCGTGCGTGTGTGGGAAAGCATGTGTATCTCAATGAGTGAAAGCCAGGTGAGATCAAATGCGTGATAGAGACAGCATTGTGTATGTAGTCCTGTATTGGGGGAAAGTTTCAATGAAACAGTTTGTGAATTTCGTGACTTTGTCAATAACCATGAAAGTTTCCCACAAATGCTATTTCCAGCAACCTGTGATTAGTATCTGTCTGGTCTGATCCAACATGTGAAATAAATGAATTTGCTTGTGAAGCAGCCCAGCTTCTTTCGTGAGCCACGCAAACTTACCAGGGTTGTGTGTCATTGTCTAGTCATTGTCTAGTCATACAAGGCCTTTCATCAGAAAGTGTGTTGCAGTAATCTGATGGTTTGTAAGAACCTGTGTGTACGCTTACGACGAGCCATTCCCAATGTACAAATCAATCATTAAGTATCATAATTGTTGTGGGACATGCCCGCTTATCAGGAATGTGCCTTGTTTACATAAACGGCCATCCTCTATACTAGTAGAGTGCGGGCTAAACGACAAATTTTGATGAAATTGTTCTCTTTGTGATCAAAGCACCAAATTTTCTGTGGAAGTTGAGTAAGGTATACTACTAAATCATTTGAGATATGGTGCCACGTCAAAATCATTGCTTTAGGCCACATTTATAAGCCGATTTCTAGCTGGTCAAGAAACCATACAAGTGCATTTCAAATCTTTTGCTTGAATAATATGAATATATTTCAAATTTACAGGTGTAATCATATAATCTCTCAAAATGTTTGGCTTCCATTATACCTTTCTATTGGTTTTATTTGTCAAGTTCTTTGAGTGTGATATGATTGATAATTAATGGCACCACGTCTAATATGAAAATAGTATAAATCAACTAAATATTGTACCAAGTTTGGTGCTTTTATCGAAAAGTGAATGATTTTTTTCGCTTAGCTGCTTTACTGTACAGTACATTGAAACACATTACATAGTGTATCATGGATGTTCCCATCTCTGACTTGTTGTGTAAAACCTTGTTTAGTGGCCAAACAAGGCAGGGAGAAGGATGCTGTGTTGTTTGCTGAGCTACATCGTCGGCTGAGCAGCCAGGGAGTATGGCACAACACGTGGGCAATCCTCCACCTATTATTGGTACTAGCTGATGAGAATACTACCAGCCCTGCCCATTCCATGGTGAGTACACCGTTCCCATTTGCAGTTAGGATTAGTGGATACTAACGTACAATGGTAGACATTGGTTGTGGGGCTAGAATCACTAAGGTGGTTGCTATATTAAAAAGTTTCAAATTCAATTACATGACTAAAAGGAACTTAATTGAATTATTTACTATGAAGCTTCAGTTCGTTTTTCAATTTTCTGGTGCACAGATGGCATGTTTGATGATTCATAAACTTTTACAGGTATCCTTATTTTAGTAACTTGATTAGTCACTCAAGCTTTCATACCATTATTGTGTTAAAACCCCTAATAGAACATACAGGTACATGATATAGTTATTATGCTGTAGACGTCTCTGCTATTGGAGACACCTGGATTGCCGTCTGACATCACCATGGCAACAGCAAGATCATACGATCAGCGGTCTGTAGCCAGCAAGACATTTACTAGTAGTGGTATTGGTAGTCAAACGTCTCTTTCTAGTGGATTACAGCAAAGGTACGTGTGCGTGCGTGTGTGCGTGCGTGTGTGTGTGCGTGCGTGTGTGTGTGCGTGCGTGTGTGTGTGCGTGCGTGCGTGTGTGTGTGCGTGCATGCGTGTGTGTGTATCTGAGTAACTTTTGTGTGTCTACTATTAGCCAACAAACAGAGTCAACTCTACTGGCTACCCCTCTGCCCAACTTTGCTTCTACTCCAGCCACTCAGCCCCACCGTCCTGTAAAAGGGGCATGGCTGCAACCAGCAACTCATCCTGTAAAGCCTGCACAAAAGGAAACAGATTGTAAGTATACCCTTCTGAGTGCTACAGTACATTAAGCGAGCTAAGGTGCTAAGAAATCAAAGAACATGCTTGTCTTGTATTTTTGTATCTTGACTTGAAGTCTAGTTCTCCTGTTATGGGGGTCACTGAGGTTTACCCACTGGATCCTCCCTAATGTGAGGTCACTCCAAATAAAGAATATGATACAAATTACTTGCTTTTAAGGAACACAATTGGTTCTCCCATTGAATTTTAGTTTTCAATAAATCCAGTGTACACAACCAGTTAAACTGTGCAGCTTGAAATAGTAGTTTTTAGTTTTACATTGTAGATAGTTGTAAGTACTCATGGAAATGTGCTGGGTGAACAATCACAGATACTGCAAACAAATCAATTGTTAAGTGTTTTATAACCTAAAGCTCAAGTTTTGGTTCCATGCTTTATGCAGTGTACCTTACGTACTGTTAGCTACAGATGGTGATGTGTCAGAGGCTGATCTGGTGAGGGACTTGTTGTATGTGTTCCAAGGAATTGATGGTCACATTATCCGATATGACGCCTCCTCAGATCACTACCTCATTGACAAGAAGGTGCTGCAGTAGCTTAGTCACACCCTCTTTATTTGCATGTAATCTGCAGGTGAGTGTATCTGCTTCCATAAAGGAGTTATGTCACAAGCTGGCTGAACTGGGGTGGTTGTTCCATAAAGTCAAACAATATGTGGAGGCACGTAGTCGTGATAAGGCATTTGGCTTAGTTGGGCAGGTGAGTTCAGTGTGTGTGCGTGTGTGTGTGTAGTGTATATGGTGTGTATGTGTAGTGTATATGGTGTGTATGTGTGCATGTCTACGCGCATGTGTGAGTGTGTGCCTGCTATTAACTTCCCTTCCTGCCAGGGATTCTGTGCTGCTCTTAGCAAAGAGGTTGCTGAGTATTATCGTCTGATAGCAGTTCTAGAGGGACAGGTAACATGCTGTGTGTATTGATATCTCTGAGTAGTGTGGTTTGCAGTCTTACATTACAATATATCTTTTTCACCTTATTTCTACTGTATTCCCCCTTGATTTAGTATGTCAAATAATCTGTCCCTGGGTTAGTAAGTTTCCCTGGCTCATGATCAGAGGCTCTGCCCTCAATATACACCCTTTTGGTAGTGAACTGGTCTAGTGTCAACTGCAAGTGTATATACAGGTTAAGGTTACGGGATAGTGAGCGACTGTCAAACAAAAATTTTATTACGTAATTAAGGCGGGCTTGGTGTTGTTGTGTTGTGTATCAGCTGGTAACAGGCTTAAATTGTTGGGAGAATAATAGCGTGCTGACTGGACAGTTACAAGGTACAAGAAAACACACGTAACAGTACAAGATAACATAGATACAACACACTTAGCAACTGGCGCACCTGTAAGCGCATGCGTAGTTTTGTTGACTAATGGCGATATTTTCCTGAACCAAAAATCAGGACTGTCAAACTAGTTGTTAACATTTTGTATAAACAGACTACTAGTCTGGCTTCTTGTCTAGGTCCTGACGGAGCCATTTGTTAGAAATAATGTTTCTAGTGCTTGTGATATCAGTTTAAAAATTAATTTTGTGACCACAGTGTCTTGCTTTAGGCCATATTGTAATCATATTTCAGCAACTATACACATTATTCACAAATCCTCTTGTCAGTCCCTCACAAGTGATGTTCTTCAAACCTTAGAATTGTTAGTAAGTTCTCATGGTTCTTCATTGGTCTGATTTTTGGTTCACAGTTTTCACTGTTTGGCATGGGGACAACTCATGTTTCCATAACAACATTTGAATTCCATGTCGATTTATGAGAAGTTAAGAATGCATAAATATTTGATAACAATGCATTAAGAAAAATCAAACCCCTAATCATGAAAAATGATCAATAGTGTACATGTGGGGTTTACAGTATCCCGTAACCTTAAGTGAGAAGCTTTGTGGTTCTTGAAAGTTAGTTTACAGTTGTAACATGGACACTCGTGATCTATCTGATACTACTGTACTTGAAGCCCCAGGGCTGTGAGCCCAAGCGCTGTGGGCCCAAGGGTTGAAGGTAGACATATCAGGCAGACCACTTGTGCCCATGTTACTTACAGATATAAAATGTAGATTTCAAGTTAGTATCTCATATTGACCCAAAAAAACCAACACTCCACCACCTACACCCCTGTACACTTGAGTAAAGCCATTACAGTCATTGTTCATCACACAGCCGGTACACTCAGATGTTAGCCCCCGATCTGGTGCTCTGACATTGAGAAGGTTAGTGGTGTGGACATATGACCCACTGGACAGGCTGAAGTTGTTGGCTACACTGATCAGCAATTGTGAAGGTTAGCAATACCTGTCGTGTAGCTAAGTTTGTAGTAAGGGAAATAGAACAGTTATGTCCTGTGCCGTTACCTGTAGAATGCATGATTGTTCTATTAGAGTAAATTGATGTATATAATATGTGACTGTCTCAGCAAAAACCTGACTTGTTTGCACAATTTCAGAACTTTTTTTCATTTTCTCAGCGTTATCTGCAGTGGATCCAAGGAATGTATCATTAAAGTATCAACCTTTTGTGGTGAGTAGTTTTGGAATTGTAGTGCTAGACAGTAGGAAGAGCAATATAATTGACTTGTACAACAACTACACTGAAAATAGACTACAGGCGCTTACATTTGCAGCCATAACTTCTGTTTGGATTAGTCTACAACATTGCAATTTAGCTTAAATTGTTCACCATGGATTAGCACATCAGCCAAGGTATAGTGTTAGCCCTGTAGTCATTTGTGCATATGATATGAAGGCTGTTTGGTAGAAGAAATGATGATGATCTTGTTTACGTTTACTACCGTAAACAGATGCACGTGACATGCATACCATTGGAGGTACAGAAACGAAGCGAAGATTTTCAAACTCTCTATGAGCAGGCGAATAAGATGGTATGTACTTTTAATCGATTTGAGTAGAGTACTGGCCCGATAAAAACTTGCATTTTGTTTCTTTGTAGCATGTGTAATTTTATGGATTATTTTTAAATTTCTTTTTTTGCTATATGCATGCTTTTGCGAACAAGTTGGGCTTTTGCTGAGACAGTCACATACAAGTACTACCTGAAACTGTACTACAACTTTTGTGATATCATTTACATTTTACATTACAAAGTACTGTTGTGACTAACAAGGTACACAATTGCCATCTACTGTAACAGCACAACTACATGCTAGCACTAGCATGTAAAAGGGTTATTCCATGTCAAATCAACAAGGAATTTAGGGTCACCTCTCGGATTTTGATGAAACTTGGTGTGTTTGTAGTACCTATGGTGCTTATCACTCATATAAATTTTTAGCTCCATACATTCCATAGTTTCTGATTTATGACCACAAATATTTTGAATATTTCATGAAAATTTGGTCAATCTCTAGTTACAAAATCAACTGCAACTTTGTACTGTGTAAATATTTTTAAACACACTTTTCAGTGATGGAAGACTGTTGATTGACCTTTCCAGTGATCCCTAAATTATGGGATATCTACTTAATTATGGTTCAAAAGTACTTCATTGAAAACTTTAATCCCTTATATTTTGAAAAATGCTGCTTGAAATTTTTCGAATTCTTTTGTGAATAATGATTGGGTCATAGTCTATGTTTGATAAAATTTTTGTGGTGGGACCACAATGGGCTCAGGAGATATAATGAATTATGTTGTGGTATGCGGTGGAATTTGCCGTCTATTATTGCTGTATTGGAGTGTACACCTCCAATAACCACTTACAACAAGGCCATGCCAAGTTTGTCTTACAGAGTGAAGGTGTCTAGGTGCATTGCAACCTGTATTAATGACCACCTGTATTGAAAGACCATCTATAAGCTGTAGCTAATTTATACTTTAATTGGATATTAATGTATAACACCAAAGCATCAACCCTTTCTAGCAAATCCAAAAACGGTCCTTATTAGACAGGTTGACTATAAATGAGATTATCATGCGTCCATAAACACATTAATGTTGTACCATCTCTTCAGTTATACCTTATTTATTATTAAGTAAAATCTTGTCGTAGTGCACTCACATACATATCCCTACACTACACTATTCAAGTTATGTACATGGCTGCATAGGTACAATAGACCTCCTCAAAAAGGATACCAGGGCACCTTAATAGCCTCATGATCTTACTTTATAATTGTACGTACATTTTGGACCCAAGACAAGTCTGTAGTTTCTCAAAAATGAACACTTCATCAATGGTCCAGGGAATAGAATAGTTACACTATATACAGTAGATGCATTACTTGTACCAAGAGTTTTTTATATTATTAACACTTGCTTGCACCTCAATATGTGATTTATAGTACTGTAATAACTAAAATGGTTTTTCAAAGTATTTTGGGTTGACGCTTTGAAGATCAGTACAGGCAAATGTTAAGTATGTGGTCAGCATGTCCTATGTGAGTATGTGCATGAGTTTATGACTTGATCTTCAAAGTGGTCATGAATGTAAAGTAATGTAGTAATTAATTTCACATATTGAGGTACAATTAATGCATGTATGGTAATACCCCTCCATTGCTAGGACCATAATAAAGTGCTCATATTACAGAAGCCACAGACGTATCTTGGTCTAAATGTATGTGCACCACTAGAGTGGGAGTACAGTGTATAAACAGGTGTCCTGGTTATCAAGATATCCAGGTATCCCTTCTGAGGAGTTCTGTTGTATGTATCTATGTAGCCACATACGCAACTTAAATATGGCTAAGTCTACTACAGTGGTATTCAACTTAATAAAGAAGGTATTTGTGAAGAGATGGTACATTTACATGATGTTCATGGACACATGGTGGTCAGATCAGTCATTTATAGTCAACCTGTCTAATAAGGACCATTTTTGGATTTGCTAGAAAGGGTTGATGCTTTGGTGCTATACATTAATGAAGTATAACTTAACTGCAGCACATAGATGGCCTTTCAATACAGGTGGTCATTAATACAGATTGCAATGCACCTAGACACCTTCACTCTGTAAGACAAACTTGGCATGGCCTTGTTGTAAGTGGTTATTGGAGGTGTACACTCCAATACAGCAATAATAGACGGCAAATTCCACCGCATACCACAACATAATTCATTATATCTCGAGCCCATTGTGGTCCCACCACAAAATTTTTATCAAACATAGACTATGACCCAATCATTATTCACAAAAGAATTCGAAAAATTTCAAGCAGCATTTTTCAAAATATAAGGGATTAAAGTTTTCAATGAAGTACTTTTGAACCATAATTAAGTAGATATCCCATAATTTAGGGATCACTGGAAAGGTCAATCAACAGTCTTCCATCACTGAAAATTGTGTTTACAAATATTTACACAGTGCAAGGTTGCAATTGATTTTGTAACAAGAGATGGACCAAATTTTCATGAAATATTCAAAATATTTGTGGTCATAAATCAGAAACTATGGAATGTATGGAGTTAAAAATTTGCATGAGTGATAAGCACCATAGGTAGTACACACACACCAAGTTTCGTCAAAATCCGAGAGGTGACCCTAAATTCCTTGTTGATTTGACACGGAATGACCCAAAAGTAACTAGCTTCATGTCCACTTTATATCCATTTTCAAACTGGTATGGAATTCTAGTTGACAAACTCTAGCGGTAGCTACTGCTCTCTACAATGTCCATTCTCTTAGCGTGACTATTCAATTAGAGTATTTTGTTGGCAAGTGTGTGTTCTATTAGAGTAGTAGAGCTGAATTCTAAATTATTGATATGTAATATACTGTGGCAAATTGTGGTGTTGCTGGCACTTACAATCCAAAGGCTATGCTATCACACATACATTGCTTCCAAAAACTTTGCGCACATCAGATGCCCTTACTCCTTGTCCTTAACTCTTGCATGTAAATAGTCCGTGAGCAAACCTCCCTAATTTGACTGATTGGTACCATTCAAGGTGGCCAATTCTATCGTAAGTGACCAATTATCAAACGAGGTTTATGCTTTACTTCATAAATATCTCCAGGAAAGTAGTATCAATCTCAAATTTTCACCAGGAGGTAGCACCTTTCTCGTAGAATACCTGACTTAAGTTTGAGCAATAGTTTCCGATTAGTGTCCATGTTATGAGTGGATTTCTGCACTCCATATAATACGAATTATCGAACACCGGTACCTATTATCAAACACCCGTTAATTTTCGCTGATCAATTATCGAACCTTTTGCACCTTTTATACTCTGGTGACCTCAGTGCAACCTACACACTCTTAATTATTATATCAACGTGCACCATGATACTGTAAATGAAGTATAGTTTTGATACAAGCATACACTTGAGAGTTACAATGGCGAATTGTCTAGTGTTAAATGTGTACAGTAAAAATCAGCACATTATGAACAATAACACAGTCTTATCATCCTTTTTACAACAACCCCTTCTGTACAGTCTTCGTGGATACATCTTTCACTTGGGGAAAATGATAGGCCAATTCTGCCACCAAAATCACGCTCAAGCTGTACTTCGATTCCTGTGTTCTTTTTCTTCATTTCTTTGTCAGTGGTGATGAGTATCAAGACTGTTATGATGTGCACACATAAACTCTAAAGGATGGAAAGTTCATTAAGAATAGGGTACACTATTGGAATTCTCCATACAAATATCTTTGTAAGAATTGAAAGCTAAATTACATGTAAGTCTGTATTAAACTTCCACACGCATAAACTTTGTGGTTTCTTCTCAAAAAATATGGGTATGGGTGGGGACTCTTCATAATCTTCGTGAACGGTCTTCCCTTTCGGTTTTATAAATGTTTGCCAACTTCAAAACAACATTAAAGGCCTCTTGGGCTACCAGAGAGAGCATATCCTTCGAGTTGTAGATAGATACACATTTCTAAATATGTATCTTGTCTCGATTATTGTTGCCCCACGTAGGCATAGAACCATAAACAGATCGATACTCTCTAATACAACAGTTGCCTACATGTTTTTACAATAAAATACTCTAATAGAGCATTCACAAGTTAAGCTAGCTGAATGGATGCATTTAAATATGACAAGAAATAACAGTTTGGCTTGTTTACTTAAACTTTGAATACTGCTAATACTATTGTGACTACCTTACAGTACTGAACTTCAGAAAATCCCTACAATCTACAAACCATGCTCTCTAGCTAGCTACCAGATGATCCATGAAACAAGGCAGGCTGCAATAGCGGCAGCAGCAGGCCAACCATATCGATATTAATGGTACTGACTTTCACAATTCTGCGGCATGTTCTATATTAGAAATATCACATGGTCTGTATGTCATTTTTACATCAGCATTTTGCGAATGCTCTATTAGAGTATTTTAGGTTGATTGATAGATACATATTTCTAAATCCCATGACCAACACAACATACGTACGTAGCTTTAGTTCTTTAAAAAAAAACAAAAATAAAAATCTAGTGATACAATTTGTAAGCCTGAAAACTTAATATTGATAATCAAATACTTTGTTTTACTCAGTCCATTAGTCTGTCAACCAACCACCCAAGTATCTGTTTCTCTAGTGTTTACGCATTAACAAAATTAACAACTCATTAATGCAAAATAAGCTTTGAATTTCAAATTTGCACCGTTAGAAAATCTGTACACAACTGGATGCCGAGAGTACTTTGTTTTATAATAAGACAAGGATCATTAAGATTTGAAAAAAATTCCATACATTTCCATTGAACATCAGGCTTGCATTCAGCTGATAAGTTTGTGTGTAAAATTGCATAGCTCTCAACCTGAAGCCTTTCAGTACCAGGAGTGAGATTGCTTTGTCACAGAAGGGCAGTACCTCTTACAACCAGACACTTTCCTGGATGAGCTGTGCTTTGTCATTTTCACTATTACGTTCTGCTGTACTGGCCATTCATGGGAGCAGAAAGCTACAGTCAACATAGCTCCCCGCTGTCTCCACTGAGCTGTGTTTAGTGGAAAGCCGTATTCTTGTTTATTAGAACAATTGTGGTTTTGTTTGTTTCATTTTATTTTGTTGTTTTTTGTCATCACCATTATTATACTTTGAGATGGAAACTATAAACACTGCCGTAGTTACATCCCGTACAACCTGATCGAGATAACAAACACTACATACGCAAAATGTGCCCTTAGGCTGATAATTGCTGTGTGGTTGTGCTTGCTGCTGTTTATTTGCCTACATACTGTAAACTATATTATTGTGTCTATACATAGTTAATGCTACCACACAATGGAATTGTACTTTTTCTTGGTGACATATCCTTTATTTTCTGGTGTTGGATTTTTATCCTGTTGAAGGTACTGCCATCTTTCATAGTGATCAGCTGCAAGCAGCTGTTTGTTCTCCAAAATTTAATTTCGTCTTGTAGTATATCATGTTATCATTTTAGGTATGGCCCAGCTCATATTAAAAATAACTAGGTATCATTGAGGTCTGCTCTTGGAAACTTCAGCAGCCATGTCTTAATCCAGTACCCAAATTCATCCTCATTATAAACATTATAATTTTAATGTGAGGACTAAATTTTATGGACTGTTTAATGGATGTTTTAGCTTCATTGCTTGCAGGCATGAGATTCAATACCATAGATATGAGAACATGCACTTGATGCACCTCAACTTGTGAGAATCATGCTTATGTGGTCTTCCATGGTTGGGTATTCAACACAACGTAATAGTAGCAGACCCTCACGATTGTAATTGTACATATCACTTATATTTGCTGTATATGCATCTTTTCCATCCACACACACTGTGCTGGTCATACACTGTTGTACATACCCCATTTGTAGATTGCCCCATTGGTGGTTGTATGTGCTCCAGGCCTAGTAATAATAACAATGTGTGTAGATGATGTAAAAGTAATAAGAAACCAAAACCCACAATCACTTCTCATATGTGACAGTATATAAGGGAAATAAAAAATTTGAAAAATTGTGGTCAGTTTTAGGTTTGAAATGTTCAACCCGTTACACAGCAGTACGAATCAAGAATTGTTCATAAAGCACCTCTACAATCAAAGTAGCTGCCATGAATAATACCAACGATTTCCATTACAAAGGGAAGTCATCACACGCTATGCCAAATTGACACTTTTCGATGTCAGCAAAGATGAATGGGACACAAAGGAGGACTCTGGTAAGTCCTTGAAGAAAACATTGTACGTAATACGGTATGCCAAAAGGTATGTGTCCAGTTGAAAAAACATCAAACAGTGAAAAAATCAAGCCTGTAGCCTTAGCCGTTATCAAGTTACGCTTGTCTGAAGGCAGTGAGTTGTACCTTCTCCTGTGAGAGTTTCCTCAATGTTATCCCAGGCTAGCATAGTGAACAAATGTGGAAGTACATTTTCAGCAAGATACTTCATTTGCAGCACCAGAAAGCAGTTTCATTTTCTTTCACTTTGGTATATATGACATACAGTACCATGTCCAAGCCTGTCTAAAATTTGTGTAAGTTCAACATTACCAGTCAGTGCTTTTACAGTTACTGGCAGAAGAATATGCTTTGGAGGCACTTGTGATCCTCCACTAACTGCATACACAATGTCTTGAGCAGTTGCAGTAAAGTCTACTTTATTGGATTTTTCATCTCTCCAGTAATTAAAGTAAAAATGAAGTTAATGAGATCTTCTGGAATTTGCGGGTCAGACAAAACTGAAGGTAGAAAAGACCAATTCTTCCAAATGTTTTATGGTAGATCATAGATGCAAGGCTACTTTTTCCAAAACACACTGGGCATTTCAGTATCTTCCTGCTTTATTGCCACTTCACGTATTTTTGCATCTGCTTGCAGTTCAACACACTGTATCAAAGGTTCCCAGGTTCTAGTGCCTTTCACATTTTGGTTGGTTTTTCTGACGGACAAAAATGCAAGCTTTATCCAACATTCAGAGAATGAGACAATATTGTAGAGAATGAGACTTTCTTTCTAGTAGAATGTCGGTTTGTATGTAGAATTACACTCCAGTTCCTCTATATCACACTTTGCAGTAAAAATCTGCCAACATTTTCTGTGATACAACACAATTGTTATCTCTCCCTTGGATAAAGCTGCAGCAATATCTAGAGATGTACCGATCTAGTATTGGATCGGTGCCAATCTCGACAATTTGAGCAAAATTGGTAGAACCGAGTTCTGTAGAAGGCACCGATTCATGATACCGATCTTTCTAATCACCATGTCTTCAAACATACTAGACCTTTTCTATCATTTCTCTGCTCTATTTACAAAGTAAGCTAAAGTATGAAGCCGTTTCTTTGGCTAGTGCTCAATGAAAACTTTGAGAAGCCATATAAATACACACAAGTTAGCTGTTTTAATCACTGGAACTTGCCTTTTAACTTACCAGAGGTTCTTGGCATGCAGAAAACAATGAATAGTGTTGTACCATATCAAGGAATTGTAAATGCTGCTATAGTATGCAGTCAGTTACAAGCAGTAAAATGTTAGCATGTATAATGTAAATTGTTAATTTTGCCTGTGCAGCTGATGACGCATGTGAAATCAGTGGTGAGGACAAGCTGCCTGGTCTATGGTTTAGCAGAAACATAGATAATGCATACCAGCTCAAAACACAATTCTAAACAAGTTAAACCAACTCCTGTAAATGAATTTGTTTTCAGGTGCGGTACATAAATGCGAACTGACTGGGGAACAGACTCCCAAACGGACTGGGAAAACTTACTCCAAACGTCTATTTATCACAGTTATCCACTCCAAAACAATATCAGACATTGCAGTGATAGTAAATAAACCTTTGAACATTGTCTTGAAGCTTACTTAAGCCGATATTAAGCACTGCACTTAAGGCTGCTCTTGAACTTCATTCTTTTTGTGCTGAAATAAAAACGCATTCTTCATGCTGTAAACAAGCCAAGATACAAGCTTTAAGACTTGTTGAAGAGATGCTGTTACTAATACATTTGTGTTCAGGTTAATTGCTGCAATTAGTTTCATGGCTGCTTCTATGTGTAACAGGTGACAGGAGGTGATGGACACGCTCCCAATTCATCTGCTGATAAGGCTGCCTCAGTAAATTTACCCTATGTCAATTATAATTCAACCATGTTTACAGCACCGTTAAGTGACAATTTTGCTCATAAACCCTAGTTTTAATCGCAAGGCTTGTTGTTGGCTCGAATGCGCTCTAAAATCACGTTCAAGAGCTTTTGTAAGACCTTTGTTGTGTGTAGTATTGTTTGTGAGATGCTATGCTATGAGCTATACTGGTAAAACCACATTTTAGGCTTGTTTGAGCCAGTCCGTTTCCCAGTTCGTACTACGTTCTACATTTTAGTCACATCCATAGTGTTTCTACACAGTTACGCTACATCGCTACATTTTTGTATTGTTTCTTTGTTACAACCAGCTGAAAAGGTATAATATCTGTGTTGTGTGTGTGTGTCTGTCTGTCTGTGTGTTGTGTTGTAAGTTAACTGCTGTACATGAAAAATGAAAGTTCATAATTACTTTTAATGACGACTGGTGTAAAACCTGTTTGCCTGATTAAGCAATCAGTCAGGTCACTTGTACATTCAAAAACAAAGTATTAACACTACAGGTTTCTCATAACTCCAGGTAGTACCTCAGCAACAGCTCTCCTCAAAACCGGTCTATGGTACGCACAGACACATCAATAACTCAAGCATGCAAACACATAAGACATTAAATGGTGCTCTAAAATAAATAACTGTAAAATGCATCATCAGAGATCTTTTAACTTAAGGTGATACAAGGATCTGGGTAATATTGTTTCATTGTAGCATTGTTGAATATTGATGTCATTCCACAGGACTGAAGGGTGGTGCTCTGGTATCTACATTGTACACATTCACACAACATGGTGATCCACAAGTGAGGAGGCTGGTGAAGCAGCTACTCAACCAGGCCTACCAGCCACTGAATGCCATGTTGAATAGCTGGATCTTTGATGGGGAGCTACATGATCACTATCATGAGGTATTGCATGTGTATTTGATTGCAGGGTTTTCCCTAAAGAGTGCTCTAGAAGTTAAGGAATGTGTAAAATTAACAAAATGACGTTTGATGTTGTAACAGTTTTACTGCTCTACTTTACTTTTCTGGGGAGCTCTGGGACTTATGATTTGCCTCGTTATTATGTAACAGTACTTGTAGTCTAAATACAAAAATAATACCAATAGCTACATAAAAAATCATTCCCTTCATTAAAGAATTAGATCGCAATCCACTCATTGGTGATTCTCTCAAACAAGATTTATCTAAAACAAAGGAGCTATTCCTATTGTATACCTCAAGCAGTCTAATACCATCACTTGCCTAACTAAAAAATGATAAAAATGTGGTTCTAAAAGTGACTACCGGATTTCTCTGTACAATAGGCCGTAGGTTACATATCTGTCTCAATTATCAGTATGTAACATTGACTGTCTAATTGAAGTATTTTATGACTGGTGTATGTTGAACAGAGCTGTGTATAGAAATTAATAGACTTCATTTGTCCAAACAAATTTGAAGACTTTTGTTAAGCCCAAAGTGCAATGGTATTTGGAAAGCTGAAGATCCTCAAACAGGTTGATGAATACTTATTTTGTGACTGTGTATTACTATTTGGTGTTAAGTATGTTGCTGTTTTTCCCTTTATAGTTCTTTGTAGCAGGAGACCCGCGGGTTCCACGTGAGCGACTATGGCAGGAGGAGTACTCCCTACACAGAGAAATGTTACCTTCTTTCATCCCATACCGACTAGCTCAGAAGGTGCTGCAAGTTAAATATTAATACAGTAGACCCTCAGTTATCTGACCCTCATGATCTGTACCTTTGTATATCCAAACTTGGAAATGACTGTTCTATTAGAATATTTTAAGTATAAAAGTGTATGTACTATTAGAGTATTTAAATGGGCTCCTGTTATCCAAACAATTCACTTATCCGAACAGCTTTTACCATTGCCTGAGAACACTGGGGTTCAGATAACTAGGTTCAACTGTAATATGAAGGAAGATCACAATGCATTTGTTGGTAATTATATTGTTTTTGTGAAAGTGGAGGTTTTGGATATTGAAACATGCAAAGTTGGATTTCAGAATAAACCATGAACAAATGTGTACTTTTGATTCATTGTCCCTACTGAAGGGCACAAGTATCAAGCATATAGACTGTTTTTATTGATGCAAGTTAATGTCTACACTCACAGGAAGCTTGTATGTGTATGATTTAACGAAATCTTGTTGTGTGATTATTTTAGATATTGCTAATTGGAAAGTCAATCAACTTTTTACGACTACGTTGTCACGATCGTAGTCAACCAGGAGACCAATCTCTGAGGAACTGGTTTCGTACTAAACATGGTAAGGATGATTGGACAGTGTGCATATATACATCTCTGTTACTTCTGAAAACTTAAGTTAGGCAGTCGAGCTCTAAGGTTTACTCCATGATCTTGTTAGTAGACACAGGTGTACAGCCACAATCTTCTGTGTATTGAACATAATAATTATGTATGTATGTATTTCATCCACCAGGAGACCTGAAGTCATTTGATGATATGATAGGACCTGCACTACACCAGACGGTGGACACTGTGTATCGTGAAACTAGTAAACTATTGCTGCAGATTCTTGACAGCCGCTACAAGTTCCGTGAACACCTTCATGCTCTGAGACGTTATCTTCTGCTTGGACAAGGAGACTTTATCCGTTATCTTATGGACCAGCTTGAGTAAGTGTAAACCTTCAGATATTACTTGTATAATGTGCCTGTACATACGTACGTACACTTAAGTGTAAACCAAAGTGTTTGTAAGGTGAACAAGAGTAGAAGAATACATGCTAGTAACAATGTTGTTGTATTATAGGTCAGAGCTGATCAAACCAGCCACAGAACTATTCAGACACAACCTGACTGGAACTCTGGAGGCATCAGTGAGAGCTACTAATGCTCAATATGATGATGCTGATATCCTTCAACGACTTGATGTTCGCATCTTAGAGGTACAAGTTTAATAGCAACTGCTGTATTTGACTAAGCGTTAGTAGGATTTGGTTTTCTTATTTGTCGTAATGAAATGGTATTAACTCACAAGTATATATCTTGCCAAATGATCTAACAAGAGTGCATAAAATAAACTTTTGCATTATTCACAAGCTGGGCAAAATCAAGAATCTAAAATTTGTGGCTCTCATTGAAAGTGGGTGTCAAATGTAATTTGTGAATGTTTATTTTTCATTGTGCTAATCACACTAATTTTGAAAGTTTGTTCGTACAAGCATTTCCAGATGTCCGGTGTGCACTAATTAACATTATCTTTGACATTGCATAAGACAAAGAAAATGAAATTATGTTTAAAAATTAGTAAAATTATAAGGACAGTGTGCTATTGTCTATAGCTATCTCCTGGTGACTCTGGTTGGGATGTGTTTAGTTTGGACTATCATGTGGACGGTCCCATTAGTACTGTGTTCACACAAGAAGTGATGTTACAATATCTCAGAGTGTTCAACTTCTTGTGGAGGGCTAAGAGGATGGAACATTGCTTGACCAACATGTGGCGTAATCAAGCAGCTTATTATGCTGTGGTAGAACAAATACCAGGTGAGTATGTGAGTGTGTGTCTAGTGTAGTGTAGTGTGTGTTGTAGTGTAGTGCGTGTGTGTAGTGTAGTGTGTGTAGTGTGTGTAGTGTGTAGTGTGTGTGTGTAGTGTGTGTGTGTGTAGTGTGTGTGTGTGTGTAGTGTGTGTGTAGTGTGTGTAGTGTGTGTGTGTAGTGTGTGTGTGTAGTGTGTGTAGTGTGTGTGTGTAGTGTGTGTGTAGTGTGTAGTGTGTGTAGTGTGTGTGTAGTG